>NC_058404.1:180953920-181086411 GCF_002201575.2 Neomonachus schauinslandi
GACCTTAGGGGGAAAGCTCTCAGTTTTTCCCCATTGAGAATGATATTCGCTGTAAGTTTTTCATAGATGGCTTTTATGATATTGAGGTATGTACCCTCTATGCCTATACTCTGAAGAGTTTTGATCAAGAAAGGATGCTGTACTTTGTCAAATGCTTTTTCTGCATCTATTGAGAGGATCGTATGATTCTTGTTCTTTCTTTTGTTAATGTATTGTATCACGTTGATTGATTTGCGGATGTTGAACCAACCTTGCACCCCAGGGAAAAATCCCACTTGGTCATGGTGAATAATCCTTTTAATGTACTGTTGTATCCTATTGGCTAGTATTTTGGTGAGAATTTTTGCATCGATGTTCATCAGGGATATTGGTCTGTGATTCTCCTTTTTGATGGGGTCTTTGTCTGGTTTTGGGATCAAGGTAATGCTGGCCTCATAAAATGAGTTTGGAAGTTTTCCTTCCATTTCTATTTTTTGGAACAGTTTCAGAAGAATAGGTATTAATTCTTCTTGAAATGTTTGGTAGAATTCCCCTGGGAAGCCATCTGGCCCTGGGCTTTTGTTTGTTGGGAGATTTTTGAGGACTGCTTCAATTTCCTTAGTGGTTATAGGTCTGTTCAGGTTTTCTATTTCATCCTGGTTCAGTTTTGGTAGTTGGTACATCTCTAGGAATGCATCCATTTCTTCCAGGTTATTTAATTTGCTGGCATAGAGTTGCTCATAATATGTTCTTATAATTGTTTGTATTTCTTTGGTGTTGGTTGTGATCTCTCCTCTTTCATTCATGATTTTGTTGATTTGGGTCATTTCTCTTCTCTTTTTGATAAGTCTGGCCAGGGGTTTATCAATCTTGTTAATTCTTTCAAAGAACCAGCTCCTAGTTTCGTTGATCTGTTCTACTGTTCTTTTAGTTTCTATTTCATTGATTTCTGCTCTGATCTTTATGATTTCTCTTCTCCTGCTGGGTTTAGGCTTTATTTGCTGTTCTTTCTCCAGCTCCTTTAGGTGTAGGGTTAGGTTGTGTACTTGAGACCTTTCTTGCTTCTTGAGAAAGGCTTGTATTGCTATATACTTTCCTCTTAGGACTGCCTTTGCTGCATCCCAAAGATTTTGAATAGTTGTGTTTTCATTTTCATTGGTTTCCATGTATTTTTTTAATTCTTCTTTAATTTCCTGGTTGACCCGTTTGTTCTTCAGTAGGATGCTCTTTAGCCTCCATGTATTTGAGTTCTTTCTGACTTTTGTCTTGTGATTGAGCTCTAGTTTCAAACCATTGTGGTCTGAAAATAAGCAGGGAATGATTCCAATCTTTTGGTACCGGTTGAGACCTGATTTATGACCTAGGATGTGATCTATTCTGGAGAATGTTCCATGGGCACTAGAGAAGAATGTGTATTCCGTTGCTTTGGGGTGGAATGTTCTGAATATGTCTGTGAAGTCCATTTGGTCCAGTGTGTCATCTAAAGTCTTTATTTCCTTGTTGATCTTTTGCTTAGACGATCTGTCCATTTCAGTGAGGGGGGTGTTAAAGTCCCCCACTATTATTGTATTGTTGTCGATGTGTTTCTTTGCTTTTGTTATTAATTGGCTTATATAATTGGCTGCTCCCATGTTAGGGGCATAGATATTTACAATTGTTAGATCTTCTTGTTGGATAGATCCTTTAAGTATGATATAGTGTCCTTCCTCATCTCTTATTACAGTCTTTGTTTTAAAATCTAATTTGTCTGATATAAGGATTGCCACCCCAGCTTTCTTTTGGTGTCCATTAGCATGGTAAATGGTTTTCCACCCCCTCACTTTCAATCTGGGGCTGTCTTTGGGTCGAAAATGAGTCTCTTTCAGACAGCATATCGATGGGTCTTGTTTTTTAATCCAGTCTGATAGCCTGTGTCTTTTGATTGGGGCATTGAGCCCATTTACATTCAGGGTAACTATTGAAAGATAGGAATTTAGTGCCATTGTATTGCCTGTAAGGTGACTGTTACCGTATATTGTCTGTGTTCCTTTCTGGTCTATGTTGCTTTTAGGCTCTCTCTTTGCTTAGAGGACCCCTTTCAAGATTTCCTGTAGGGCTGGTTTTGTGTTTGCAAATTCCTTTAGTTTTTGTTTGTCCTGGAAGCTTTTTATCTCTCCTTCAATTTTCAATGACAGCCTAGCTGGATAGAGTATTCTTGGCTGCATATTTTTCTCATTTAGTGCTCTGAATATATCCTGCCAGTCCTTTCTGGCCTGCCAGGTCTCTGTGGATAGGTCTGTTGCCAATCTAATGTTTCTACCCTTGTAGGTTACATATCTCTTCTCCCGAGCTGCTTTCAGGATTTTCTCTTTGTCTATGAGACTCGTAAGTTTTACTATTAGATGTCGGGGTGTTGACCTATTTTTATTGATTTTTGAGAGGGGTTCTCTGTGCTTCCTGGATTTTCATGCCTGTTTCCTTCCCCAAATTAGGGAAATTCTCTGCTATAATTTGCTCCAGTATACCTTCTGCCCCTCTCTCTCTTTCTTCTTCTTCTGGGATCCCAATTATTCTAATGCTGTTTCGTCTTATGGTATCGCTTATCTCTCGAATTCTGCCCTCGTGATCCAGTAGTTGTTTATCTCTCTTTTTCTCAGCTTCTTTATTTTCCATCATTTCATCTTTTATATTACTGATTCTCTCTTCTGCCTCATTTATTCTAGCAGTTAGCACCCCCATTTTTGATTGCACCTCATTAATAGCCTTTTTGATTTCTACTTGGTTGGATTTTAGTTCTTTTACTTCTCCAGAAAGGGTTTCTCTAATAACTTCCATATTTTTTTCAAGCCCAGCTAGTATCTTTAAAGTGATGATTCTGAACTCTAGATCTGACATCGTACTAATGTCCGTATTGAGTAGGTCCCTGGCAGTCGACACTATCTCTTGTTCTTTTTGTTGAGGTGATTTTTTCCGTCTTGTCATTTTGTGCAGAGGAGAATAGATTAATGAGAGAACAAAATGCTAGCAGAGTAACAACGTCCCCAGAAAATATACTCTAAACAAATCAGAAAAAACCTGAAGCAGTGGGAAAAGAAAGGGAAAGAGAGAAAAAAGAAAAAGAAAAAAAAGAAAAAGATAAAGATAAAAACAAAAACAAACAAAACAAAACAACAACAACAAAAAAACCAGAATGTGATCAAATATGATCAGGCTGGTATATAGATCAGTGCCACACACTAGATTTGGGGTGTATTTTGGTCTTTTAGAAGAAAGTGCCTCCCAAAATTTTAAAGAAAGAAAAACTTATATATGTACAAAAATAAGGGTTGATATGATGAAGGGATGGAATATGACTGTAAAGATGGAAATTATAAAAAATTTTATAAAAGGAATTGATAAGAAGTTGTTTGAAAAAAGAAAGAAGAGGATTTAAAAAAAGAAAAAAAAAAGGGAGAGGATGTGATCAGGCAGGGGAATAGAAAACACCATATACTAGAGATTTAGGGTATATTTTAATCTGTTAGAAGAAACTATCTCAAAATTTTAAAGAGAGAACAACTTATATATATAAGCCAAAAATACGGGTAACTACTATGAAGGGATAGAATATGACTCTAAAAATGAAAAATAAAATTTTTTTTTTAAAAAAAGGGATTGATAAGATGTTGGTTGAAAAAGGGAAAAAGAAAAATTCAAAAAGAAAAAAAAAAGAAAAAAAGACAGTTAAAAAAAAAATTAACTTTGAAAGACTACAGAATCATGGTAAAAAAGCCATGAATTCTATGTGCAGTTGTCCCCTAGAGCTGGAGTTCTGCCGTTCTCATTGATGGGTAAACTTGGTCTTGGCGGGCTGTTCTCGCTGATCTTCTGGGGAGGGGCCTGTTGCCGTGGTTTCCAAATGTCTTTGCCGGAGGCAGAATTGCCCCGCCCTTGCCCCCTCCCAGCTAAGTAATCTGCTCAGGTTTGCTCTCTGGGGCTTTTTTTCCCTGTGAGCTTTCCGTACAGCTTTGGAGGCGGAGGGTGAAAATGGCGGCCTCTCAATCTCCGCCACGGAGGAGCCGAGAACTCGGGGCCCCGCTTCTCAGTGAGCCCCCAGAGAAAAGCCGTCAGTCACTCCCGTCTCCCCGGTCTCCAGCTGCACTCCGTGCTCACCCGGCCTGTGACCGCGCGTTTCTATCTCTGGCACCCGACCCCGGGTGGAGTCTCCAAACCCAGCAGATCCCTGCGGTGCACTCCCGCGCGGCTCCTCCCGGGGGAGGAAGGTGAGTCTCCCCAGATCTGCCGCTTGTTGGGTCCCTGCTGGAGGAGCAGGGGCCCGACTGTGCCGCGGATCACCGTTTATGGCAACCCCGAGCTGAGAGCCCGCGCCTGGGCTCCGCCTCTGCAGCCGGCTTCCCTGCTCCGATACCTGGGAGCTCTGCCACACTCAGGCACCCCCGGTCTTTCTGTGACCCCGAGGGTCCTGAGGCCACACTGTCCCGGAGGGTTCCACCCCCCACTTAGCCACCAGAGTGACGTCCCTCAGTGGAGCAGACTTTTAAAAGTTCCGATTTTGTGCTCCGCGGCTCTATCACTTGCCAGAAGCGGCCGCCGGAGGCCCCTCCCCCACCGTCTATCCTCCCGAATATCGCCTTGGATTCACTTCCCCGCACGTCCTACCTTCCAGAAAGTGGTCGCTTTTCTGATGAGAGAGTTGTTGCTCTTCTTTTCTTCGATCTCTTGTTGAGTTTGTAGGTGTTCAGAATGGTTTGATCCCTATCCAGCTGAATTCCTGAGACCAGACGAAATCCAGGTCTCCTACTCCTCCGCCATCTTGCTCCGCCCCCTCTAATTTCATCTTTAATTTGCCCTTTGACCTACAGCTCAGTTAGAGTTGTGTTAGTGAATTTTCAAATATTTGGGAATTTCCCAGAGATCTGTTTGTTATTGATTTCAACTTTGTATTATGATCAAGATTATATTTTGTGTTATTAAATCATTTAAAATCCATTGAGAATTTCATTGTGGTTACTATATATTCTATGCTGCTAAAGGCCCCATATGCAACTGAAAATATGTGTTGTGCTGTTGGTGAATGAAGTCTTTTACAAATGTTAATTAAGTGAAGTTTAATAGTGGTGCTGTTCAAGTTTTCTGTGTCATTGCTGATTTTTTGTCTAATTTTTCCATCAGTTATTGAGAAAGGGATATTGACATCTCTTGCTGTGATTGTGGATTTATCTATCTAATCTCTTAATTCTATAAATTTCTTCTTCAGGTATTTTGAAACTCCTAACCATCTCATCCAAGCATTGTATTTTTTTTTTTTTTAATCTCAGGCATCATTTTCCTCTCTAGAGGTCAATTTGTTTTGTCACTTCTTCCATATCTCTACTTAACGTGTTTAATTTTGCTCTTCTTTATTGACTTCTAGGTTACAGTTATGTGTTTTAATATGCTTTTCTGCCAATCCTATCATTTATTTAACTTCCGGATATATTTCTTTCTATTGATTGCTTTTCCTCCTTAACACGACATATATTTTCTTGTCTTATTTCATGTAGTAATTATTGATTGGATCACAAGTACTATGAATTTTACTATGTTGGAAGCAGGATATCTTTGTATTCCTATATGTTTTTTTGAGTTTTGCTCCATAATACACTTAGTTTAATTTAATTTAGTTAGAAAATGATCCCTTTGAGACTTGCTCTTAAACTTTGTTAGATGTAACCAGAGTAGCCTTTAGTTCTAGGGCTCATTTTGTCATACTGCCAAGGCAATAAGCTTTTGACAATTCTACTCAATGCCCCATAAATTTTGATATTTTCAACTCTGCCTAGTAGGAACATAAATTATATTCCAACCTATGCAATCTCCAGGATTCTACCTTCTGTCTTTTCTTGGTAGATTTTCAAAACCATTGGGTAGTTTTCTTACCCACATGAACTGATCAGTGCTTAGTTGAAAACTTAAAGTGGATTCTTTACAACTCCAGAAGGTATCTCCAGAACTATCTCTGTGATGCTTTTTGTTCCCTGACACTGTCCCTTATAAGTTCTAGCTGCTTTGCCTTTTCTAGACTTCCATATCCAAATCCTAGCTCATGGAGATTGTCAGGCTCTAACTGAGCGATTCCTCCCTCATCCATTACCAGGAACCTCTCTCCAATTAGGAAGCTGTGGCAATTTTAGGGATCACCTCATTTCTTCTTCTTTTCTAAGTAATCACTGTCCTATACTGTTCTATATCCAAAACACTTTTGTATGTTTTACATGAAGTATTAGTGTTATTTCAGGAAGAAAGTAAATTGGGTCCTTATTACACCAATTTTCTTGGAAGCAGACTTGAGTCATATTGCTGTAAGTTGTATGAAGATCTAGAAGAATATACCAGATGGAAAAACTAACCAGTGAAAAAGTTTAGGGGTGAATATGAGATTTATGTGTTTGAGGAAGAAAAAAAAATAAAGAGTGTGACTAAAGAATTTCAAGCCATGGCTGAGAAGACAATGAGATGAAATAAGATAGACAGTGTTCCACAAATAAGGTATAAAAAATGTGGACCAGTGTGCAATTAAAATTAGGTTGTAGCTTCCCTAGTAGTAAACTCTAGAGTACTTATGACTGTCTTAGATAATTTAAGTTTTTTTTTTAATTTCCTTGTTTTGTATACTATACATATCTTCTATCTGTGGTCTACTTGATAATATGAAATATGTAAATATAAATATACCCTCAACTATTATTTTTTATTTTTTGATAAAAATTATGGAAGTACAATTTAATAGAATTTGTTTTCACAGAGCACACATTTCTAGCAGTACTATGAAAGAAGTATCTTTGTGTAATTCTCATGTATGCAAGAAACTTGACAAAGAATTTTAAAAAATTGATAACAAACTGAAATACTTGCATGACAATATCAATTGTATAGATTGAATTGTGTCCTCCACAAAAATTTTACAGGTTGAAACCTTACTCTCATTGTAACTATATTTGGAGACAAGGCCTGTAGGAAGGCAATTAAGATTAAATGAGTTCGTAAGGGTGAACTTACCAATAGAACTGGTTTCCTTATAAGAAGAGGAAGAGACACCAGAAATGTGTGCATACAGAGAAAATGCCATGTAGGGGCACGATGATCTTGGGCTTTCAGCTTTCAGAACTGTGAGAAATAAATTTCCGTTTTTCAAGTCACCAGTCTGTGATATTTTGTTATGGCAGCACTAGCAAAGTAATATAGCAATAATGAGTTGTGAAGCTCAAATATGTTTGAAAAATCTTAATAAAAAAAATATATATGATCAACCTTGATAGTGGATCGAGTTATCTTACTATTATCTCTATAGAAAATGACAATACAAAATCTTTGTAATATGAATATGAAGCCAAAAAATATGGGAAAAAGGTATTATGAGGTGTATGAGGTAGTTATTTAATTTAAAAAGTGTTTTTTCTGGATTTTGTAATGTTTGCTGTATTTGCAGAGCTTTTTAGAGTGTGCAATTTTTGTGTTTTGCTCTTATTCTAAATAAATCTTCACTTTCATAATTAAGCATGAATTTGGCAATTTAATTTTTTTAGTTTCCCCAAATTGTATATGCCTCAGATTTTACATAACCTGAATCTACCTCTGGTAAAAAGTTCTGGCTTTAAAGCTAGAGTGACCTGAATAATCTGAATCTAAATCTTCAAGTATTCACTGTCTATAACTGGGCAAGTATTCCAAACTTTTAGGAGTTTCGTAACAATAGCTACTGTATGGGATTGTTGTCTTAATTAAATGACATGACAAATATACAATACTTAGCAGAGTCTGTTCCTTCTCATTATATAGTAGGCCTTAAAATATTATATATCCAAAATTATGAAAGGATAATGGATCATTATATCTATATATCTATTATATATCTAAATATCTATTTTATATCTATATACATAAATACCTGTATCTACATATCTATGTAGATCATTATATCTATAAAATAAGCAATAAACATTTTTTAATATATATTTTAATGACATTTTAATATTTTTATTGAAGTTAGGCCCAAAATAAATTTGTTAAAAGAGAAAACATAAAACATAAAGTTACCAGAATCTCCATGAATAGAAGCAAAGAAATGAAAGGTACAAAACTGAAAAGTGAAAAGTCCAGAAACTGATCATGTAATTTTGTTCTGGGTTAGTTCAGTCTGAGACAGAAATTAGCCCTATCATCTCTGACAACCTCAGTAAATGAGAACATGTGTTTCTCATATTGCATCTTCTCTGATCAAGGGTCCTAGGGTCCAAGGGTCTTAGACCATTAGGTAAAGAACTATTTAAGGCAAATTCCCATTTATAGGATTATAAAAAATAAATAAAAAGGTGTCTGTGTGTACACATGCTTGTTTTGTTTTCTCATTTAATCATGAAGTCATTTCAGATTTTCCTCTCCTATTTATGTGGAGACAGATCCACAGTTTATGTTTCTAGGATTCAGTGGTGAATCTATAGCAACTTTACCCAGGCAATTGCTATCCCAAACTCTTTGCTATGATATTTTTCTCACTTTTACTCTATTTCTTTTACTTCTGTTTAAGAATTTTTTCAGATATCACCTCAGCATTTCTTGTATTTCAATCTTTTTGACATTTCTGTCCACTTTAATTTTTCTTCTTCATTGAGTACACTCCCAGTTGGCATCTTCTCTCATGCTCTAGAATATATTTAAAAAAAAAAGTTTTAGATGAATTAGAAAGTATGAAAGGTATAAAAGAAAGTGGCATAAAAAAGATTTGAAAACCAGAGGAGATAATAGAAGGAGACATTTTAAAATTAAATGCAAACAGTGGTTCAGAGAGTACAAACAAAAGCAGGTGGGAAGAGGACAATTTCCAACAAGCAAGACCAGAAGGGAAACTAAAAGGTCAACTCATGGGTGTACAAGCAGGTTAGCAAACATCCCTCTCTCCCCTGGCCAAAGAAGTAAATAGGGAATTCACAGGAGACTTGATCAGTAAGGGAACATTAAATAAAATTGCTACTTGGAAACCAAAAAAAAAAAAAAAAAACAAGGTTTCCACAAAAAGATAATTTTAAGTTTAAAAATTGCATGAAGGCAACTGAGGCTGTATCCACTAAAAGTTCTGAAGAAATAAACGTTTACCTAAGGTCCAAGATATAGTTAAGAAATCAGGTTTTCTGCCACAATAAATGTGTTTATTTTCTTTATTTATTGGTCTTTACTCGTGTGACCTGTTGAAAATTAATCAACCTCTCTGAGCCTCAGTTTTCCATCAGTTAGTCACTGGACATCTCTTACTAGGACATCATATAGATTAAATACATGAAAATCACTGAGAACAGTGAAACAAACTTAGTAAAGCCGTAACAAATTATACATATTTAGGGGTGCCTGGGTGGCTCAGTCAGTTAAGTGAATGACTCTTGATCTTAACTCAGGTCTTATCTCAGGATTAGGAGTTCAAGTCCCATGTTGGGCTCCATGCCTTAAAATTTAATTTTTTTTAATTATACATATTTAGCTTCCATAGAAGCTGGATTATCAAGTTGAGAGTCTATTTTCATGTTTGATAAATAAGAAGAAAGTGTGATCTGAACACAGGTTTTGTTTTTTGTTTAGAAGATGTGCACAGTTTTAGATGTCCCATCCACACTTTCTACACAAAGCAGCTTTCTTCGGTTCTTAGATGGCTCAGGTTTTTCATGCCAAAAGTGAATTCGAGAGAAGAACAAATGCTGGGTAAGATCCAAGTACATACACATTTGGGTACTTGAGAATAAGGTAGGATTGACCTGAAAGATCATTTTTTCCTATGATACCTTAAATTATATTCAGTCAAGCCCGATGAATGAAATGTTCCTACTGCTTAGTCAGGACCTTGAGTGCTTATTACACACTCAGAGCTCATCTTCCATCAAACATTTTCCCAGAGCTGATACAAAACAGCAATATGCCAATATATCAGATTTATTTTCTCTCCTCTCTTCTGTACAACAGCAAGAGAGAGGACAGGCGGGTTCCTGGTTTAGATAATCTTAAGTGGAACAAAATGTCTCTGGATAAATGGGAGTCATCTCTGGTTCATTGAAACTTAAGAGTTCATCACATTGACACTGAGCATCATCTAGAAAGCAGTGGTCTATCCAGGTCACCGTCTGCAGAGAAGCTCTCTGTATAACCAGCTTTAGCTAGTGGATGCATTGAGTTATTAACTTTTGTTTCATTAAACACTTACTACATACTTCTTCAACATCATTTAGCTAGGCCATAAAGGGACATAAAACACACGCATGGTACACCTCTCAAAGGACTTACGGTAACTTTGTAGAGATAAGGATTACAGGAATAGAACAAATGAGAATTATTTGAAGTCTGTAGATTTGTAAATAAAATGACAAAAAACAAACAAACAAACAAACATAAAAACCAGAATGCGAAAATCACATGTAGAAAATTTAGTATCCAAATCAGTCCTCCAGACCAGTGGTTCTCAAATATAAGTGTGCGTCAGAATCACCTGCAAGATGTGGTAGGCTGCTAATTCTAATTCTGACATTTTGCCATATCTGAGTCTGGTTTTGATGTTTGCTCTGTCTCTTCAAACTGTTTTTTTGTCATTTTGTATACCTTACGATTTTTTTTTTTTTTTTGACAGCTAGTCATGCACTAGGTAAAAGCAACTTCTCTAAAAAGGCCTTTAGTAATGTGGTAGAAAGAGGTAGGGAGGAAGGAAGTGCTCCATAGCCCTGTGATTCAGGCTCAGTATTTTAGTGTGTCTGTGTCTCTGCACTGTGAACTCTGTAAGTGCTTCTCAGTTTCTCACCACCATTACCTTAGGTGGGACAAGATAGCTAGAGAGGGTAGAATTGGGTATTGCCCTTCCCCCAAGTAGGTTAGGCTCTGAAAAAAACTCCCAGCAGTTTAAGAGGTTAAGCTCTGGTTAAATACTTTTTCTCCTGACCAGACCTGTAAAGAAGAACAAAATGCACAGTTGTTTTCAAAATGGTGACCTTTCCATTCTCCTTGACAGAAGCATGAGAGGATTTTCTTGATAGTCTCTTGAAGGACCTGGTCGAATTCCTGGAGGTGTGGGGACTGGGTTCACCTGGAGTTTTGGACCCAGGCTTTTCCACACTGTCTTCACCGATTCATCAATTATAGCTTAAATCTTCCTACCCTGGCATTGGTACCCACAGAAGTTTTTGCTGTTGTGTTTCTGCTTTGGTAAGTTTTGCTTCTCTGTATCTGCCCATCTCTTTGCTCAATTTCAGGATCAGCAGTTTGCCCTATTAATTACATCACTTCTCTTAAGGATCTAAGAAGAGTTGTTGATTTTTCAGTCTGTTCAGCTTTTTACTTGTTGTTATGATGGAGTTATGTTATGGAGTTATGTTATGATGGAGTTAAGACTTACAAGCTCTTTATGTGCCAGATGGGAAATGGGAAGTCCTAAGTCAGCTTTTCAAAATGCAAATCATATCATATCATTTCCCCTACTTAACACTCTTGAATGGTTTTCTGTTCCTTGAGAATTAAATCCAAACTGTTTAAAATGACATGTTATGGGGCGCCTGGGTGGCTCAATCAGTTGGGCATCTGACTTTTGATGTCTGCTCAGGTCATGATCTCAGGTCCTGAGATTGAGACCCCTGGCTGGCTCTAAGCTCAGCATGGAGTCCGCTTGAGATTCTCTCTCCTTCTCTCCATCTGCCCCTTTCCCTGCTTGGTTCTTTCTCTCTCTCTCTCTCAAATAAATAAATAAATAAATAAATAAAATCTTTTAAAAAAATAAATAGTAAAAAAGTAAAATGACATGTTATATCCTTGACTCCTTGTCCTGTCTTTATACATCTCTGTCTAATTTCTTACAAGCCACAAAAACATCTCACAAAAAACATCTCCAATTACCTGACCTCACTCTGACTTTCTCACCCTTCTGTTTTCTTTTGAAAATTTTATTTATTTGTTTGAGAGAGAGCGAGCGGGAGCACCAGTCAGGGGCAGAGGGAAAGGAAGAAGGAGAAGCAGACTCCCCGCTGAGGAGGGAGCCCGATAGGGAGCTCTATCCTCCGACAGGGGGCTCCATCCCGGGACCCTGAGATCCATGACCAGACCCAAAGGCAGACACTCTGCTAAAGGAAGAATAGAGAGTGAAAGCAAGTGTACATCTAGAAAGTGAACAAGCATTTCTTCACATTTCAGAGAGCACCAGCAAAGCATGCTGCAGTGAGTATAAAATTACAGGTTAAGTCCCAACTCCGCTACTTCCCAGCCAAAAAAATATTTGTAAATTTATTTAAGCTTTTGGAGCTTGATTTCTTCACATGAAAATGAAATAATGTTAGTAAATATTTACACTTTTTCATAGATCATAGGAAGGCTCAATTTGTTAATGCTTATAAAAGTATTTTATAAATCATATAAAATTTACATTTGTTAGCAAATTTCTATTATTATTAAGTGAAAATTATTTCCAGTTAATCTTAAAGAACCACTTATATTTTGTTTAATGCTGTATACCCAGTGTCTTTAATTGTGCCAGACAGATGGTAGATACTAGACAAGAACATGTTAAATAAATTGGAAATATTATCTGACTATATTCCTGTAGTGAAACTATGGTAAGTAATTTATATTAGAGATGAAATCTAAAGAATATAGTTCATGAAAGTCCATTAATGAGCTATATTTTTGTCAAAATAAGTTTTTTCTAAAAGCCTTTTTTCTGCTAGTATTTCAACTCCTTCCTGCTAGTATTTCAACTCCTTTTTATACATTAGCCATTGATGGGGTCCTATATTTGAAACAAAATACATCAATACATTAGAATTATATTTAATTAATATCAATTAGAATCAGCTTTTTTATTTTTACAAATATAAGAGGATCAGCTTTTTTTTAAATTTCTACAAATATAAAAGGAAAATATATATTGCATTTTTTATATCTTTCAAAGTTACTACTTTGGCTTTAGAAGTTTGGTTTTACCTGATGTGTCTATTCCTCACCTATATGTACTTTTATTCATCACTGTCACAGCCTAAGTCTCAATTTAGGATTCCAGGACAGTGCTAGAGGATTTATTTTGTGATTGACCGAGGAGATACCAAAATTCACTATATATAAAACACATCATCCTATTTTATTAGACCATATAAAGGATCCAGGTGTGTTGTTGATTTTGTCAAACCCTTCTTTTTTTTTTGAATATCAATTTTCTGTGACAGAAAGTGGTACAGAAATATACCTTTAGAGATGGTTGTACAATGATAATGGTGTGAAAGGTAGTCATTCAGGTAACACCAGAGGTTGGCAACAGCAATATTGTATCTTGCTTTTGTTGAATCTGTCATTAGCACTTAATCTATTCCTTTTGTGGGAGGCTGCAAATAAAAAATATTACACAATTTATTTTACATTTCTGAGAATCACTTCTTTTTAATATACACGTTCATATAATCTTTGTTTAAATCACTTTTTTTCCCATTTGTTTCCAATAGCCCTCCACAAAAAAAATGCAAATGCAATTGCCAAAGGAGATAAGATATGGATATTTGCAGTAATATTTTAAATGCAAAAGTATAAAAATTAATATCAAGAATAGCTATGACTGAGGGTGGAGGGTGGGGTATGAGTGGCTCTTGTTGGACGAAGATAATTAAACAGTTAAGAAAAAGAAAGTGATATAAGGGTGCCTGGGTGGCTCAGTCCTTAAGCATCTGCCTTCGGCTCAGGTCTTGATCCCAGGGTCCTGGGATCAAGCCCCGCATCAGGCTCCCTGCTCAGCAGGGAGCCTGCTTCTCCCTCTCCTACTCCCCCTGCTTGTGTTCCCTCTCTCGCTGTGTCTCTCTGTCAAATAAATAAATAAAATCTTAAAAAAAAAAAAGAAAAAGAAAAAGAAAGTGATATAACTCCAAAGATTTCTGAAAGGTCTCTATATGAAATCCATTCATTCCCAAAAGGTGTATGTCATTTATCTTCAACAGATCTGCATTGCCATGTCTTCCCAAGAGTTGAAATTCCAGTTGTAGAGGTGAAGCCCGCCCAGAACGTGTCACTTGGCTATCATTGAAGTGTTGAATGAATTAGACCTGTCCATATTTAGAATCATTATTCCTGGTACTCAGACATGATAATTTTTCTTTTCCAATGAGATAGTGTCTGGCCTTTTGACTCATCTCACGGCAATGTCAAGTGAGACAGATGCAGGAGTTCCAGTCTCCAAATGGCAAGGCGTCCTAGATTTAAGGCGAATAATCTACTGTCAGATTTATAGAAAGGGGGATCTTTAAGGTGGTAGTAACAAAGAGAACACTCCCTACAAAATCAAAGAAGGAAACCCTAAGTGACCTTTGTCATTCTCGTTTGAATCACAAGGAAAATCTTTGGTTCTTATAGAAATGTGGAAAAATGCATCTATTTGAAATCTCAGATTCCAGCTTCACAAGCCTCTATGATACAATGGTTTCTGCTCCAGAAAAATCAGTTTTCAATATACCATCTATATGAACTAATCCAGTGCAATTCCCAAACCTTTAAATTTGTAAATGAACCATTATGTTTATTTAATGTAGAGTTAGTGGTTACATACATACACACATGTGTATATATGTGTGTGTGCAAATATGAAAATCTAATAAAACACTATCAAATTGTTTTTTCTATTACCCTTGAACAACTATGTAGGGTTCTCCTTATAGAACCTATAGCATGAAAAGTACAAGTCTACTCTCCAAAGGGGAAAGAGGCAAGAAAAAGAAAACAAAAAGAAAAGAAATGGAAAGAAAAGATTCAGATTGTTATTTTCTCTCTTTCTTATGATACATATATTGAAAATATTCTGTGAAGACTCTGACCATGTTACTTATTTTGGGTGTGTGTATACACTTTTCTTTGCTCAGTTTTGAATCACCCTGAAAAATATTTCTTGAAGATAAGTCATAGTAAACAGAAAAGGAAATATTTTGGTAGATGTGTATGTGTGTGTGTATGTGTGTATCTGCTTAGTCTGCTTAACTTAATTCACGTTTGGTTTTGTTGTTGTAAAGACTTTGCTTTTTTTGGTTCTGTTTTGCTTTGTTTTGTCTGTTTGCCACCTTCCTCCAAACCAGAAAGAAGTAAGCAGGATCCATGACTGGCTCCCTGGCAGCCGGGCACAGGGAAGGAATTTCCCAGATCTTTCTCCAGGGAAGACTGGACCTTCAGGGCTGAGCCTCAGTATTCCACCTAGAAAGCACAGATTGGTGGTGGGACTCACATCAGTTTGATAAAGTGACCTTTCTTTTCTTAGTCCACCTTCAAACGACCAGGTTGTTGAGAGCTGAGAGGGACAACGTTAACTCAGCAAGCAGCAGGAAACTGGTAGATTTTCTAGCACAGTATTCCAGCACAGTTCTCTTCGCTGCAAATGAGCCATTCTGGGCTCATTTGGGATGCTTTCTTCTCAGACATGAATATTCTGATATCCAAGCTCACGTAAAGGGAGGAGGGCAGAATGAAGCTCCTTTCTGGTGACTAATGAGTGTGGGAGCTGGTGTGAGGTTCTGTCCTAGGCTAGACACATTCCCCAATTAGGTCCATGTGCTTGGCGTACCTGATTTCCTTGCATGAATGACCCGGAAAATTTAGCAGAAATGCAAGTAAGTTGGTAACGGATACACTCCTTGAGAAAGGAACAAATGTAAAAGGTCATCGTCTTCTTCCTTTTCTCTGATTTTCACATTTTCCTAGCAGCCCTTCCTCTGCCTCTATTCGCTGCCTGTCCCCCGCCCTGGGCCCACATACAGAGCAGTTCTTCTCATGTTAGATCCTTCCTAAAGTAGATCATAACCTCCACCGTAGGAAACCTTTTCTTTGTGCCCTTACCTCTTTGCAATTAGAGCCTGCTTGTACGTGGTGCGCTGCAGTGCTGGGCCATTATGAAAACAAGAAAACACTATTTTCTCTATTCTCTACCCAGAGACCATCTCATTTGACTTCAGTTTCAAAAGAAACCTTGTAAATGCAGCTGGGGAAATAAATGAACAAAACATAACGTGTAACCAGCCATTCTTTATTTATTGACTAAACATGTAATCAGTTCTTTGTTTTGCAAAGACTCACTGGTTTTGATTCTCAAAATTTCTCTAGAAAAGAAAAGAAAACATCAAACAGTTGCTCTGGTTTCACCAGTTGTATAATTAAGAAACTGCCAATATCCGTAAACAATTAACGGTTTTCTTCTCGCACCTTTTGCCTGGGTATTTAATCACAATATAGATTCCTATTGCTTAAAGAGTAAGTTTAGAAGCTGAAAAATCATTTAAAATATAATCATATTAGTAAATGATTTAATTTCAAAACCATGAAAAACATTTTTGGAATGTTATAGCAAGTAGCCTATGAAATTAAAAAAAAAATTCAGAAAGTCATTATTCTCAGCAGAGTCAGAAATCAGTCTATTTTAGACATTATTTAATCTGTCTCTTGCTAATTAGCAACCAAGAGACCCTCATCACTATTATGATACCCATCCCAGTATGGGATTAATAAAATAGTAAGATAATAATAAAATTGGATGTAACATGATCCTATATATATTCCCAGGTAGTATGGCTTTCCATGACAAAATGGTCCCTTTGAGGGCAAAAAAAAAAAAAGGTGGGGTGGGAAATATAGATATGCACATATGTATAATACATACATACATGATTGCTTAATTTATTAGTTTTCCTCATCACTGTAGTTTTAAGAAATAATTAAGACTGCTTGTAAAATGTAAAATATAATAAAGTAACAAAAGTTACAAGTGGAAATAGACAAATATAAACAAAATAGTACTAGAATTGAGGCTTAGAAATGTATGTGTTAAAACTGACTAGTACTGTAGTCTCCCCATGCTATTATTTCTATTCTACACCACTAACAAAACATATACATAGGCAAATGTATATAGTCAGATTCACTCTTTTCCTGTACCTGTTAGCTTCCCATACCTGTAAACCTCAAGTTGCTATTTATTTCAACAACAAACTTTCAAAACTACTGATATTTTATCACATAAAAATCTACCTTCAGTCTAGTTGAAAGTTCCCTGGCTTTATACCATGAGCAGCAATCATTTGTGTTGTCAGAATAAACTAACAATCTCATATATTTGCTGTGAAATACTATCCTTTATTTTAGTCTTGCTAATAAGGAAACAGATTATTGAGATAATATGCTCGTAGGAATTTGATAGTAAGATTTTCGAACTTTGTATTTTATTGGGGCAGATTTACAGGTTTGTTTCAAAACATTTAGTAATAGATGAGATGGTCTGTGACACTGCTCACAGGGACAATAAGATTTGAAATTTAAAACCTAAAAAGATGAATAAACAAACAAAAACAATAATCACAAATGAATAATAAACTAGAGGAGTGTGGTTATCTAGGACACAGACTCTAGAATCAGATAACTAAGGTTTGTTCCTGAGCTCTATCAATTGTTTAATTTGTTTATTGGAATTGCAGAAGAGGAAAAAAATTCTTCTCTTCTACCTTCTCAGTGTTGTGACTGGAGCCTGTAAATTAAACTGACAGTAGATAGGTTAACAGGACAAAAAGTTTTATATGTATGTATATGGGAACCAACAAACAAAGTAGCTGGCTTGCTAAGCTTTATCTACCTAATTTGGTAAAGGAATGGAGGGAAAGAGAAAAGTCTCCTTTTTTGGGGACAGGGGGAAGACAATTTTTTTTTTAAGAGAACAGAGGGGAGATAAAATTTGTGATAAACTTTGTCTCTACAAGTATGGGTGGTCTTTCCGCTTTTTATAAAGCCATACAACTCCCTGGACAGGGGATTTATGGTAGATTTATTCTGGTTCTTCCTCCTGGGAATAGACCCATCCTAGAGAGGAATTTATGGCAGCCTCCTTTCTAGAACTTGCTGCTTTTAGTCATATAAGGGAAGCTCTGAAAATGCTTCTTTCTTCATCTGTTGACTCTCAAGTGTCTTCATCTTAAAATAATCTTCATACCAACTATGGGATTCCAAATGGGTTCCAACAAAATTGTTTATAAGCTTTGATTTCATAAATGTTTAATGGATATACTAATACCATCTACCTTATAATTCTTAAAAACAATTTAGCATTATTCTGGAATTCTAAATTAGTTAAATGTGTAATATTATTTATAGAGATCAGACACTTTATTTTTTTTTCTGGAGAAGGCTAATGAGAATGACCTTGTATATTCCTCAGAGTAGTTTCCTTACAGTAGATATTATGATGAATTTCATAATAATCTTTCATGTTTTTTATCCTCAATATAGGCTGATAGGTTCTTATCAAAGTGTGGTACTTTTACCATAGTCAGTAGTGCCCACAGAGAATGTTATTATGATATTCTCTTTAATTGGATTTTATGAGAAAATGATTAATCAAGACTTTACAGAGCAAATTATATTAAAAAATATGTAGCCTAAAACACAGATTCACAGAGTCTGAGGGTACAAAGATCAACATATGCAAATTCATTATCCTGATATGTAAGCTCCACCTTAATTTAATTAGTCAATATACCTTACCTCTCTATTCCATTCTTCTTGGGTAAAAAGAAAATAACATTCATTACTTCTGATTTACATAATTATCTTCAACTGAAAACAATAAGGGTATCTGTTATGTACCTAGATTGTTTAAATGTCATAAATTTCTTTAAAAAAAAATCACATTCCTTGTCTCATTTGAGACTTATAACATGTGTGAGATATGGTTAGTTAGGGGACTCTATCTCAAAATCACTGTGTCCCAAACAGAATTCACCATGCCCTCATTCTGCTCGTATTTCACATTTTTTTTTCGATATTTTTTGGTAGTATAAACATCATTCACTCAGTCAGCCCAACTAGAAACTTGGCATGCATTCTGGATTCCTTTTTCTGTCCCATTCCCTAAATTCAATCAAGAAACAAATTCATCTTGGGCGCCTGGGTGGCTCAGTTGGTTAAGTGACTGCCTTCGGCTCAGGTCATGATCCTGGAGTCCCGGGATGGAGTCCCGCATCGGGCTCCCTGCTCAGCAGGGAGTCTGCTTCTCCCTCTGACCCTCCTCCCTCTCATGCTCTCTGTCTCTCATTCTCTCTGTCTCAAATAAATAAATAAAATCTTTAAAAAAAAAAAGAAACAAATTCATCTGTTTCAATTCTTGTCTGTACATATCATTTGCTCATGAGTGAATATATATAAATAATATATAATATATATAAAGAGAGCATGTGCATTCTATTCTCTATCCAAATTACGGACCTAGTTTAGATGATCAAATTCTCACCAAGGTGATCACAATAGCATCTTAATTGTTAACCTTCAAACATATTGACCACAAAATTCATTTTCTTTTTTTATTTACATAAATTTACATTTACTTAATACTATAATTCATTTTCTAAAAGATGAACTATGAATTCTATTTGAAATGAACTGTCCTCAATTTTCCAGTTTTAATCTCTCTAGTCACATTGTCCCATAACTTGTTATTTTATTCATTTTTTGCAACAAATATTGAGCAGCTAATATGTTTCAGGCATTGCTCTTGCAGTGTAAAGTATCTGTTTGTCTATTGATCTATTTACTCTTATTACGTTTATTGAGTGAATGAATGGATGAATGGATGTCTATGCAGAATTCTTTTTTTTTTTTTAAAGATTTTATTTATTTATTTGAGACAGAGAGAATGAGAGACAGAGAGCATGAAAGGGAGGAGGGTCAGAGGGAGAAGCAGACTCCCCGCCGAGCAGGGAGCCCGATGCGGGACTCGATCCCGGGACTCCAGGATCATGACCTGAGCCGAAGGCAGTCGCTTAACCAACTGAGCCACCCAGGCGCCCTCTATGCAGAATTCTTAATATTTACATATCATGAACAGAAAAAAGTACTTGGATGAGAAATAGCAGTTTCTGAAAAGTGTAGACCTCCAAATGGCAAAAATGACCAAACCAAGTAGTTTTATAGTTGAGAATTAATCATTTGTGTCATGTTAAATGTTTCACAGAGAAGAAAAAGTAAGGTTATTATTTAACTTAATTTATCATTTAGGTTGACATTGATAGAAAACTGGATAAGGATATTAGAAGAAACAAAAACTTTCTTATTCTCACCTGTCAAACACTCAGAAAAAGGTGTTGTGTCCACACAGGTTTTAACCCAGGCTCGTAAGATGGTTCTGTATTCAAAATGTGTTAATGCAGCCTATATTGCTGGCCTATACCTCTGCTTATGTCCACAATTACCATGAAGAGCAAAAGCAATAAGACAAGAAAATCCCAAACACAGATTTCAAACAGAGAATTTGCCATATAGAAAATGCAAGAAAATATATAGGTTATCTGCTTGAATTGATTAGAGAAATTGTGAAGACACTGTGGGATAGATCAATAGACAAATGGAAAGAATAATATAGAATAATTATAAACAATACATACTTGCATTAAAATATGATGTATTATATATGGAATGAAATCTGGGAGGTGATAACTATGTATTTCCATAAGTGGTACCAACCAAGGAATTACCTATGCATATAAGAAAAATAAATTAATTTTCTATTTTTTTGCTGCACACAAAAATTAAATTATCAGTCTAGCTGATAAATTATTTACTCAAGTAAAGCAAAATATATAATGATCAAGAATAAAATCTTAGACAACAGATTTATGGTCTTATGTTAGCAAAATACTAAGAACACAAATAATTAAAAAATAATTATCAAAATAGTCAAGAGGTATCTGATCATAGCTAATATAACAATTAAACATATCAAAAATGCTCATTTCACTTATAATCCAGAAAACACAATTCAAAATCATATTAAGATAGTGTTTTATATGTCAAAATTTTAAAAAAGGGAAAAATTGGCAATAATAATTGATGGCAAAGATATGTTGGAGCAAAACCCCTCACTATTATTTGGAGAGCAAACTGGTACAAACACTTTGATGAGCACTGTATCAATATTATCTAATGTGGAAGATGTGTATGTCCTTTGAGCCAGCAATTTCTCTCCTGGATATACAGCCTAAAATAACTAGTTTATGCGTTTGTAAGATATGTTTAAGAATGCTCATTGCAACAAGCATCATTTTCATAACAAAAGAAACAAATTATCAACAGAAAAGCAGGGATATATAATATGTGGATATATATAGTATCTTCTATCAGTAAGATATGCATAGGAATTCAATATAGCCTGTGACATGAGTTAACTACATGAGATAAATGTTTTAATATGGATTTTCTCAAAAACTTTATATTTACTAAAAATTTTGTAAATGTATATATATACACGTGTGTGTGTATTATATATATATATATATGTTTCTGTCATCATTTAAAATATTTCAAAACCATGAAAATAATACTATATATTTGTATGGAGGCATAAATTTGTGTTGTTTGTAAATTTTGTAAATGCTGTACTCTGCTCTCTATGTAGTGTCTTTGGTAATCCTTGGTGTATAATGGGCACTCAGCAAATATTTGTTTGTATTAATAAGTTTTGACCTATTGAATAATAAATAACTAGTGTAGGATTTGGTTAATTCTGGGAAGAAAGGGAGAGAGGTAATAGTATGATGAAGAGTGCCCCACTGGCCTTTTCTTCCTATATTTGTTAGTCTTGTTTCAATTAATACACATACATGTATTATATATTCTGAAACAATAATATAAAGAACTTGCTGTATATTATGAATATTTTTATATTTTAAATATTTGTTAGGACTTTTTTAAATACATATTTAAAATAATCCACAATAAAGAAAGTAAAGTTATACAAGCAAAGAAATGAATATTTAATGAATAAAAAGAAATGAAAAGGGAAAACAGACTTCACCTTTCCATAAAAAACTAGGACATTTCATAAATTGAAGAGGTCTGGTTTAAAATGTAGTGAGTTTTTCTTTTTCCTTTTTTTCTTTCTGTTTTATTTATTTATTTATTTATTTTTAACAGAAACTAGATGGACTCTGCCTGGTATACTAAGAAGTTTACTTACTGGATAAGAGATAAAGGGACATACATTTATAACCTCTTCTAAGTATATGATCTGCTGGTTTGCTTTTCAAACCCAACAAATGTACTCCATCTATGTATCATGCTCCTAAAAGTAATATAGTAAGAATTGATTAGTAGAAACCAATCCCTTCCCTTAAAAATAGTTTGATTTTTCTATACAGGAACAGGAATTCCACAATGCAAAATAAAATACTCAAATTAAAAAATCTTTAACATATATCTTCATGTGTGTGTATTAAAACTGTTCCTAAAAATAAGAATCCAGCCAGTGTATATCTGGCTCATCCAACAATTTCTCTTTAGTCTAAAGCAGAATCATAAAAGTATTATTTTGGCAATAAAATATATTCAACTACTTTGAATGTCATTTAAAAATCTCCAACAGCAATAAAAACATTTTAAATCATTTTATGGCATATTCCATTTCATAATAGTAGAAGCCATTTCTCTACTTAGAGTGTATTTAATTTTACCTACCAACAAATGTCTTCTAAATTTTTAGATATAATCATATTATGTATTTTTCCATTCACTTATAATTTAGATTATGAAAATTAAGTGGATTTACTTGCATCTCAGAGCAAATTAGGAGCAAAACAAATTACATGATCTGAGATTTTTTTTTTAATTTTCATTAATGCCGTCGAAGTACTTGATCCTGACATTTAAGTACTTCAGCTCATTGATGATTCATTCAACATATTAACAACAGGATAGTAAGTGCCAAAAGCCCAGAATGCAAGTAGAGATTTATATTTGTTCACAGGCAAGCATACATAAAAAATCAATAATTAAAACAATTGTTAGTGCAGAAGTTCATTTGGAATTCAAAATTTAAAAATTGGTTTAATAAATAGAGTAATGTAAGTATAAAACTACAAAATAGACTGACTAGAAAATATTTTTTAAATATTTTAAAAAGAAAGGGTAGATTGACTATTTTTCTCTAAGACTGTTTTGGATTTTAGATGCTTACATTATTTAAATCTAATGTCTTCAAAATCCTATAAAGATAGCATTTCTCTGTACCATCTCCACTGAGGGGAAATAGTCTTTTAATTAATCATGGGATGAATTTATACTTTACATCTGTAAACACTGATTGAGCACCTATTAGATGTTAGATCATGTGCCCAGTACTGGAGAGAGAACAAGATAAAGCCTAATCATTGGTGTTTGGTGAATTTGACCTTATGCCGAAGATAGGTATTTAAAAAGATTATTTCAATGCAATGTGGTAGAAGCTATAAGAATTTATACACATGGGGTGCCTGGGTGGTTCAGTCATTAAGCATCTGCCTTCAGCTCAGGTCATGATCCCAGGGTCTTGGGATTGAGTCCCGCATTGGGCTCCCTGCTCCACGGGGAGCCTGCTTCTCCCTCTCCTACTCCCCCTGCTTGTGTTCCCTCTCTCGCTGTCTCTCTCTCTGTCAAATAAATAAATAAAATCTTTAAAAAAAAGAATTTATACACAGGATGCTATAAAAGTGAAGAGGAGAAAAATTTACTCTACGTAGGGAACTTTGGCTCCCAATAGGTAAGCCTTCCTTTTATCAAGATTTTTTAACACAACCTCAAATTAAAAATGGTTGTGGGATTTTATATCAGATTTCTACACAATTGCTATTACCCAATCAGCCAAAAACATAGGCAAAATTTTACTCTTTTTCTCTCAGTATATATAACTTCACTGCCTATTGGTTTCTTTCCTCTGAAAAGAAAGTCTCTTTAATCATTACTTTCCCCATATCTCATTTGTTGTCCTGACACATTGACCAGTTCGGAGATTCCTTCTCCTCGTAGAGGCCTCTTTACTACACTGAGTCATGAATAAATTATTCCTTGTCTCCTGATATTTCCATGTCCTTCATTCAAATTATGCACCATCCTCATTAATTCATAATTCATTTCTAATCATCTGAGCAGGAAATTATTTTTTAACCCATTTCATCGTTTTTCCCACTAAGATCTGCTCAGGCACTTCAGAAATTTACATTTTTGATACAGAAGATATCATTTCATTGGTGCCTAATATACGTTTTTGGATGAACAAAAATGACAAAACAGCTTTAGGAATAATAGCTTATCCACTCATTTGTATGGTAATAACTATGGTATCCGTTGCTCTTTTCATCTCCCCATGACTTATGATGCTTTCAATTCTGATTTATGAAAATATAAAATCATCAATATATACTATCATTGTTATGAGACTGTCAGTTGCTTTTGTGAAATTTTGGATTAAAAAATTAGGTTGTAATTATATATACAAAACTTTACTTTTTTAGAGCAATTTTAGATTCACAGTAAGATAATTGAAAGGAAGATACAGAGATTTACCACATCCCCCTGCCTCCATTCATGCATAGCCCACTCCTCACTAAAGTGGTACATTTATTATAATTGATAAACTACATTGATACATCATAATCACCCCAAGTCCATAATTTGCCTTAGGATCCCATTGTTCTTTCACCTATGCAATGATAATTTTCAAGTGCATGCAAAGCAAAACCATGCAGACCTAATGAACCTCACATAGAAATTTGTCTTCATTTCAATTTGCCCTCCAGTTTTCTAAGTCTAAACACAAATGTTCAGTTTCCGAAGTCTAAACACAAATGTTCAGTTTCCGAAGTCTAAACACAAATGTTCAGAATGTACATGGAGTTTAAAAAATAATGCTTATCATTTAGTTTATTGTAAGTGCATAAAACAAGCATAAATATTATTGAGAGATTACTAAATTCTTAATTATCATTTTAAAGGATGTGCCAATAATGAGATTTCCATTATTCAGTATTTCATTAAAAGGTCTAATTAAAATGATTTACAAGCTCTAATTAAAGTTCTAGGAAGACAAGCATCATGCAGTTCCTAACAACAATGAAGTAAAATGGAATGGGTAACAAGCAAGAACCCGTGATGCGGAAATTATAAAGATCCGTTTTAACTAACAGGGAGTATTATTACTCTGCTCAGGCTGTGGCTTCAACAACAGAAATTAATTTTCACACAGTTCCGGGGCTGGAAGTACAAGATCGAGGTAGCAGCAGAGTTGGTGTCTGGTGAGACCTCTCTTCTTACATTGAAGTTGGTTACCTTGTTGCTGGGTGTATGTGGGACGAGAGAGAGAGATATCTGTGGTGTCTCTTCCTCTTCCTTTCAGGATACCAGTCCTATTTGATTAGGTGTCCACTCTTATGATCACATTTAATCTTAATTACCTCTTTAAAGGTACCACCTTGGGTGTAAGTATTCAACATATGAATTTTGGGAGGCTTTGATTTCATGCAATAGTCTTGAATATTTCAGTTGTAGAAAGTTTTGCATAATAATTTTAAGCCCAAACTTAAAATGTATTGCAGAGTGCACTAGACAAAACCCATCTACACATCAATGTATTATATCTACCTTACTATTCCTAGTGTAATAGTTCATAGCAAGAAACCACTGTTCTTACTATTGTCCTCTAAAGGGCTGTAGGTATGCCCCCTATTTAGAGGAGCCAAGAAAAAAAAATGACAGATTTGAGTGTGAATCTAGTTGGAATATCCCTGAACCTCTTTAAACAATCTATTTTCTTAATATGTCTACCTTGAGATAATGTTTCAGTATAGTGTGCCTTATGAATTACAAATCCAAATCTAAAAGTATGAGCAACTATAATGGATAAGTAACTCATTTATTTATCCAAAACCCTTTTTATTCAAGGAACCATATATCTTCCAGTCAATACAAGTTCCATTCATTCAATAGGTCTGAGATAAGCTACTTCTTTTTCCATTCCTTGCATAATTGTGTTTGATAACATGACCCCAAAATAGACTATCCCCCTTATATTCCCTTTCCCTTATACGTCCTTTTTTCATGTATCAGTGCTAATGAATTCCAGTCTCTTCTTGAGATTTGAGTAATAATGTCAGCTGGGCTTGCCGTGTACCTGTATTTAGCTGGCAGGTCAGCTGACTACTATATAATCTAGTGTGGTCTCATTAATAGGTCTGCTAGTTGAGAGACTGTCAGCTGGGGTCATGGGGGCAACTGGGTCACCACATGCCTCTCATGATTGAGCAGGCTGTTTACATGGCAACACAAGGGTTTTAAGAGCAGCAGAAGGAAATCCTAACCAGTAAACACTTGTTAAGACTCTCCTTATATCATATCTGTTGCTCATTAGCAAAAAAGAGGGTAAACCCTAAATCACTATAAGAAGATATGGATTAAAAAAAAAGTGTGAACGGCATGGAATATTACTGTAATCATATACACAGCAGGGAGGAGCTAGAATCACTTTGAAGAATGTTGCCCAAGTATAAGGTACATATCTGGGAAAGCTTGGAAACCAGATTAGGGCTAGATATAGGAACCAGATGGTAAAATATTCGATGAAGAAATGTAAAGATAATCAGTGGAGAGCTGCAAATTAGAGCAAGTCCAATCCACAAAATTGCTCTTATTTCTGACATCAACTACAAGTCAGGGGGTTCCTAACACCACCCTAAATTTCACGAATTTGCTGGAATGACTCATAAAACTCACAGAAATCTGTGATACTCATGGTTATGGTTTATCATAGTTAGAGGATAAAAATTTATATCCATTAAGGGGAGAACTATATACAGCAGAGTCTAGGAAAGTGCCAGTTATGGAACTTTCAGTTGTTCTCTCTCTGTGGAGCTATGAACAGTGTTACTTTTTCATTAAAAATGTGTGATTATATACACAGAGTATTGTCCATCAGGGAAACTCACCTGAGCTTTAATGTCCAGATTTTTATTGGGGCTCCACCAAATAGGCATAGTTGCCTGACCACATGACCAGTCTCAGACTCTAGCCCCTCAGGAGGTCAAATAGATACCACACGACCCGAAGTCCCCACGCTCAATCACATGGTCAGACTATCAAAGTCCCCAGGCAGACAAAGACACTCCTATTAAGCATGACACATGCTTCCCATTCATTCTGTTTCTCTGGAGAACCCTGACTAATACAGTAACTGTGATAATTTTAAGGGGATCACTCTGGAAATAAATAATGTGGAGATTAGTGTGTTATGGTAGGCAGAATAATGATCCCCAAAAGATGTCCATATCCTAATCTCCCAAACGTATAAATATAGCAAAAGAGACTTTGCAGATATAATAAAACTTGGGAACTTTTAGATGGGAGAGATTATTCTGGATTATCTGGGTGAGTCCAATCTAGTCATATTAGGTCACATTATTCCTCATTTAAAAGTAGAGGAGGGTCAAAAAGATTCAAAGTGAGGGAGATCTGACCGTTGCTACTTTGAAAATTGAGGAAGAGGGCATGAGCCAAAGAATGCGGTGGCCTCTAGAAGTTGGGAACAAGCCTCAGTTTACAATCAGAAATTGGGGACCTCAGTCCTACAACTACAAGGAAACAATTCTGCTAACAATCTAATTGAGCAGAAAATAGATTCTTCCTTAGAACCCTCAGAAGGAGCATAGCCCTGCTGACACATTTATTTTAGCCTATTTAGACACATGTCCTACTTACAACTACAGACACAAAGTTAAATTTAAAAAAATGTGTTAAGTCACTAAGTTTGTGGTAATCTATTGTGGCAGCCTTTGAAAACCTAATGAAGGTGTCAATCTTGGAATGTATACTACCTTCATATTAGAAGCTAATTTTCTAAAATTAGGTAGTAATATTTGTGATATAATAAATGTTAGGTCTTTGTGCCCTGTTCCGAGCACAGAGCTCCTAAAACCCTTCGAATTTCCTGAGATCAGGAGTGTATGTTATTCATAAAGAGTTACTTCTGAGTACATCTGAGTTTATGGTAACAAGATAAACCAGGGTGGGGTCTCTAGGTAGTTTCAGGATGAGGCTGGTCACCAAAAAGACCAAGTGATTAGATGGTTAGAATGTTCAGCCCCATCCTCACCTCTGGGAATAGGAGGGGTGGGGCTACAAATTAAGCTCTATAAAAACTCTGAACAAGGAGACTTGATGTCCTTTCAGATTGGTGTATGTGTGCACCTGCTGGGAGACTGGCACCTCAGTTCTGTGGCTGCTGGACTTTGCCCTATGTACCTCTTCATCTGACTATTCTTTAGTTGTTAAATGTAAGTAAATGTTTCTCTTGAGTTTTGTAAGCAGCTCTAACAAATTAAGTACACCCAAGGAGGAGGTCATGGGAACCTCCTATTTATAACCAGTTGGTCAGAAGCACATGTGACAATGTGGGTTTGTGATTGGTGGCTGAAACGGGGGGGGGGGGGCAATCGTGTTGGACTGTGCCTTTAACTTGTGGGAGCTTATGCTATCTCTAGGTAGATAGTGTCAGAATTGAGTAAGATTATAGGACACCCAGTCAGTGTCTGCTGAGAATTGGAGAATTGCTTAGTGGTGTTGAAAAACACACCTGAGAATTCAAGTTCATAGATGTTTATAAGTGATACACCTGGAGATCTTCCAAAGCCTTCTAGTTCACATACACCAAATCAGCATATTTCCACATACCAAAGCTTAGAAAATATAGGTTGATAGGTACTGAATATAAGATTAATAGGGAAGAATAAAGAGAAGTTCCATTGCAGATGTTGGGTAGTTGTCTAGGTTCTTCCAGGGGCAAAGACATCACTCTCCCCCACAAATCTCCATACGCCCAGATTGCATCTCACTCCAGGTCCTACTCTAGAGCCAAATCCTGATGACTCTTCTATTCCAAGGGCATAAACCTATTCATTTGTCCTTGTGATTATTTCACAGATGGCAGTAGCCTAAAATTAATATAATCCCTCTGTGCATTTCTCCATCAAAAGGGATTGGTCCAACTTAGAACATTCATTTTGTTGTCCAGGATTTGTAGTTGATGGTTGGAGTGAGATGATTTTTTCTTCTGAATGGTCTGCCTTACAAATGTGTGGACTAGAGTAGTTCAAGTTATTTCACTGCCTCAGGAAAAGCCACCTGATTCTGAAAGTTTCATGTGAAAAAAAAAAAGGCAGTATCAGAGGATAAAGCAAAACAGAGTCAAAGCACAGAGCTAAATAAAGGAATACAAAAATAAAAGCTATAAAGTATGCATGCTACTCTGAAATGACTTCCTTTTATTTAGCTTCACTTGGGCTTTCAATCATTTCTAGGAGAATTGGGTATTTTAGGATTTGAAACTTTAGGGTCAGTCCTCAATAGCTGGACTTAAACATAATAAATTTACAAATGCCATGTTTATTGTATAATGGTAGTCATAAAAATAATGAATAAAATGACAAAGGAAGTTAATCCTAGTAACTGAAAGTCTACCCATTTGTATTGTTCTGTGCTTTCCCTGGAGTACCACCCCATCCAGGAAATTATCCCTGATTCTTTTTTTTTTTAAGATTTTATTTATTTATTTGACAGAGAGAGACACAGCGAGAGAGGGAACACAAGCAGGGGGAGTGGAGAAGGAGAAGCAGACTCTCCACGGAGCAGGGAGCCCGATGCAGGGCTCAATCCCAGGACCCTGGGATCATGACCTAAGCCGAAGGCAGACACTTAACGACTGAGCCACGCAGGCGCCCCAAATTATCCCTGATTCTTAAAGACAGGTTGGATCTCAGTCTTGTGCTTCCTTAGTACTCGGCATGTATTCATATTATATTATATTTTTTATTATTATTATTGTATTAAATAATTTCACATAAATTGGAGGTTTCTTTTGGTATAGTTATCTCTTGCATTTAAATAGACTGAACTACATTAGGATATCAAACACCTATTAGTGTCTGACATATAGAAGGTGTTGAACTACCATGAAAAAATGAGTATGACTCACTTTCCACTTCTTGCATTAAGATAATCATCCCATTTATAGATTTTTTAAAAACAAATCTATAAGGCATTTTTCCAGTCTCTGAAGCTTGCCTTAGCTCTCCGAGGTAGAGAGACTGAGAGATTTGTCTAGGACTCTCAAGGGGGCTGCTTCCACATTGAGCATTTTACTACTAATTCAAGATTCTTTTAATTCAGCCAGATTATTTATAGAGTATCATCAAGAGACCTCAAAGGCCTCATTGCCCATCATACTTACATACTCTTCCCACTTAGGAGAAAACCTCTAAGTTCACTTTCAGTTCTGTTTTGCTCATTCAAAGAGACCTAGAGCTACAGAGGTTTTGCATTAAAGAAGAGTTTAAAAAGGGGATGAGGAAGATGTGCGTCAAGTGACCTGAATCTAGATGCTGGAGTTTTTTTCTTAGTTTATTTGCTTTTATTCTGTTATTGCTATTATTTCTTTTTTTTTTTTTAATTTCAAACAAACCAGCCAAATGACAAATGAAAAATCCAGGTTATTAGTGAAAGAAAGGTCATTCAAACAGAGAAAGGGAGGGCTATGCTTCATACTTCTTTCAGCATAAAACATTAGCAATCCCAAGTTTGAGATTCAAATGTGATGTAATAGTTCTTTACAACCATACATTAAGCTTGTTAAAAATTACATAATCACATAGAACTATTCTGAGCTAGTAATGAAGATATAGAAGATATGAATAATATAGAGCTTGGATTTCAGAATCCTAAAATAAGAAAAGGAGATGGTTAGAATCCAGTTTACATTTAATAAAAATGTATAAAATACCTTTTTTATTTTTTCTAAAAGGAACTTTCAGATTGTGTGTATGCACATATATATATGTGCATACATATTACATATATATGTATATATATTACTAGTACTTTTAATTCCTCTTTGTATATTCCTTTTTAGCTTTTTATAACTTCATAGGGCTGTTTTGTACTAGGAGAATGAATGATTGTATCCTATTTTGTTTATACTAGGAAATTTTATTTGCATGGAGTTTATTTATGTATTTTATAAACTTCAATAACCTATCTGGCTAATACATTAATGATTATTTCCATTAATATTTAAAAGTATTTTTAGTTATAAAAGTAAAATTTAAAAGCAAAATAAGATGCAGTCAGTGAGTTAAATATTTTGAGTTGATGCATGAGAGAGAGAGAACATCCCCAAATTTGTTTAGCTCCAATTACCTTAGTTACGCTTCTATAACTATTCTACTATTTACTACTTTCTTTTTTTTAATATATTTTTTTAAGATTTTATTTATTTATTTGACAGAGAGAGAATGAGAGAGAGCACATGAAAGGGGGGAGGGTCAGAGGGAGAAGCAGACTCCCTGCCGAGCAGGGAGCCCGATGCGGGACTCGATCCCAGGACTCCAGGATCATCACCTGAGCCGAAGGCAGTCGCTTAACCAACTGAGCTACCCAGGCGCCCCTATTTACTACTTTCTTAACTAAATCTCTCCATGTTTAAACGAAGGCTTGTGTTTTCCAAAAGCAGCTTTCTTTCTCCTTTCAGCCCTATAATGTCAAGGGAACAATACCCTATCATTTACAAGATAAAGCATGCCAATAATAAACCTAGCGATCAGACACAAACATCTGACATAGAAAGAGGGTAAAATTTTAAGTGGCATGAAGTGAAATTAAATAATCCTAATATATCTTTAGCAAGTCTCCACTAAAATCACTATAAGAAATGTTGAGCCAATAATTTTGGTACCAACATTTAAGAAAAAATTACTTTCCTTTTTCTCTTTATTTTAACACCTTTAATAAAGCCAATGCTATTTGCTCATGAGCAAATCTATGTTAATTAACTTGTGTTTGCTTTTAAGCAAGATGCATATGAAATTATTTTCTAGAAAAAAACATTTTCCAAATTATAATCAATCACACCCATATTTGGATTAATCAGTTTCTACTGTAAGTTATTTTGATTATTTTACTCTTGTTATCTGACCTGAGCAATCTGGACAAAATATCCTCTAACTTGGCCAAATTTTAGTCAGTCTTCTTTCTTCTCCACAGGTTGTTGGATCTTGACTCACCCTTGAATTTAAGAAAGTATTAGAATTAAGAACACCCTCTCTTCGATGGGCACTCCTAAAAATTGACTGCTCCTCAGGGAAAAATATTACTAGATCAACTATGAGATCATGCCATCTGTTCATCCTATTCCCACACCATTCCTTTTCAGCCTACTTTACTCCTTCCTATACGAACAAGAGTCTTTTCTGCCTAAACTTTGAGATAAGCATAGACATTTCCCTAGGAATGTCCTCCCTATTACAACAGTCACTTTCCTCCTATTGCAATAATCTATCCGAGTCAAGTTACTCCTTACCTACATTCAGATCTGTTGTTTATTTGACAGTCCCCAAGGTATTTGTTAGGCAATTCCATGCCACAATCCAGAAAATGATGCACTGGTATGTCAGAAAAATAAATACATACTTCAACATCGAATTTTTTTTTTTAAGTTACCATGTGCCAGGTTCTTAACATAAACTGTTTCTATAGGACTGTCTATAACTTTAAGATGTATACATATTTATTAGCCCTTTTTTATAGATGAGAACACTAATAGGTTTAGCACCCAGTTAAATGGGTATTCTAACACTGTGTGCTCAACCACTACATTATCCTTCCTCCTAACTTCCCCCAGATAATCAGTTCATTCTTTGTTTTCCTCCAGTTGTGTTATCAGGAGAAATATATTGCCACGCTTGTAATGGGATTCTGCTAAAATTGTTTTAATTTTGAATTTGAAAGTTGAACTTTTAATTCTGTTGTAAAAGTTGTAGCGTTTTATTTCACCTTACATACTCCATGTAAAACTCCAAAGTAGTATGCAGATTAAGCAAATCTATATGTATATTTATGCAAAAATATAATGCAAATGTGCCTACCTAGTGTTTTCACAAACATCTGGTAGCTTTAAGATAGAAATGATGGTATTAAGAGCCTGCTCATTTGCTGTGGCTTATCCGTGGGTACCATGCCAATTGAGGAACATTAACGTAATAATTCCAAGTTTGGAGTTATCGTTGCAATTTTTTATCCTTCTATAAAGTTTTCTTAGGTTAAAAAATTCAGAAAAGTAAGTAAATAATATAACAATGTAGATACCAAATGATTAGATTAGAATTATCAATCTAGGGGCGCCTGAGTGGCTCAGTCGGTTAAGCGGCTGCCTTCAGCTCGGGTCATGATCCCAGGGTCCTGGGATCGAGCCCCGCATCGGGCTCCCTGCTTGGCGGAGAGCCTGCTTCTCCTTCTCCCTCTGTCTGCCGTTCTGCCTACTTGTGCTCTCTCTCTATCTCTGTTAAATAAATAAATAAAAATCTTTAAAAAAAAAAAAAGAATTATCAATATAATTTTTTAATGGTTCAGACCCTTTAAAACAAAGAAAAAAAACATTACAGGTAAAACAGAGGTTGGTTGGTTTGTGTTTTCTCTCATCAGTTCACCTCCCTTCTATCCGGACACATTTTGATTTTCATAAATTTATTCCTTTTTTTGTTTCTTCAATTTTTAAAAACATAGTTATGTTTGCATAAGTAACACATGCCATTTCTTTGTATACTTTTAAAAATTGCATTTAAGCTTTTTACTGTAACTGGCTTTTTCCACTTACATTGTGTTTTGGTAATCTAGCCACATTAAAACATATCAATTTGAGAATTTTGAATGCTGTGTGATAGTATATGGTACACATAAACTTAAAAATAATTACAGGGGCACCTGGGTGATTCAGTCGGTTAAGTGTCTGACTCTTGATTTCAGCTCAGGTCATGATCTCAGGGTGGTGAGATGGAGCCCCACAATGGGTTCTGCACTCAGTGTGGCATCAGCTTAAGATTCTCTTCCTTTCCTTCTACCCCTCTTATCCCTTGTTCATGTGCACATGCTCTCGCACTCTCTCTCAAAAAAAAAAAAAAATAAATATAAATAAAATTTAAAATTTAAAAAAATTATCCATGAGCACAACAGACACTTTCCCCTAATAGTTTACTATGAAAATCGTAGTAGCAATGTAGCAATGAAAATCATTATGCTTATGTTCTGTTACAATCATGCAATACTTTCTCTAATATACTATAGTCCCCCCTTATCTATGGCTTCACTTTCCATGCTTTCAGTTGCCCATGGTCAACCATGGTCCAGAAGCAGATGATCCTCCCTCAGCCATGTTGTCATAAGGTCAATTTTAAGTTAATACTGCATCACTAATGCCTACATCATTCACCTCACTTCATCTCATAAGTAGGCATTTTATCATTTTGCATTATCACAAGAAGGGTGAGTACTTTACACTAAGATATTTAGAGAGAGAAAGAAAGAGACCACATTCACATAACTTTCATTATATATATTAATTATATATATTTATTATATATATTTATTATATATATTTTATTATATTGTTATAATTGTTATATTTTATCCTATTTAATTTTTATCTCTTACTGCACCTAATTTATAAATTATACTTTATCATAATTATACACATAAGGAGAACAAAGCAGCATATATAGGGTTTGGTACTATCAGCAGTTTCAAGTATCCATTGGGGCTCTTGGAATATATCCCCTATGGATAAAGGGGAAACTACTGCATTCTTAAAAGGGAATCTGTTAATGAGTTTAATTGTGTCCCTCCAAAATTCATATGTTTAATCCCCCACCCCAAGTACCTCAGAATGTGACCTTATTTGGAGATAGGGTCTTTAGAGACAAATCAAATTAAGATGAGGTCATTAGGGCAGACCCTAATCTGACTGGTGTCTTTATAAAAAGGGGAAATTTGGACACAGACACATGCACCCAGGGAAAGCATCATGCAAAGATGAAGGCAGAGATAGGGATGATGCTTCAACAAGCCAAGAAACATCAGAAAATGCCAGCATACCACCCAAAGCTAGAGAAGAGACATGGAATAGATTCTCCCTCACAGCCCTCCAGAAGAACCAACCTTGTCAACACACTGGTCTTGTTCCAGCCTTAGGAACTGTGAGTCAATAAATTTCTGTTTCTTAACCTATTCGAAGCACTTGTGCTTTGTTATGGTAGCCCTAGAAAACTAACAGATTGGGTATGTACATTTTTCAACTTTACTAGACTCTACCCAATATCCTTTAAATCAATTTTCACTTCTACTAGTGCTGTTCTTTTTTTCAACTTAACTCACCAAAGAAACCACTAAGCCTGGAGGCTCTCACCTGATAGACATTCCTAAATGAAAGGATTGGTAATGAAAGGGTGTTTTTCTGTCTCTCTTGCTCTTTCATTTGAGTATTCATACTCAAAAGAGTTAGGAGAGTCATTGTTTTTATTTCCTCATCATGGTCACTGTCTTCTTTTCCTCTGAGTCAGGATTCTAGTAGTATCTTGCTATTTTGTTCAACACTTACAATAATAATTATGTATTATATTGTTACTGTATTAATACTTTTCTAAACACTTTACATAAATTTAATTTCCAAAGTTGCCTACGATGTATCTCCTCTTGCCTCTATTTTGCAGCTGGGAAATTTGAGGCTCAGAATATACTAATACATGCCCAAGATCATATAACAAAAGCAGCAGAATAGGAACCACATTCTTCTGTACTTCAAAGCCAATTCTCTTGACCTTTACTCCACGAGCCCTTACTGCCTAAAGTAGGTACAGTAAGACCCCCACAAACATGTCTTATGACCTAATCCCCAGAACATGGGAATGTTAGGTTACATGGCACATGGGAAATTGAGGTGTTTACTAATCAACTGACCCTAAAATAGAGAGATTATTCTGTATTATTTTGGTGGGTCCACTTTAATCACAAGGGCCTTTAACATGCGGTGTTGTTGGCTTTTGAGGATGGAAGCCATGAGGCAAGGAATGAGGATGTTCTCTAGTAGGTGGAAAAGGCATGGAAACAGATTCTTCCCTAGAGAATCTAGAAAAAAAATATAGATAGCCCTGCTAGCCTCCAGAACTGTGAGACAATACATTTTCGATGGTTAAGCCATTCAGTTTGTGGTACTTTGTTTGTAGCCATAGCAAACTAATGCATTCAATTAGTTACCATCCATATATTTGTGAAAACTTTGAAACTGGATATTATGATTCAAAGAATTTTTTATGAAGTTAGGGAAAAATGCCTTAATTGGGTAGTAATACATCTTTCTTCTTGGCCTCCTTCTACCTGTTGAAAATAGAGTTAGAAAATTAAATTAAATTAAATGATTTAAAAGAACATTGATCAGGTCATTTAGAAGGTTCTGAACCAGCAAAACTGTCACAAGCAAAGCTCAGCTATTGTATTACTTCTCTTTTGCTGCCTTAGCAAATTACCTCAAAGTCAGTGGGTTAAGCAACAACAGTTTAGTATCTCACAGTTCTGTAGTCAGTGGAATTGGCTTGCCTGTCCCGGTGTTACAAAGTCCCCGTCTTACAAGGTCTAAGTCAAAGTGTTGGCAGGGCTTGCCTTCCTTTTTGATGGTTCTGGGGAGAAAATAATTTTCCAGGGTAATTCACGGAGCTCACAGATTGAGCTCCTTGTGGTTGTAGGAATGAGGTCCCTGTTTCTTTGTTGGCTGTCTGCTGGAAACCTTTCTCAAGCTTCCTGGGAGGCCCCTTCCTCCATTTTCAAATCCAGTGATGATGGTCCAGTCGTTCTCATGCTTTGAATCTTCTCTCTGTCTCCCCTTTCTGCTGCGTCTCTCTGACTCATCCCTTCTGCCTTGGTCTCCCACTTTTAAGAACCCATGTGATTACTTCAGATCCACTTGGATAAACCAGAATAATCTCCTCATTTTAATGTCAGTAACCTTAATAACATCTGAATATGATATGTAACATATTCACAGGTTTCAGAGATTAGGGTGTGGGGATTTTTTGGTGGGGGCAGCATCATTATGCCCAATGCACCATCATAAATTGAGGTCAGAGTTAAGATATAGTATAACTCCATATTTTACTTATCATGTATGAATATTGAAATACATTGGCACCTCTGATAAAATTAATGTGTATATTACCTAGTGCCCATCTTTATCTTAAATATCACTTGAATTTTTTTACTAGTAGTATAGATCTGCAACTGTTAAATTATTTATTTGATAACATGTTATTGTCATTTCTATTGAATATTTAATTCCAATCTTAGTGAGGACTATTTCAGTGTTTTATCATACTTTTGTAGGAAGTTATAGTGTTCTTTTTTTTAAAAGATTTTATTTTATTTATTTGAGAGAAAGAGAGAGAGAGCACAAGAGGGGGTAGGGTCAGAGGGAGAAGCAGACTCTCCGTTGAGCAGGGAGCCCGATGTGGGACTCGATTCCGGGACTCTGGGATCATGACCTGAGGCGAAGGCAGTCGCTTAACCAACTGAGCCACCCAGGCGCCCTACAGTGTTCTTTATAATAGTATACTTTAAGACTGAAATTCACAGAGAAGGCCCATTTCTTTGGCTTAAAAAAACTAATATAGCTTTAAAATAGTAAAAGGGATTATATGAGCTTAGAGATAGGTTACACAAGGCTCCCGAGTCTTAGTGCTGAAATAAACACTGAGAAAGGGCTAACTGCCAGCCAAAAGAAAGCAGGCTCCTCCAGGGCAGAGAGAACACACTTCCTAGCCAAAAACTGATGGAATCCAGAGAAAAAAAGCGCCATGGAGAAAATGGTATGCTTTTTTTGGAAATAAACAATTGTTCTGTTTTGTCAGTTTAAATAAATGAATAGATTGAATCTGTTTAAACATAATGTGGTTCCAGTTGCCCAGACAATAGCATACGGAACATTTAATAATACGATGATGTAAATAAGGAAAAGTGGTTCTCACTTGGCCATATGGTTTTATTTTCTGTGAAAATATAATTTTTGCTCAGTTATGTTATTCCTTTTAGATTTCAAGATACTGTATTTCCTTTGCTAATGTTATTTAACACTTCTCCAGAATATTTATAGTTGTAAAGGCATTCCAGTGATTTTATTAGAACATTCTGATAATAAATATATCAATGGAAGTGAAAAAGATGTCAAGAAACTGAAAACCTGTGGGTGGGTTTATTCAGAAGTTCCATGAACCTGAGTAGCATAAGTGAGGGGTAGCTAAATGAGATAGATGATTGTGGCAGATGCCTAAAAGTTGAACAAAGGAGACACACACTGTGCTAACTCATTCTCAGAGTCAAAAAATGTTCTTGCTCCCTCCCATCCTCTACAATTGTTCCTAAATGTGTCCAAAAGATAAGCTAGTATGTAGAAAAGACTTATTATCAGTGATATGAGCAGTGGTTTCATAAGCTCCAATTTGAACTATATTTTGAAAAAAAAATTTATTGGAAAAATTTTTATTGAGATATAATTGGCATATAGCATTGTATAAATTTAAAGTGTACAGTGTGTTGATTTGATACATTTCAACTTTCATCCTAATGGTAATGAAGCCCACCTACAACTATACTGCTCCTTGATATTTTTTCACTTTCCAATGATACACACTGTTTTACTAACTGGCTATGAAAGGATTTATTTTGAAGGCATCATTGACACAAGGGATTAAATGGAAAAATGTCTTGTTTTCAAAAAGGTAAATAATCTTCAAACCTGGGGTGATGTTAAATTCTCATTCAATAGATTCTTAAAATGGGGGAAACGAACAAAAAGATTGTGGATTAAACTATTTTTGTGACCATAAGTGTATGGTCGATTATATGTAACATTTAGGTTTCTTCTGATAGCTTCCAAACTTTATACTATCTAAAACCTACTTCATTTTAATATGGTAAATCTCCATTGTGTTAATGTGGAAAGAAATCTGCAAGATATGTTATTAATTTTTTAAAAGTATGCAGAGAATGCTACTAATTGTGAAGAAAAAAAAAGTTTATTTGTGTGGATATAAGCTTTTACATGTAAGCAAATTTCTGAAAGTTTATATAATAATTTGTATCAGTCAGAGTCCAAACAAGAAACAGATGGTACACTCAAATTAAGGTAATTTGAAGAAGGTTTATTTACATAGAAATTAATTACAAAGGTATGGATGGGTATAGAAAACTGAAAGAAAGGGATCATGCAAGATTCTTGGCTATTAGCAGCAGAACTGTTATCACCCCCAAGGCTGAAGGGATTAGGGAAAAGGAAAGCTTCCCAATGCCAGAAAGATTAAGAATCTTAGAGAACAGGCTGTCTTTGAAGGGACAATCTAGGTTGGTCTCAATGGAAGGCAGCAAGATAAATAAGGACCCTGAGCTCACTCTCCTTTCTCTCTTCTCTAACTGGGACCCAACAAACCCAACCCAACAAAACCAATCCTGAGATCCTGGGTGTACTGGTTATATGGTTCACATGGGTCAGCTTCTCAGGGCAAGGAAGAGGGAGGAGGAGGTAGAGAGCAGGTCTGGAGAAACAAATGGAAGAAATTTACTACACTACTATTAACTCTGCTGCATTAAGCATCTTGGAGTGTAAATTACTTTTCATCTACATATGTAGTTCTTGCTTACTTATTAAAAATTTCTCATAACAAGAGTTTACCAGTAAAAACATTAACAACAACAGCATGGAGATAACTTCTTTTAGAAAGATCTTCACAATTTGTCTCACCTAAATGTAGTTACTCCATTAAGTCTGGAATTGTACCTAATAGACAAAATATTTTAATTTTTTTAAGGATATATACTATCAAAATAGTTTGGCAATACTTTTACAATTTCTCCAGGGAGAGCAGAGAAATTGATCATGTTAAGACAATCAAATTAGTTTACCAATCTTTTTGTATTATGTGGGCATGTTTCCCTTACGAGTAGTAAGTATGGTGGCTCCCTAATTGGTTATCCCCATTTTATAGAAAAGAAAAATACATCTTACATGCAAAATTGTCAAGCCAGAATCTGAATTCAATTCTGTTGATAACACTAGAATATTAAGAGATTTAAATGAGAGAAACTGGATCTCAAATCCCACCTGTCACATAAACTGCATCTTTTTGGCAAGTCATTTAACTTCCCTAAGCCTGATTTTTTAAATAGATACTAAAATTAAAATATTTTCTCATAAAGATTGAAGTGAGAATAAATTAGTACAGTATGTGAGAAAATAATTAATGTAAATTAAGGCATATTGTTTCCTGCACAAAGGAGCTTAGGTTTCTGTCTGTCTGTCTCCCTCCCTTACACACACACACACACAGACTCACACATTCATGTGAATTCTCACAGGCTAACCTTAGAGTTGTTATCTGGTAGCTTCTAACTTCCACCAGAGTAGAAGCCGGTTGTACTGGTCTTGCTCATGATGTAGAACCAGTGCAATGCTTTGTGAGGCATGGGGGAGTCATTTGATTTTGTTCATTGGATTGGCTACTAGAGAGATTTTAGCAAATGCCACCAAAACAGTTTGGAAATTCAACTTTTTTTTGTTCTTGTGAAATGTTTGAGACATCAATGTATCTTTTTCTTTGTAATTTTTCCTCTCCTTTCTTCTCTCCTGCGGGTAACAAGCTCTGAGCTGCCTTTTCTTAACTGAGGCATTTTTGACAGGAAGAAAAAGCAGAAGTTGTCTGCACGACACTCTCCTTATTTGGCATTTGTTTCCTAAAACCAAAATCCACTGAAGCAATCAGTCTAGGTTCCCCAGAGGAAAGAGACTGGAAAGAAACATGAACAGAAAGGGAGGATTTCTTTCAAGCAAAAAATAAAATCTGGCAACTGGAGAAAGCAAAGTGGAGTACAGTTCTATGGCTAGCACAAGCGGTGGGGCTTCTTAATCTGATCTGTAGAAAATTCCCAGCAGAGTATCAAGAATTCTAAGTGGAAAAGTATCATGGTTCCCAGCCTCGGCAGAGATTTATGAGTCAGAGATGCAGCAGAGCAGAGGGGACTAAAGGAACCATATGAAATGAATCTGTACGCTTCTTCGAGAAAACTGTGCATTCTGATGATCAAGAATTAGAGGCAACTATTAGGATTTTTTTGCTGCTGCCTATGGCCAAAGACAAATTTTCTATCTGTCAAATAGAAAGGAGACACGTAGTTCAAATTGGATTGTTTTTAAAAACAATTAGGTTGAAATTAAGATATTTCTTGCCTGTGGAAAGTGAACCTTATTACATACATTTGTATCAAATACAGAGTCTGTGCCTGTGGTTGGAGGACTTTAGGAAGTGAGAGTATACAGGTAAATAAAATATCAGTATAGGCCATGAGCTTTATGCCCTGATGTTCTCTGCAGGGGAATAGCTAATGGGGAACTCCAGGCTTTTGAGACATTGACCTGTATGGGTACCCTAACAAGGCTACACTAAATTTTAGACATGCCACTCAGGTTTAATTATGTTGTTTGGGTTTTAACTGTGTATTTGTTGAAATTAAATAAACATCCCTCGTGGGGCCTGGGTGGCAGAGTGGATTAAATGTCTATTCTTGGTTTCAGCTCAGGTCGTGAGATCGAGCCCCATGTCAGGCTCCATGTTCAGCGGAGTCTGCTTGAGAATCTCTCTCCCTCTCTCTCTGCCCCTCCAGTTTGTGCTCTCTCTCTCTCTAAAATAAATAAATAAATCTTTTTTAAAAAGGAAATCTGAAAAGGAATGTTTCCTTAAAGAAAAAAATAGATCCCTCTTGACACTATTGGATGATTTTCTTCAAATGTACCTTTATATTGTTCCAATGCATTTTTTCTAATGCAGCTTTATTGAGGTACAATTAACATACAATCCATTACACACATTTAAAGGTATAATTGATAAGATTTGACACACAAATGCACCCATGAACCCACCACGGAAATCGGGATAATGAACATATGACTCCCCCAAATTTCCTCATTCCCCTTTGTGATGCCTCCCTTTTGTCCTCCCTGCCGATTTACCATCCTACCAACACCCTCTTTCCCAGGTAACAATTAATCTGCTTTAGCCAGGATAGATTAGTTTGCATTTTCTAGGATTTTGTATAAATTTGGCTGTACAGTATGTACTCTTTTTTGCTGGACTTCTTTCACTCACCATAATGATTTTGAAATTTATCCATTTTGTTGTATGTTGCAATAATTAAAATTTTATTAAAAATAAAGAGGCTACCAGGGCGCCTGAGTGGCTCAGTAGGTTAAGTGGCTGCCTTCGGCTCAGGTCACAGTCCTGGGGTCCCGGGATCGAGCCCCACGTCTGGCTCCCTGCTCAGTGGAGAGCCTGCTTCTCCCTCGCCCTCTGTCTACCACTCTGCCTACTTGTGCTCTCTCTCTGTCAAATAAATAAATAAAATCTTAACAAAAAAAAAAGAGACTATGAACATTTGTGTGCAAGTCTGTATGTACACATAAGCTTTCCACACTCTCAGAAGTAGAATGGCTACATTTAAGGAACTGCAAAACTTTTCTTCAAAATGGTTGTAATATTTTATATTCCCACCAGATATATATTAGAATTCCATATGCTGATCCTCAGGTTCAGTCATTGAGTATGAGCCTCAATTTTAAAGTCAGCAATTTCAGAAGATAAGAGAAATGCAGTAAGGAAATCATTTACTTGCTGCCCAGTTTTGACTGGGGTCTCAGAGGAAGGAAAAACGAAACAAAACAAAAATCACCTCTTTGTTTCCATAACATCCCCAAATCATGGACAACCCCAAAGGCAAACCCACTATCAGTATAATGGTTTGTCCTGGTAGCTGGCATGCTCAGGTAAGGCCATGGAATTCTGCTTGTTGGGAGACTTTAGCTTGAGAATAGTTCATTCTACTTTCAGTTGGGTCACATTGGGTAGTAAGAGCGTCACCATCCTGAAAACTCTCTTTTTCATTTCTGCAGTATGACCCATCCACAAACAAAATTAGATTAGGATTAGTTTAAGGGTGTCTTATAGTTAAGAATGCAATGTCACAAAATGGCATGTTATTGCCTCGCTGTCATGGGGCCAGCCTTCATCGGACAAGGGTCAAACACTGGGATTAAGGACGTTACAACATTTAAGATGTAGATTAGGTGGCAACTCTAAGGAAGTTCGTATACTTGCAGAGGAATGTTGAGTCAATTCAGAGTTAAGGCTTTGGACAGAGTGTGTAGTTTGCAAATAAACATTATTTCCTAGTATCAGATCTGCTGGAGGTTTCACTGACTTAGAAGCTACAGCCATAGAGCCTTAAGACAGCTGAAATACACATGAGCAACTGAACCAACTTGTATGCTGTAATAGGCAATCAGCCTATGCTTATTACCATGTTCTTGTGTGAGCATTCCCAGGGCTAAATTATCCCTTTTGTGCACAAACACAGTGAAAGGTTTTGGTTAGGTAAATAGTTAGGTAGAAATTAGGAGCCCATAGGCTGCAATAACCAGTCAAGCCTAGAAATCTACAAAGCTGTTGCTTAGTTGTGGGTCTAGAAAATTCCTGGATTAGTTTCTTTTGGAGACAGCTGAATTCCTTCAGTATTTTGATCATGACCCAGGTAATGACTAGTCTAGAGAAAATTGCGATTTTTTCTTAAAGACGTTGTGTCCCTTTTCAGCTAACTGTTGCAGCAAATAAACAGACTCTTGTACGGGTGCCTCTTTGGTAACTGAGCACAGCAAAAGGTCATCTACATATTGTACAAAAATTGATTTCCCAGGGAACTGGAGGGCACTTAAATCTCAGTGAAGTACTTGAGGAAAATAAGAAAGGACCTCAATGAACACTGGCGGCATAACTGTCCAGGTATATTGTCAATTGTCCCAAGTAAACGCAAACGGATTTTGGCTGTTGGGGTCTACAGGGATGCTGAAAAAAGATTGAACAAAGGTCTACACCAGTGAACGATTTTGAGTTTGATGGAACTTGTGACAGAAGAGTGTTTGAGTTTAGAGCAATTGAAAAACAGGAATGACTATTTTGTTTGTTTGTTTAAGATTTTATTTATTTATTTGAGAGAAAGAACACGAGCTGGGGGGAGTCGCAGAGGGAGAGAGAGAAGCAGACTCCCCGCTGAACAGGGAGCCCAACGCGGGGCTCAAGCCCAGGACTCCGAGATCATGACCTGAGCTGAAGGCAGACACTTAACTGACTGAGCCACCCAGGTGCCCCAGGAATGATTATTTTGTTAATAGCTCTCAGGTCCTGGACAAATCTCCATCTCCACCCATTAAGTTTCCTGACTGGCAAGATCTGAGTGTTGCAGGGGCTAAGACTGGGAATGATTGGCCCCTGGGCAATTAAGTCCACCATCATGGGTGTGAAACCTTATATGGCCTCAGGCTTTAGTGGACATGGAGGTAATTTAGGAAGAGGTTTAGTTGCATCTATCTGCATCTTTTGTTTCCACTCTTCACGTTGGGCTCCCTGCTCCATGGGGAGTCTGCTTGAAGATTCTCTCTTTCCCTCTCCTCCCCCCCATCTCTCTCTCTCTCTCTAAAATAAATAAATATATATATATATATATTTTTTAAGGATTTTTTTTTTTATTTATTTGACAGAGAGAGACACAGCGAGAGAGGGAACACAAGCAGGGGAAGTGGGAGAGAAGACGCAGGCTTCCCGCCGAGCAGGGAGCCCGATGCGGGGCTCGATCCCAGGACCCTGGGATCATGACCTGAGCCGAAGGCAGACACTTAACGACTGAGCCACCCAGGCACCCCAAAAATAAATAAATAAATATTTTAAAAGAAGTCTCTAAAGTTCTTTAAAAGAACTTTATTAGATACCCCCACTATGGAAACTTTCTTTTTATTTATGTTGCTTTATGAGGGTGAAATTTAAAGCAGAAAGTGTAGCTCTGGTATCAACTAAAATTTGGCAAATTTCCCATTAATTTTAATTTTTGTTTCCCCTTGGCTGTTTAAGGGAATTACTGGTCATAGTTTTCTGGAAGATGAATCCATCTAAAGTGTGAGAACCGCTCAGACTACTGTCAACTATCTTGGGACCAGCGTTTTGATGACGGACCCCTGGGGAGGGTGCAATGCAGGAGGCCCAGGTGTTGTTGTGGGTCTCTGGCCTTGGCGCTTTTGTAGCTGGAAAGCTAATACTTGGGCAGATTTTTGTTTTCAATCTTGCTCCAGGGTTCTTTCAAAATGCTCAGCTAAGTCATGAGTTCCATCAGGCCTGTGGACTCCTATCTTATTTATTTATTTATTTTTTGCTTTTTAATCAATCCACTCATCTTAGGAGATAATCCATTTAAAAGAAGGTAGCCAGAGCAGGCTGTGTGACCTTATTTATTGTATGGAACCCTGAATGCCGTAGAAAAAGTGCTTCCAAATGGGATTTAAAGAATGGCACGGATTCATTTTTGTGTGTCTGTTTGCATGTTTGAAAAATAGACCAGTCAGGGTGGGCAGGGAAAACTCTAAGAATGGCTTGTAAAAGTTCAACTGCTATTGTGCAAGCTTTTTCTGGTCTCTCAGATGTTGAAGATCAAAGATCTTGGATATCATCCTCTGGGTTTTGCCATCTTGCTTCTTGCATCCATTTTTGGACTCTACCAAGTCCTCCCAATATGTGTACAAGCTGACAAATATCTGGCAGCCCACAGTCATAGGCCCAATAATGACTTTAAATTCTTCAGAAAAATTTTTGGGGTTCTGCTTTAGGTTTAGGAAATTCTTTAACTAGGACTCTTAGTTCAATCTTTGACCAAGGGGTGAAGGATATCTGAAGTTCATCTGTAACCTCAGGTAGTTTTATTTTAAAAAGTAACTGTTTAATAGTCTCTTTGGAATGGAAAGGCAGTTCAGACAAAGAATTAGTAAAACTTGAGTACTCAGGTGAAAAAGAATGAGGTGGGGGGCGGGCAGTTGAAGTCACATTAGTCCTATGATCTTTTGTTTTAGGTACCTCTTGTGTATTTAAATTTCCATTAGCCTTTTGTAACGAGCCTTTTAATGAAGCTATTTTGGAATCTTGAAGGCTTTTGGAAGTTTCTGCATACCAATTAAAGTAGGCATTCCATTCTGTTTATTCAACTTGGGATCCCTTGCTCTCAAGTGCATTTCTTAAATGAGTGATCTTGACTAATTGGAATGTTCCCCAAGATAGCCATCGAATCTCGAAGTTATTTTTAGTAAAATTTTGCCATTTTTCTAGGTAATCTGTAGCTTCTGGGGCTACAGTTCTTAAACATAAAATAATAGCCATGCCAGAAGGCGGTGAGCTAAACTTTGGATATAAAGCATCATATTTCTTTTAGCTAGGGCTTTGGGCTTCCCAGAGCCAAACTAAAACTTATGATGACCTATCACAGGAGTCTTCTGGAGGTGATGAGGGCTCTAACAACCTTTAAATGCTTGACCCTGTCCACCAATGTTTGCAGCTTTTTTGACTTCCCATGAACAATTAGCCCTAATTTGATATACACTTGAGGCCTCTCACCAGACCAAGGCCAGCCCAGAGGAGATCCAGTTAAATCTCAGACTCAGTCCTATTTTTAAGTTGGACTCCTGAAGATTCAGCTAAGCCCCATTTAGCTTTGGTTCTGTCGCCAGCACCACACACCAAAGGACCAGGAGGAGTCTTGCCCACCAGACATGGGGTGATAGATGTCTAGCTGTGGACCCTGAAGTGTTATTCTTTTTCAAAAGAATAAATAAACTTATTATTTTCTCTTTTAAAATAATTATGGCATAAAGGATTTAATTAATTGATACCATATTAAATATGTACTATTTGTCAGAGAATGTGCTATTAAATGTCATATAAATTATACTAAAGTCTTTGAGATTTCAGGAAGAAAATGTATGATTTCATCTTTTTCTTCATCATTACTTTGTTTACCTATGAATAACTCTAGGGTTTATTTGTACAAAATAGAACATATATCTGTATGCAGGCAACATTCATTGAAAGGAGAGATGTTCTCCTACAAATTATTGGTTCATTTTTTTAAAACCTCAAATTAAGAAAATTGAACTAATCATACCACTCATGGGTACCTTATCATTGTTGATTCATTTAAGTTGCCTCTCTTCTTTTGTTTGCTTCTTCCTCCCTCCCAGCTTCCTCCCTGGTCCCTTTTGCCTTCCTTCCTCCCTCCTTTCCTTACTTCCTTGTTTCATTTCCTAGACACTTTTCTTCCATTTCTCCTTAGAGACAAAAATTCTAATATCTTTATTATGCATTTTTGTTCGTGTTCTTTTAAAATGTATATTGATTATATATGCAAGCAGCTTCTAAATATACATAAGTAATATTGTGCTTTGTATCTCCCAGTTTTTGTGTTTTGGTTTTAGTTTAGTTCTGTTCTGTTGTTGCTTTTTTTAACTCAAAGCTGTATTTATAAGATGCAACCATGCTATGTTATGTGTGCGTGTTTATTCCTTGCTTCTACTGCTAGATGATGTGCATCCACTACATTTTTCCATCTGCTTACCAGGTGATAGGCACCCCGATTGCCTGTAATTCTTTACCACCACTCAGAACACTGTACCGAACATCCTGATAAATGTCCCCTCTGGACCCGTGTAAGAAATTCTGCATTATGGATTCCCAGGAGCAGAATTGCTAGGACAAAATATATGTGTAAGAGTAATGTGTGGAGGCCTGGCAAGACTACATCCCACAGTCTACAGCGCCACCACCAGCATGAGAGTTGCTGTACCCTAATACCCATGCACAGACTTAGAATTGTCCAGCCTTTAAAATTTTGCCAGAGAAATAAGTATAGGGCGCCTGGGTGGCTCAGTCGTTAAGCGTCTGCCTTCGGCTCAGGTCATGAACCCAGGGTCCCGGGATCGAGCCCCATATCGGGCTCCCTCCTCAGCGGGAAGCCTGATTCTCCCTCTCCCACCCCCCCTGCTTGCGTTCCCTCTCTGGCTGTGTCTCTCTCTGTCAAATAAATAAATAAAATCTTAAAAAAAAAAAAAAGAGAAGTATAAGCTAATCTCATTGTTACTTGCATTTGCATGCTTCTGACTTGTAATGACTGTGCATTTCTTCATATGCTTGCCAGCACTTCAGTATTTCTCTTCTGTCCATAACAGTTTATATGTTTTGCTCATTTGATCATTGGAATTGCCATATCATTCTTCTTGATTTACAGGACCTTCTTGGTTTTTTTTGTGTTTTGTTTTGTTTTGATGGGTTTTTTGTGTGTTTTTGAAGGGGGTTGTATCCAACCATTGCCAATTTTGGATATGCATATACCAACCCCCCTTCTGGCCTCCCTCTAATTTTGTCTATAGTGTTCTTCATTGACAGAAGTTGTTAATTGTGATGTAATGCAGTTGATCCTTTTTAAAAAGCTTTTGGTGAGAAGTTTTGCATAAGAATTCCTTCTCCTTGGGGTGGCGATATTTTTCACATTTCCTTCTACTATTTTTATAGTTTTATTTTTCTTGTTGAGGTAACTCATCCATTAGCAGCTACCTGGTGTTACATAAAGATACATACAGCTCTAGTTTTCTTCATATTGTGAGCCAACTTTTACAGTTTGAACAACGTGCCCTTGTCCTTTAAATTTGCAGTAACATATTTATGGCATTTTATGTCCACAGACATATGGTTCTGTCTCTAAGTCCTTTAATCAATTTTATCTATTTGGTTCTGCAACCAAATGGCTCTGTTTTTATTACTAGGCCTTTGTGATATGTCTTAGTTATTTATCGCTGGTATAGAAAAATACTATTAATTTTTATAGTTTGGCCTTATATATCTTAGCCCTCCTTATGTATTTTCCACCTTTATCCTTTTCTGAAATCATCTATGAATTCTTCAATCTGATATTCCATTCCACTAATTTCTTCTTTATTCTATCCTTACTATTATGATCTCCATGTAGTCTGCATTTATTTCAACCAATGTATTTTTCACATATAATATTTAAAATTATTTATTTTATTTTCTAATATTTTCCTTTATTTTCTCTTTAAAAATGATTGTCCATTGCAATAATGCTGATTCAAATCTTTCTGTTGGTCAATTTCTATTATGGTGTTTGTCCTCCGCAGATACTTGGATTTTGGCCACTTTTCTTTGGGTTACCTGATATGGTCTGCTTACATGGGTTGAGTATGGATTCGGTCAGACTTTTTTTTTTTTTTGGTGACAACCTCAGCCAGTTTGATCATTTCCATTTTTGGTCAGTTCATCAGGAAAAAGATAGTATTATGGTCGGAGCTGAAGTAGTGATGCCCACGCCCAAGGGGTATTCAAGTCACACTGTTTTCATCAGCTCCAGGCTCCTCCCATGCACAGATGTAACCTCATGGACCCTAGTATAGATGGTCTAGGCTTTTGCAGTAGGGTTTCGTTCTGAAGGAATAAGGTCACCTGTAGCCAAGACAGGAATGGAACCTAAAATGTTTTCTTCAAGCGCTCTTCTCTGCAGATGTCTTCTTTTCCAGATTGCAACCACTCACTGTCTAAATACCCTCGTCCAAGACATCATTTGTCTTCCTGGGATTGTCTTACTTGTGCTGTGACTTGGAAACTCATATTTTATTGCTATCGTTTGATTGATTAGTTCTTGAAGTCCATGTTTCCCTCCTGTCGTTAATTTCCCCAGAGGTGTGTCCTGGGGAGGGAGTCTTAAACTGCTTTGCCTGAAACTTGAGATTTCTCTGTCACCATCTTTCTTAGGATATTTGTGCCAGTGAGCCAAGGCAGAAAAAATAGTTTGTTTCATCATATCCTCATCAGCCTTTAATAAATTATAATTCACTCTTACTTAGTTTTATTGAGTTTACTTTAAAATCAGCCCGGTGATGGGTATTAAGGAGGGCACCTACTGCATGGAGCACTGGGTGTTACACAAAAACAATAAATTGTGGATCACTACATCAAAAACTAATGATGTATTGTATGGTGACTAACATAACATAATAAAATTAAATTTAAAAAAAAGAAAAAAAATCCCAAATTGTGCTTTTTTCCTCCTTATTTTTAAGAAATATTTCTTCTTTGAGTGTTCTCTCAGTAACCCAGTAGGACATGCAGAAACTAAGGTCCATCTTTACTAACAATAAAAAAATGATAATTCTAGTCAGTATTTTGTTCTCAAGAGTTATCTAATTTAGTCCTCATAGCAATCTATTAGTTAAGGTGTTATTTTCAACATTTTATTCAAGTGAAAAAACTATTAGAGAAATACCTTTTCCTGAGTCAGAGCAAGATTCAAAATAAGCTCCAAACTGCCGCAGAATCCGAGCTTGTAGCCATTCCTGTCTGATTTTCTGATGCTAAGTAAATGCTGGCAAACATTTACTGGTAAAATGTAAGAACATTAAAAAAAAAAAAAAGGAAGGAGAGAAAGTTCATTTTCTCTACCTCAGTTTGCCACGTATCACTGTTCAAAACTTTTCTAAGTTCTCTCTCCCAACAGAATTAATCCACTTGGCCTTGTTAACTGTATCCTATCTCCTGCTACCTGCCAGGCCAACAGCAGAGACATATGAAAACCCAGGTTTGTCCTACTAGTCCTGATGAAAATGAAGCCTTCGTACTAAGATCCAGGACCAATTAATTATGTTACCAATGCCGTGGCGTCCCTATACTTGTTTATAAAGTATTGCATGCTGATGGGAACTGCTGTTTTACCATTGAATGTCATAAACATTATTCATAATGCATGGCAGTGAAACTGAATAATTAATATCTCGATATCAGTGATAATCCACCCTCCTTTCCACATGCCAATATACAGTTTGGAAATTCTTTTTGATGCATGCCCAATGCATATCACACTGTGCAAGAGTTCTGCCTTCTGAAAGGTATATGCATACACTGTAAATCTGAAACATAGCTATTGTGCCTAATAACTCAGCAATTATTTTTTCCAGGGGTCCATAAATAAAAATGAGAAAGTTTACTTATATACATTTTTGAAAATTGGAGAGTGGATACAACTCTAGTAAACTATTCATTTTAAAAGAATGGCTATTGAACTTAATGCAACAGCTTCATCAATGTACAGAAATTTACCCTCTTGACAATGCAGTTTAAAAGCTGACTTGTTTTAGAAACAAGTAAAGACTGGTAAAAATTATAGGAAGAGATTTTTCAATAAGGAATAGAACTCCCAGTACTTACATGACTCTCTGTATCTGAAAATTAGTATTTTTAAAAAACGGAATGTGTGTGTGGACTCTTTCCTTCCTTAAGTAGATAATGGTAGCATATCATTTATTATTATTAAAAATCTAAAATTTAACTTAAAAGATATTGTCTGCTTCCTTTTTACAGTATCACTTTTTACTATTCATCAATATTTCCATCACCATTGATTAATATTCATTGAACATCTAAAGCATCTGTGCTACTCTAGCAAGAGATCTGATCCCTCCAGAATACTGACTTTTGATCTAGAGTCAGATAAGCTACTATTATATTCGTGAGGTCACAATTAATTACAGGAATGATATGAATTATGTATTTATAAGAAACAGTTGGCATTTCCTGAATTCCAACTCTGTATAGGCACAATCTAGCATACCTATTATTCTCATATCTAGTTGGGATTACAACTGAAATTAAAAAGTCAGAAAACACAGAGGCATAGAGACAGACTAGAAATGGAAGCCCAAAATAGCACCCTTGTCAAAGTGACTTTAAATTAGGGTGACAGGCAAGAGATATAAAAATAGACATATGGAAATAGCCAAGTTGATTAAAAATGGGTTTCTGAATTAGTGCCATTTGGAGGCTAATGTCAGATTCTGATTCTATTCTGACATATTAGGAAATGTGTCATATTTCCACCCCAGGCCATTTAGATACCCTTTATCTAATGGTACCCGGTTTTCCCAGGGAGGCCTTTTTATTCCTCCTGAGAGCCCAAAAGCCTACAGCACAAAGACCCAAGTCACCTCTTAATAGAAATTCATACCCAACATGACCAAGACATGATTATTTCAGTGTACGACGTATTAGGAGAGCTCCCTGCTGTTCTTGGCATTGTGAGAGTCATTGTTGCTCACTCTCCCTGAAGTTGTAGAGGGTTTTTGTTTTTTTTGGGTTTATTTTTTTATTTTTTTATTTTTCTTTTCCATTAACAAGAGAACATTTCAATTCAGTTGGTGTTCCTTTAGTCACTGAGGTGGCATTACCACTAACTTTAGCACTTTGAAATGGTTACAGTCAAGTTTTAGATCACAATCCTCATACCATTACTAAGGGTAATGGTTTTCAAACAATACAACTGTAAGAGGGAGCCTGGGGATAGCCTGGGAAAGGAAAGGTGGGAAAGTAGCTCTATTGAAAGGTAAGAATCTCCTCTGACTCAAAGACCTCCTTTTTGCATTGACTGAACCCCAAGTGGACCTTTCCTATTGACAAGCTAAAGGTATTTCTGAGAACAGGTAGTCAAGTAACAAAAACTCATTTCCTCCAAATTGAAGTGAATTGCTAAAGCTACTGCTTGAAAGAATGACCTCTTCAGAAGACAGGGCAGAAGAATTTAGCTGTGTTTCTTCAACTGTGTACAGTTAGCAGAACTGTTATTTATTCCTGGTGTCACTAGGAACAGCCCCTTTGAGCAAGAAGGGGAGAGGAGGTACAATACAGTAGTGTGATTTTGAGGAGAAGGCCATTCTTCTCCCTTCTAATATAATTAAATACCTGTTATTCCTCTCTGGGTCATTCAGCTTCATCATCCCCCAAGTAATTTAGGTCTTTGTAAAGATATAAATGGATACCAGCACAAATCTCATTTAACATTTTGCCTTTAGCATAATTATAAAGATATAAAGTGTCAATGCTTCAAGTGATTTCCTCTGGGACTTTAATATATTTACCAGATGCTTGTACTATGCCATAGTCTGATGGACAGTGTCTCTTGGTTGACATTTCTTCCTGCTATTTTGCACAGGTTGGTTCAAAAAGGTTTAAAAAAAAAAAGTGACAGTTAAGCATATCAGTATTCCTTGATCCAACTCAAAGCAATGCTTAGAATTTTTTCACATTTTTTCCATTGTATGTCTATAGATTCTCAATATTAATGATGGTTTTCCGTTATCATTCAAGAGACATTGACTCTGATATTGTTAAAAAAAGTAATCACATAAAATCATATAATAAAAATAACCAGTTTCCCATACAGAAATCCACAGAATAACATCACGATGTGTATCTTATCTTTGTGCATTTGCTTTGTTTTGAAATGAAGGGGTACGTCTTGGTGGGTTTGATTATATTTTCCATATTTTATAATTGCTTCTATATTTTATAATTGCTTCAGAGACGTCAGAGAAACACACAAGTACTCTCAGACTGAGAAATGGGATAAATCTATTTCATCAAAATGTTTAGGAAAGATTAAAAAAACAGTCACCAGAAAAATGTTGGTAAATCAATCAACAAATGCTGATATTGTGTGAAGCATTTGGGTATGGGCTAGCTATATTTAATAGTCTATACAGAATCTTGACTATGATCTTTTCTAAGTGCAAAGCAATCAGAATTGGATTTTAAGATTATTAGTGATTACCACTCTGGATTTTAAAATTATATTCTTGCTTTTATTTACTATATTAATTAGAGCTTAGTTACCATTCCCAAATTCTCATGAAGTAACTTTCCCATTCAGGGTATTCACTGAATCTGTATTAGTCACATGCAATGACACAGTGATTTTATGTATTTTTTTTTTTTCCCCGCTAAGGTCCTTTCCAGGTTTAAAATTGTAAGATAGACAAGGATAATCATCAGCAAAAGTAAACCAACAGTAATATTAGGTATGTTTATTAATTCTAATCATTATGCTTCCATAGTGAAGGTCACATCAATGACACTTAAAGTGGAAATGAAAGTTTAAGTTTGGAGTGAGAACACATCAATGTCAATGAAGAGATCCAGGGCTCCTGAGGAAACTTTTCATCAGAGTAGAAAGCAAATAGGGAAGTCAGTCTCACCCAAACCTTTTTCTTCCAGAGGGGAAGTGAGGCTTATGGTGGTGAGTACCATAAGAGTTTGATCTTGAGCTCTCTTGACATGATTTTTGAGACAAATTATCAGTAAAGTGGTATGGTCAGGAGAAAGGCATCAAGGAGAACAGGGAAGGCTAATTTAATTGCCTTTGTTCCTCAGTGACATAGCTTAAATTGAGCTTGCATTTCTGAGAGCACAGGGATATTTGCATGCTTGGATTTTTATAAATGGGAAATGAACTCAATGCACTTGGCCTACAGATAATGTATCACTCCATATTTGAAGGACAAAAAATACAAGAGGGAGTCAAGGGAATCTGAAAATTTCTCTTCTTTCAATTTCTCCTGATATGGGGGGGGGAGGTGATAAGGTCAGCTTAAGTGTAAAATAAAATGTAATAAACGCAATACAAAGATTAAAAAATGTGGAGAGTCAAAATGCATGTACCTAAATATATGTTCTTAAGGAAAAGCAGTATCTCGTGGCTATAGGTAAAGGAAATCAGTTCACTTGATGATTCATTTATTAATATATTAAACAATGACACATTAAAGATCCTTTGAAACTGGTTTGTACCCAGATAAATTCTGGCACAAAAAGTTATGTAGAAGATGCTTTGTCTATATGACTGAATTTATGAAAAATCAGGGAAATGCCAGAGTATTTTAAGCTGTTCTAGAAAAAAAATTTTAAAAAAATGGAACATCTCCAAAAATATTCAAGGATTGAAAAACTTGGGACTCTTTCCACTAAAAACCTGGTAGTACTACAGTATCCTAGAAGTGGACATAATTAAAACACATTAAAAAAAAGCAATTTACACTCTTTGCTTGCAAATCCTTCCATACATTTAGATGTTACTTGAGTCGATTTCTTCTGCATTCGATCTTGTCACTAAGTCTTCTACCCATGATCACTGAGATTTTATTCATGTCCAATTGAATCTAAGTAATGAAAAGTTAATAAAATCTATCATCAATATAACAAAAACTATAACTTTGTCATAGAGGTAAATAATTAAGCACTTGTTAAACACTGAGTCATAATTCAGTGGAGTTTGTGAGCAATATAAATTTATAAAATTCAAACAAATGAAACATCAATAAAAGTGAAGTCTTGTTGCAACTTGAGGGGGGAACACTAAAGAGCATTATTTTCATGCTCTATTTGGAATCAATTAAGAGACACAGGGATCAGACAGATGGAGATCAAAAGAACACCAAGAATGCCGATAAAGGCTCAATTGGAGAAATTGTCTTTCAGTCTGTTAGCCTGTGGGCTTGCTCAAATTACACACTGGAATTGAACTTGTCCACCCAGTTTCAAGCTTGTGAAAACTTACACTCCTCCCCGGAGTCCTGACCCTGTAAAGCTTTCAGGAAGTGTTGCAGTATGGGCTTTCTTCTAGGAGGTGTATTAGAGAGAGAGAGAACAGGGCTGGGTCACATTGGTTAATTCTCTGCTCTCAGCCTCACCCACGAGAAGTGTTCATCTTCCTCCTGTGGACAAAAGTAAATCTAAGTACAGAGGGAGGTCCACATTTTGCCCTATTGGAGGTGTTGTTATTGTTTACTGAAATTTAAGAACTAATAGTAATAACAGTAACCTCTCTTGAGATTTCTTTTTTTTTAAGATTTCTTTATTTATTTGAGAGAGGAAGAGAGAGCACGTGCAAGTTGGGGAGGGGAGGGGAGCAGTGGGAGAGAATCTCAAGCAGACCCTGCTGGGCGTGCAGCCCGATGCCGTGCTTGATCTCCCAACCCTGAGATCATGATCTGAGCTGAGATCGAGGGCCCATCCCTAAACCGACTGGGCCACCCAGGCGCCCACCTCTTGAGATTTCTAAATATATCCATATTTGGGATGAGGCAGATGAAGTATCTGCATGTTTTTTATTTCAACCAGGTGGTTTCAGTTTGACTGTTAGAGCAAATATTGATAGGACAATAGTTACTTCATATTACCTTCTCCCGTGAGTATTCTTTTAACTTTATGACAAAAAGATAATAGGGCGCCTGGGTGGCTCAGTTGGTTAAGCGACTGCCTTCGGCTCAGGTCATGATCCTGGAGTCCCGGGACCGAGTCCCACATTGGGCTCCCTGCTCAGTGGGGAGTCTGCTTCTCCCTCTGACCCTCTCCCCTCTCATGCTCTCTCTCATTCTCTCTCTCTCAAATAAATAAATAAAATCTTAAAAAAAAAGATAATAATAAATGTTTTAGCCATTGTTATTAAATGCATAATGGCTAGGCATATAACTTTAGATTCCTTTGCCTGCTTTGATAGGTATATGCCAACAGGAAGGATGTGGATATGCAAAATAGATAGTACATTTAAAAGTTGTTTCTACAGGCTGTCCTCATGGGCCCTTGCTTCTCTTCCACACTTGATAGGTTGAGGAAAAGAGACGATGGAGTTTAGAAGGCAATGAAAAAAGTCTATGTCACTTCATTAAGAATAGCTGCAATAAAACTCCATTATTCCTCAGGTAAGATTTTTGAATGGAGACAACAGGATCATATTCTGTAAAAAAACAATGCTGACATAGAATATTTACATATATATATGTATATATATATATGTATGCATATGTATATGTATATATATGTATGCATATATATATATACGAGTAGTGTAGAGGATGAGTTTCAAATGTGAAACATTATGAAAAGTGTAAGACAGAACACAAAGGTGAAGCACTTAAGAATTATTAAACTTGTTGTCATATGAAATTGCAAAAGTATGACAGATACAAAAATCATCTTTTATGTTGTATGTTAGGCTCATTAAAGCTAAACAGATGTGAAATATCCATATTGCTTGCGTAAACTACCAATGCAAAGTAAATACTGCATGCACAATACATATGGAAGGTAATCGTTAAGCTGAGTGAAAATGGATACATTAATGAAAGTGATGTTGCTGTACCATAGACTTTGGGATGGCAAGATATTTGAGGCAACATTCTAGATCTTATTGGATCAAATTATTAAGATATTGTTTCACTTGCCTGTAAAAAATCACTTTTTTTATGTTCTTGATTGTGTATTAAACCTTCCAGGGTTTATATTAATGTGGATAAAAGATTTAGAAAGAATCAAGTCTATGAGCTAGAGTCATAAGAGTTGTAATGAGACCAAAGGACACCACAGGGATGGAATGACACATCTATTCTAGATTGTATTTATTTTGTTTTGGGGGCTACTCAACAGAACCACTTACTCCAACATCAACTGATGTTTCCCAGCTTAATCTTTATCAGTAGATGAGATGATACTTTGTCCTCCATCTCCTTTTTCTTTCTTTAAGACAACAATTTAGGGGCACCTGGGTGGTTCGGTCAGTTAAGAGTCCAGCTGTAGATTTTGGCTCAGATCATGATCTCAGGGTCATTGGATCAAGCCCTGGGTCAGTTCTGCACTCAGTGGGGAGTCTGCTCCCCTTGAGATTCTCTTTCTCCCTCTTCTTCTGCCCCTCCCCCAACTCACTCTCCCTCTCAAATAAATAAATAAATCTTTTTAAAAAAGACATTGATTTAAAAAATCTTGGCAAGGAAGAGAAGTGTTATTTATTAGGATGCCTTAAAGACTCCAATTCTCTCCATATGTATGATAGAGAGAGAGAGAAGGAAACATATATACATATATTTCTCTTTCAACATACCTTTTTTGATACCAGTATTCATAAACTCACATATACAAATATGTACTTACAAATACGTATTTTTCATAGATTAATAAAATGACTCCAGAGCTTAAAAGTCTGTGTATTTTGGATCATTTCTTATTTAGAAAAGATTGAATGTTACATTTTTCCAAATCAATAAAATAGGATCAAAATATAATGTAATCCCAGAGCCAAAATCAATGACAGGAGTAGAATGCAATTATTTTACTGTTTTGCCCAATTTAATCTTATGTAATACTGTAGCATGTTAAAACTACAGATTTTATTTTTGGCAAACATTTTTTCATTGCTAATATTTTCTCGACTTGGGCCTATTTTTAAAAAGCTTATCTATTTGGTTTGCTAAGTCTTGAAATTCCTAAGGTTTGGGGTGATGCTGATACTAAAATTATAAATTATTATCTTGTTTTTAAGAAAATTGTTATTGTCTGCCTATTGCAATTTCGACTAGTATTTAATCTAACTGGTTAAAAAGAAATATATTTATGTGGCTGTGTGTGCTTAGCTTTCAGGTAGCCTGTTCACATATTTCTTTGGTGTCTCCCATTATTAGCTCCCAGAATAACTTCATAAGCAGAATGCAAAAAAAAATAGATCAAATACAACTTCCAGCTGTAGCCCTCTCCTCATGTTCTACCTGTGAAGAGAAGTGTTACTCTTTCGATTTATGGAGGCTACCCTACTCTTGGCCCTTGCTTGATGCTTTACTTAGCTTATTAACATCAGTTCAGACTTGTTGAGTATTGATTTCTGAGGCAGCACAACTCCATCCTGCATCAGAGTCCAACAGTACCAGGTCCAAATGCAAGAACAGTTTGAAATAAGCTTTAAAATGACATTGAAATCTCTAGGGCAATATCCAGAGGTGATGGACCACTACTCCTCTATATCATTATTTGAAAAAATGATAGGACCTTCACTAAACAGTAAGTAAACTGCTCGGGGAATTATCTACAGTTGAGTGTCCTGTATAATATAAACTGCTACAGCAAAGAGTTTAATAAAAAGTGATCCCAAGCTGGAGACACGTGTTCAATACCCGAGGCTATCCCAGCTCTTAATATGATCCTTGGTAGTTATTTAAATTCTTTCAGGTTACATTGGTTATTTCATTTAAAAAAGAGAGGTGAGGTGAGCTATTTATAATAGCTATCATTTATTGAGTACTATGTCTAGATTTGTCTACATTATTTATATCTGTGATATCATTTAATCATTTAATAATTGTGTGAGAGGTGTATTAGTATTATTCCATTTTACATTTGAAGAAACTGAATCTTAGAGAAGCTAAAATATTCTCATGGGCATATGCCTACTAAATGGTGGAGGCAGAATGCAAATTTAGGTCCATCTGTCTTCAAAGTTTGCGCTATAAGGATAAGGCTCTAGTTCATGTTAACATTCTATGATTATTGGTTCTTTGGGTGGTGTGTGTTGTCTTTGGGAAGCCAAGTGTTTTGGCACAAAGATGACCTAGAATCTTTTTTTTTTTTTAAGATTTTATTTATGTATTTGACAGAGAGAGAGACAGCGAGAGAGGGAACACAAGCAGGGGGAGTGGGAGAGGGAGAAGCATGCTTCCCACTGAGCAGGGAGCCTGATACGGGGCTGGATCCCAGGACCCTGGGATCACGACCTGAGCCAAAGGCAGATGGTCAACCGACTGAGCCACCGAGGCACCCAAGATGACCTAGAATCTTTTGCAGTACTTATACACTTTAAAACAAAAGAAATATATATTATATATTATATATTATTCATATAAATATATATAATGCTTGTAAAATAGGCTATAAGCTAGAGGTATTTTAATCTATACCCTTTCTTTTAGATTGGAAGCTTATTGTAGTCATATTTCCAGAATAAATATAGAACAGAACTTAGTATATTACAGTGCCTGAATATAATTTGGGGCTAATTGAAAAAGGCAAGGAAATCATCCCTGATTAAATTTGCAAATGGCTGTCTGGAGAACCATTATAATTTATGAGGATTTGTTGCTCAGAGAGTAAATAACACCAGTGACAGCATTTCCTCAGAGAACAGAAGATCAAATCTGTTGCAAAGTAAGTGCCAATACTTCCTCTCAAAACCCCAGTGGAAGAGACAAAGGTAATAATAAATGATGCTCCATTTATTGAAATGCTTATGACCCTCCTAGCTGCTTAAGAGCAGAGGGACAGCATTTAACTCTTTCAGTGTGCTTGAACTACATATTCCTGCTGCATCCAACAGCCTCAAATTCTCAGGGCATAACTGAATCAGATAACTTGTCTAGGCAAGTGAACCCCATAAAGTCACACCTGGTATTTCTGGCATATAGAGAAATGTTTAGTAATTTCATGTGAAAATCTTTTTTTATCTCATAATAATAACGATGATAAAAATTTCCATGGCATGATTGCAGCAATTCTGTATCCGTGTCATTTAGAAAAATGACAGGCACTCTGCAATTAGCATTTGTGAGTTTCTGATAATGCAAATTGCATGATGAAATTTAGAATTTGTGGTCTTATATTTCAGAGCTAACCCCAAAAATCCAAGGTGCAGATTCTAGCAGATTTAATTCCACCTTTAGCTCTCCTGCAGCATATAAATTCAAAGCTAGGCAACTCGTCATTCAAATGAGTTATTAAAAATTGAGACCCTGGATCTCACCACTTTAGAATCTGGTGGTGTCAGCACATATTAAGAACAATTTATGAAACGTGGAGACCTATTGGTCAAATGTTAGCCGTATATACTGAGGTTGCCATTTTAATTAATACATGTCCTTTTTTAAATAGGCATTTATTACATGAAATAAATTATTGTTCTGTTTGACCAGCAATATCTGGCCATTACTGATCTTATTACATTGCTTTAATAAGCATTTGACATTTAGCATTTTGTAGCTAACAATGAAATGTAATGATTCATAGCTCTTGAATGGATGATCAAATCCTAGAGGGAAGTCATTATGTTCTATATTCATTTTATTAATTGATTAATTAACCTGACACAAAGTTAGAATGTAGTAGGATTAGTAAATACCAAAAGATTGATGAGCCAAAGTTTACACTTAATAGGTGTATTTTTTTTTTGGTGATTTGACATAAAATGAAATGATATATGTGAAACATAGAATACAGTGTCTATAATAAAATAGATGATATAATATATATGGTTTCCTTTTATTCTTGCCTTTCATTTTATTAGTTCTCATAAAAACCTGCATATGGAGACATGCACACACAATTTTCTTTCTCGGCAAGATGTTTGTTTTCATGCAGGTGCACTAGATACACCCAGAGAGTGTCATCACAGGTAGTGATACAATAAGCCTTGTGTCTACTAAATTCTGTCTATAATAGCCAACTCTGAAACCCCTATAAACAGGTTAAGAAAGTAAGAAAGAAGAATAATCTCCCTGCATGGTGTTGGGAAAAGAGGATCACAATCAATTCCTTCCTTGGGGGATAATGTTAACAGGTCCAGCTTCAGGGGAAAAAAAAAAAAAAAAGAAAAAAAAGCATACTGGCTTCTAATTTTGCATTTTACAATGATTTGTCCAAATTTTGTTTGGTTGATTGGACTGAATTGTCTTGTTTTTGAAAAACAGCAACAGCTTAAAAGGAAGCTCTCCGCAGGAGAAAAAAAAAATGCTTCAGGGAAGAAGGGCAGAAAAAGGAGAGAAGGCATTATTAATACGGCTGGTTATATGATTATTCTCTTTACAGTTTCTTTCTTTAGAGCCCAGTGGCAGCTTTTCGAACTCACTTTGCGGGCCACAACACTTAATAGATTACCAAGTCATCAAAACAGTCTCCATTACACAAAATTAGGATACACCTCTTACAAGGAAACAAGGTAATAAACAAACAGACACGGACACAGAGGTCAGCAATACTTGAGAATTAATTCTGCTTCGTCGTATGCCATGTGCGCAATAATTCAGAGTAAATGATAATATATTGCACCCCGAGTCCTTAGAAAATAAAAGCCTAGTTGGTGCTTGACTTACACGAGCAAAACAAGCTTACAGTGCATGGGTCTGTGTTGTTTGGCAAGTAGTCAATAAAACTGCACCTTATGACTTTCTCTCCTAAAGGTTCTAATCAAAACAATTTATTTCAGGCGTGTAAACCCTGCTTTTCAGACTGTAGCTATTGTCAGCATATGCAGAGTCTTCAGCAGCAGCTGATGCGATTTTTGAATTGAGAGTATCAGAGCTCCCCCATCTGTCTCAGGAATGGTTGGATTTTGAACTCGATCAATACAGCATGTCAACTCTAGTGCGAGGATTTTCTCCCAACCTTTGTACTAACAATTTCCCTGCATCTAAAGCTTGCCCAGGGTAAAAGCAATATCTGAGGATATTATGCAAAGTAGCTGGAGCTGATAGAGCTTGGAGAACATTAGCTACCAGGACACTAATTGCTGGAGGCCGAGAATTCAGACATTACAGCCCATTTGAAATCTTAAACGTCAGCCACGAAAAGAGAATATCTTTTCAGGCTAGATGTTAACTTGCTTGCCTCTCTGAGCACGGGGCGGTGGGTAAAGATGAGAAAGAGTTCTGTAAACAAAGCTCCCGTTTATTTTTGTCTGAGAGTAATCTGGTTGCTCCGGTTGGTTCTTTGAATGTATTTCTCTCTCATCAGCAGTGGGAGAGAAGAATTGAATGTGATGTGTTTGTCTTAGTAAAAGGTATAACTAGATCCTGGAGGGAGACAACGTGTTTTGCTTTGTTTCTGCTCCAGTTCTCTACTGAGAAATAAAACCGAGAGGATTCAATTCTTTTCCTGGCAATGGACCCTCGGCGGCCATGACTCATTGCTCAGAGCCACAGTGAGCTGATTGTTGTGTATCACTGCCCCTTAGTGGTTGGCCAACAGCGAACCTTTTAACACCTACTGAACATTGCAGGTTTAGAGGTAATTAGAGCATGCAGGTCTTCCTCTCTGTTTCTTAGCTCAGGCAACAGAGACTTTATGTGCCTGTCTACTGCTTTCTAAGAGGATGTTGTGCTTCTCCTGGTCAGTGGAATTGCAGAGGAAAGGGCAAGTACTCTGGGGTCAAACGGATCTGGAATTATATTTCCCTGCTGTAAGAGCTTAGGCAAGTTGCTTAACCACTTTCTCTCTCCAACATGGAATTAGCTACTACTGACCTAAACCAATGCTGTGGGATTAACTGAGATAATGCAAGAGAACAACTAGCAAAGTAGCTGACACAGGGCTTGGCCTCTGTGACGATAAAATGTAAAAAGCATGTGAGCCAGTATTTTGTGAGACCAAGACAATGTAAGCATGTCATGGAAACATAACTGTGGATCCTATGGAATTACAAGTGGAGCCTGCCTTGAGAGGTCACCCCAGGAAAACTAGGACACAGTGGTTCTTGTTTCCAGTCCCAATTATACATCAATTTGGTTGTTGTGGTTTGTGGTTAGATTATGGTGAGCTGAAGTAGGATTTTATTCAATTCCCTACGTATTCATCAGTAGCCTCCTGCTCTGAACAGTCAATGTGCAAAGGAGTGGCTTCAAGGAGCAACTTCTAAACAGTGGAAGAGAAAGAGATATAAACTTACCTACATAAATATTAGACTTTGCTAAACTAAGCATGTATATGGGGCACCTGGGTGGCTCAGTTGGTTAAGCGTCTGCCTTCAGCTTAGGTCATGACCGCAGGGTCCTGGGATCGAGCCCTGCATTGAAAGAATAATTTAAAAAATCAAGTGTGGCAGGGGCCTCTGGGTAGCTCAGTCAGCTAAGTGTCTACCTTTGGCTCAGGTCAGGATCCTGAAATCCCAGTATAGACCCATGCATTGGGCTCCCCACTGAGGGGGGTGTCTGCTTCTCCCTCTGACCCTCCCCACCCTCCCAGCTTTCTCACTCACTCTCTCTCTCTCGAATAAATAAAAATCGTAAAAAAAAAAAAAATCAAGTGTGGCAAAAGCATAGCCATGCGTTAGGAATAACAACCAATAAAGGTGAACAGGGTAGATTTTGAAGAGCCTTGAACACTGAACTTTTACATACTGAACAACAAAATGCTGAACTTTTACATACTATATACTATAACAAGGAATCATGAGGGAACATGTTTTACATCCTAGGAAATTTTCCCTATTTTGGTTGGAGAAGGCAATATTTAAAATGGATTTACTCAATAGCCTCTTTCATATTAGAGCCAAATACCTTGTAGTCATTTTCAAGGTTATCCATTATTATTTTATAATGTTCACTTACCCCTTCTTTAAAATGTTGGTGTAATAAAAACAGCAATAAAAGCTAACTCTTATGGATTCTTTTCAACAACCAAATCTCCCATTGGCCTATCATTTGATTTTCCCATTGCTAATGATAGCTGTATGTGAATATTGTTCTCCTCTCCTAAATAATTATATTCTGCCCAGGCAAAACTGGTCACTGGAGACACCTTGAACATCTAACTGGAATCATTCTGCACATAAAGTAAAACCTTTGGCTATCTTATGAAGATGTAAAATTTATAAAGTATCATTGAGAGATGAAGGACAACTCCCAAAGAACCATAGGATGATATGTCAGCTAAACCTACAAATACACCCAAATCTCTATTTCTGTTAATACATTAGTACTACTCAGGTCCAAGACATCATCATTTCTCCCTTGGACTACCTCATTGGCTGTAATCGTTATAAACATAAGCCAGCCAACTGAACTTCCAGTTTAAAACTCTCTTTTGATTACTAACATCATTAAAAATACATGTTCATGTCTCATAAGGTCTTTATAACATCTTTGTAACAGCTGCACACTCATTGTGTCCCCATGCTTCTCTGCTGTTACTCTGATTTGCCACACATTTTCTTCTTCTTCTAACAATTCACCGCTTTTCTACCACAGAGCCTTTGCTCTCTCTTACTTTTTCTGGAACACTGATCTCCTGTGATGATCAGCCTCCGTGATGATAAAATGTAGAAAGTATGTGACGCACTATTTTGTAAGACCAAGACAATGTAAGCATTACATTACATTACATATTCACTTCATCGAGGTTTTTATTTAAAGACTAGTGTAGGGAGACTGGTCCTGCCCATACATTCTCAGGTGGCTCCCTTCCCCACTCTCATCATTCTCTATGCTCCAACACATCTTGCCATTTTATTTCCTTCTCAGCACGTGTTGCAGTAATAAATTACCATAATTCTTACGTATTTACTTTGTATAGTCTGTTCCATCAGTGAGAGCAGTCTGTTGTATTTCCTTTTGCATCCCCAGTGCCGCCACACAGTGCAGGCAGCTGTATTTATTAAACTTTTACTGAATGAATGAATGCATGAACAAATGAACGAGTGACTCACTAAAGCCCAAGTCAGATGAGAAGAAAAATGAAGTAGAAAGCCACTGAGACGCTGAAGCCAACAGAGAGAATAAGGGGAGGGAAGATAACTGACTACGGAAAGCATGTGGGTCACATATATCAACAATGTAAGGTAGGAAAAATGGAGACATAGCTAGTGTCCACATGGCCGTATTTACAGTCCAATGTCAGTTAAATTCAGTATGCCAGTGGATGAGCAGGAATGCTTGGGATTGCCAATCTCCCTTTAACTGCATAGGCTCTGGGGAAACAGCCAGAGGAAGTGTGAGAAGTCCACAGAAGCAGCCCATACATGTACTCCTAAGAGGCTGGGGAAGAGGCGAGGCATGATCTTGTAGCACAGAGGTGACATGTGGAACTTCAATACGAAACTGCAGTATCTCCCCACGGGTCCTACAGCAGAGTTCTGGCAGATGTAAGAGCAGGAATTATCTTACAAGAAACCCTGCCATTAGGATATATTGTTCTAATTTTAACAAGCTGTGTTTTGTTATCAGGACTCTGCTCCTTAACAGAGAAAGGAAAGAGGTTAGGCAATGAGGTGAAACTCAAAGTCTGAAGAATAAAAAAAAAGGAAAAAAAAATACACTGTACATGTTGCTACTGTAATTCGGTCAGGAGGGTAAATCTGAAGCCAGTAAAATCAGAATGAAGAAACAAAGTCAGAGTTGGATTGTTGCTTTATGTATTTTCTCTAAAGTACAAAACCTAGAATCAAGGGGTTCAGGCAGAAAGGTAGCAAATTCTCGCAATCTAGTCCAATTTGTTCTTTTTTTTATTACTCCTGTGGCAAATGATATTTTCTGCAAATGACTAAAAGAATAACATATTAACAGTGACAAACTTTTGTACAGACACTCTCTCTTATTTGGCTGAGAAACCTATAGGAAGAGCTGCTAGCTGGGAAAATGGGTCTGTGTGGCCCAAATTGCTAATATAAATGCTGATCTACTGAATCCGTGAGAACCATGCAGAATGAATAGTAACACGGGGTACTGGAGGTTTTGTGCAGGAAAAAAAAAAATGACTGTGATCAGAGATAAGTTCATGGGGAATAAAAGAATGTGGAGGCAGAATTACAGATTTAGTACAGGAAAACAGATTAAGGTTGAGAAAAACTAAGATAAAAAGAGATTTGGCAAGAGGCTGAAATCCTTTAAATCCATGCAAATAACCGACAAGGGGGAAAGTGAATATGTTGAAAGGATAAAACAATGTGTTTTAGGGGCGCCTGGGTGGCTCAGTCGTTAAGCGTCTGCCTTCGGCTCAGGTCATGATCCTGGAGTCCTGGGATCGAGCCCCGCATCGGGCTCCCTGCTCGGCAGGAAGCCTGCTTCTCCCTCACTCACTCCCCCTGCTTGTGTTCCCTCTCTGACTGTGTCTCTCTCTATCAAATAAATAAAATCTTTAAAAAACAAAAAAAAAACAAAAAAAAAAAAACAATGTGTTTTAGAGCAAGACAAAGATCAGATACAGGGACAAAACATTAAGAAACTGCCCATATCCTGATTTTTAAGTTATCTAAGAGTACAAATTAACTTAAACATGTTCTCTATAATGTACAATAAAAACAATAACCAAGCAAATAATATTAGTAGAGCAAGCAAGGAAAATCAGAGTGACCTTGGTTAGCAATAAAATGCAAAAGAATGGAAGGATTTCTGGTTAAAAAAAGGAATTCATTATAAATCTTGAGTGGAGCATGTAGGAGGAAATTTTTATTTTATGCACTTTAAAATTTGCATAAGACAAGTATTGATTTTGCCATGTATTTTTAGAAGGTGGCATTACGGACCAAGATCAAATCCTTATGGGACACACTACAGGGAAACAGAGTGACAAAACCTCAATGCTGAGAAGCCCAATACTATCTCCAGCGCCTCTACTCCTGAAACACCATAAACTCCATATCTTGCCTCCCAAGGGATTCAACAAGGAAATTACTGATCTGGAGTTTCTATGGATGTGCTTTGGATATGGGGAGGTTGAAGATTTATGAATAACTTAAAACCGTAAACACACTGAAGAAGAGCACTGTCTATTGCTCTCGTTTTTTTTTTAAAAGGAGTCCTCAGCTCAAAAGTTTCAGAAGCACTGAATGGTTATGAAATTATGGTATAAAAGCTTAATCTAATGCTTTTAAATCAGTACATTTATAGATTATATACATAGCATAACATACAGAGATCACATATATGTGTGTGTATAATGTGCATATATATAGTTATATATAATCTATATGTCATATCTGTAAGCATTAGTTTGTTTTTATATAATCATTTGATCACCATTCATATATATAATAACTTGTGGAACTAAAAATAATTTGTGCATTCTTTTGGTAACTATATACATGATGCAATAAAGGGTCATCAATAAAGTTACTCAGTAGATAGATAACTATTTCCAAAAGCATATTGAAATACCTGTGTTTTCTTTCCTCTCTCAAGGATCCCTAAATATAGATGTTGGCCGTGTCTAATACAACCAGCTTAACTATTTTGCTCAAATTACAATTCAGTTAATGTCTTCATTAACGTTAACATAGTTCTATCATTCATTCAATCATCATTTGAAGATTTTAAGATTAAATTATTAAATATTTTATGTGCATTTTATGTTCCTACTTGGCTAGATGTTCTTCTTCTTGGGATGGCCAGAAATATTTTCATCTGGAAAAAGCTCGCCTCTCTAAGGGCATAAGCCCAGGCAGAAAAATGAGGGTCTTGATTCAGCTGTCTGTAAAACCATATAGCTAATTAAACTAAACTGCTATTGTGTTGCTATGGCACGATAATTAATCATGGAACAAGGCTAAAAACCTAAAATAGAGAAGTTTCAGCTCTTAGTGAAGTCAAAATTGGTGAAGTGTTTATAACATCAATTAAAAATTTGAAGCAGCGGTATCCAGTATTTCTTTTATCAATTATGTAAAAGATGGGTAGTAAATTTAAACAACTACAACATAAATACACTTGTTCGGAAAAAAATACCTCAGAATTCTGAAATCTGGAACAAATATTTTAAGATTGTATCCTTGCCTGTTTCAGTTACAGAATAAATATCTTCATGTCCTCCACCTTGCAGAGAAAACTTAGAATTTTATGAGGGGTCTACTATATGTAAGCTGAAAAGATTCAGTTAATTTTCTGTTGCCAAATATGAATTTGGACAGACCTCTGAAGACTCTATAGGTAAACACTTTCCCTATAAAGCATCTCTGGGTTTTAAAACTCTAAATTTTCTCTTAGGTACATGTCTCAATACAAAGGTCTGCAGACAATGCACAAGTATACTTGCTTCCCCCAAAATGTATTTCCTCTAAAACTGCATTTTTATCAAAATCATAGGAGAGAAAACTCTTGACTTACATTTTAGACATAATTGGTAGAAGGTTATACTTACATATAGAAATTTTGAAAAAACCTGCAGATTCCCAACGGTTGGAAGGTATGTTTTGCAGCTTGTAGGCATTGTATCAAAATACACCAGATAAGACTGTCTCTGCCATATTGTTCTCACCTTAGCATGATTTCACTGTGATTTTATAGTCTTTATTTTGTCTATTACAGCACAGTAAATGCCAACACAGGGGAGAAAATATTGAAGAAAACCGTAGAAAAGTAAGCAAAGCAGATGAGAAGTGTAACTTAGGGAGAATACGGTCCTGCATATAAAATGACTACTTGTTAATAGCCGTATTAATATTTTGGAGACCAAGTAACAATGTTTTAAAACAATTTCAATTTTTACCTGATTGTTTGGTACTTCTTTCTCAGCACTGTACAAACTATATTTACCTTATTGGATATTGCTGAGCCCTTTAGGTATACATGTAGCACTTTATAATGTTTCTCATTTAACTAATACAAACTTGGGTCCTTGTTAGGATTTTAGGGCAGAAAAATCTTTCAGTAAAGAATTATGTGGGTAATGACTGATTTGGGTCCTTCAAGCTCTGAATTGTCAAATAGCCTCATGGATGCTTTTCTTTGGACTCTAGCCTCATTTTTCTTAAGACAGATTTTAATCTCTTCCAGACTGCTCTTGTTGCTCCATGACCTAAACAATACATCTTAGCAAGACAGTGATGACTTTCTCTCATTCTATAGCTTCATGTAGTGCTATATAGTAAAGGGAGATTGGACAGTGTAGGGAGGAAGATCTCTGAGAATGGAAGCTAGTTTAACACCATAGCCTCTTCTAATATTGACCTAGAGCCCAGGATAATGGCTTATTTTACCTATGAGCTTTGTAAATTTGGGTAATTAATTTTGTAAATTTCTCATTCATAGAGAAATTATGTCATATGGAAAGCAAGAGTGGGTATCCTTGACCAAACTCAGGTAAAATCTAAGAATTAGACACATAAACTGTTGATAAGCAGTGAACAATTTCACTTAAAACTACTTTAAAAAATATGGTAGAATAAGTGGTAGAATTGATTAATAGTAAAATTACTAATTAATTAATAGTAAAATTCATAGTAAAATGGTAACAGTAAATTTACCAAAATTCATATGCCAGTTTTGAAAAGAAGCCTTTATTTTAGGTGTTAAACAAATACAGAAATATATTTAATGTTATTGGTATTCCCTATTGTAAGGAAATTTTTAGCGATGTCTACTTTTCAAAGTATATGTCTTTGGCATGCATAGTGACATAGGGAGGGAAGAATATTCAATTTCTTGATTATGCAAATAATGACCTTATCTTCTTAAATTCTTTTCAATAGTGGGTCAAAAGCTAATAAAGGAAAAAATGGTTAAAATCTGAACAAAATTTTAAAAAATTAAGACATCATCATGTAATATGGATGATAATGACCCTTATCCTAGAACTCCCATCTCATGTTATTCTATACACCTGATTTTCTTTCCCTTCTCTCCTACCTCCCTTCCTTCCATCTCCCCCTCCCCCCCACCTCTCCTCCTCTCTCTCTCTCAGTGGTAGTTCTGTAGCCTGGAAACAGAGATCCTTATCCCTAGCACTGAAAGTAAATTTCTATCTCTTCCTCTGCAGCATTATGGCTATAGAAACAAGGCTCTTTTTTAAATGTAAATATTCAAATAAAATTTGCTTCAGTATTTAAATTGCCATTACTTTTGGTAAATGAGCTTTTATAAATGTTTTAAGGTTCTTCATGAGGAGCATTTTCATCCAAATAAGGAGAAACTAAGCTTTATTATCCATTCTGTTTGGCTGTCAATTTAAAAAAAAAAAATCCTACTTGAAAATTTTTAAGGGTACTCAATAAATGATTTAGTATAGTTACACTAAATGGGTTAGCACATCTTACAGCACTCAAAGAGGTTTATTAGTCAGGAATATTAATTTCGTTTTTTCCACATTTATAATTTTCCTTTGTTTTCCTTAAGTTCTTGGACTTAGATCAGTGGTTCTCAGAATTATTCAGTTGGTCTAGCAGCTAGAAGTCACAGCGCAATTTGTGGAACACCATTGAAATACTGAGATACTGAGTATATCTTTAATTACACATACACAATTTTGTGGCATACCCGATATCATTTTATATGCATATAAAATCAATAAGATACAACAAGAGTCAATGTTCTAAGCCTAATGTACTCGAAAGAAAAACATATATTCTTTTAAATGTCTTCATTAGGTATTTTTTTCTACAAATTGGGAAAAGACTCATTATTCAATTACAGCAGCAGAACACCTTGATCCTGCTAATGGAACATGCTCTGTATGATAATTATTTAAAAACCATCTTTCTACATTAACGGACTTTAAAAGAAGACCAGGAAGTAAAGAGCATTACATGACTATAATCAACACAAAAATTAGCTGGATATTTAAATGCATAAAATTCATGGCACATTGCACAATTAATGATCTAAACAGGATGTTTTAAGCAAATAGAGTAATTCCCTTAAAACTACTCTGTAATATTAATAAAGTCTGCATATTTAGACATTCTTTGGGCAATAACTTACACAAAGAATTGATACAATAAGCAGTGGTCGAATAATTTTGTTTTCTTTTTGTAAAAAGATAACACAAAAATCTAACAAATATGCATGGACTCATTAAATAACTGAAATGCATTTTTATAGAAATATCTTTGTGGGAGCACCTGGGTGGCTCAGCCAGTTAAGCACTCACCTTCGACTCAGGTCATGATCCAGGAGTCCCAGGATGGAGCCCTGCATCGGGCTCCCCACTCAGGGGGGGTCTGTTTCTTCCTCTGACCCTCCCCGTCTTGTGTTCTCTTAAATAAATAAATAAACAAATAAATAAATAAATAAAATCTTTAAAAAAGAGAAAAGAAATGCCTTTCTTATCATAGTGTAAAGAATACAAAGGAGATATAGTCTTACAGAGTGCTATTTTGTGAATTGATTAGTGGCATGAGGCATTCTCCGATCATCACAGAGTCATAGAAGAATATTCTGGCAAAAATCCACAGTCGATTCCCTTCTAGGAAAGTTTGGTAAATTTAGAAGAATTTATTTAAAGTTGAGTTTTTCCTTTATTAGTAGTTTATATCAGGCTGAACTTCTTATGATGGTGATCAAATAATTAAGAAATGCAGTTCTTTTTCACATAGGTAGTAGAAGATTAAATATACCAAAAAGAAAATGAGAAGGCTAGGATATATATTTACTACATATATATATCCATATATTATTATACATCTATATACATATACATATATACTACATATATACATATAGCATTTACTACATATATACTCTTTATACATAATATTCTTTACTACTAAGAACTGATTGATTCTAAAGCAACCACTGTGACTGGAATATTAAAAAGGCAGAATTATAGTTATTTGGTCTGAAAAATAATTGAAGGTAAATAATTTAAGTTTGCAAATGATGAAGTTGAAACTTAAAGAGGATGTGACATATTCAAAATATGAGTGTGGAAAGAAAGCTAGGTCCCAGGTCTGCCTCCCAATCAATGCTTCTTCTAATTTCCCAGATTGTAAACAAATAGGAGTTACGTATTAGACTTCTATATTGAATAATGCCTTTTTCTTCTGCTCTTGGCATGTGAAGACCAGCAATGGAAAATTTTTCTACAACTCTTTTGTTTAGAAAATTAGGACTAGAATTTTTTTTTTGAGATTTTATTTATTTATTTAAGAGAGAGAGAGCACACAAGCAGGAGGATCAGCAGAGGGAGAGAGAAGAGCAGACTCTCTGCTGAGCCGGGAGTCTGATGTGGAGCTCGATCCTAGGATTCTGGGATCATGATCTAAGCTGAAGGCAGATGCTTAACCAGCTGAGCCACCCAGGTGCCCGTAGGACTAGAATTTTAAGCATTTATTCACTTGTAGAGAGTTATACACATATGAAGTCTATAATGAGGGAATAGACATATCTCCAAAGAATATTAACAAATGGTCAATAAGGACATGAAAAGATGCTTATCATAATTAATCAATATAGGAATGCAAGCCAAAACCATAGTAAGATACCACTGTGCACCTATTAGGATGGTTTCTATCAAAAGAAAATAAAGCAAAATAAAAAACAAAACCTCCAAAACAGAAAATAACAAGTTTTATTGAGGATTTGGAGAAATTGGATATCTTATACACTATTGGTGGGAATGCAAAATGGTGCAGCTGCTGTGGGAAACAGTATGATGGTTTCTCAAAAGATTAAATAGAGAACTACCCTATAATCCAACAATTTCACTTCCAGGTATGTACCCAAAACAATTGAAAGCAAGGTCTCAAAGAGACACTTGTATATCCATATTTATAGCAGCATGCATTATTCACAATAACTAAAATGTGGAAACAACCCGGCAGCAAGTGAATAGATAAGTAAAATATGGCATATGTAAACAATGGAATGTTATTCTGCCTTAAAAAGGAAGGGAACCCTGACACATGCTACAAGATGGATGAACTGTGAAGCATTATGCTACGTGAAATAAGCCAGTCACAGAAAAAGACAAATACTGTATAATTCCCCCTATATGAGTATTTAGTGTAGTCAAAATCATGGAGACAAAAGTGGAATGGTGGCCACCAGGAGCTAAGGGGAGGGAACAATGAAGAGTTATTGCTTAATGGATGTAGGGTTTCAGTTTTACAAGATGAAAGAGTTACAGGGATGGATGTTGATGATGGTGGCATAATATTATGAATGTATTTAATACCACCAAACTGTACACTTAAAATGATCAAGATGGTAAATTTTATGTTATGTTTATTTTGCCATAATAAAAAATCTGGGAAAAATGCTATGATGCATACTAAAAAGCAAGAAATCAAATAAAAAATGGTCTCTGCCCACCAAGAACCTATATATCATTAGTGGGAAAAGTTCAGGTACAGTAATAATTAGAATATACCAGTCTAGGATGTGGGACTGCAGTCTGGTGACTTTTCATTCTGTCACACTGTCACCTAAACATGAGGAATGGGTGGTGATTGAGACCTCTGACAAGTGGCCGGCTGTGTCCAGCTACAGTGGACACTGAAAGATGCATCTGCCCTTCACGTTCACAGTCTACCCAGATCCTTTGTTCAGAATGAGTGTGGATTCATAGAGCAAGATAATTTTACCAGAAGAAAATACAGACTATTTCAAAATCGTCTCACAATTAACTTTAAATTTTGTTCAATAAGAAAACATTTCCCAAGTACCTTGTCCTCGATGCCCTCTTTAGAAAAACCTGGCATTTTAAGGAATGAGAGTTGTAATACGGAAATAAACAAATACTCATGTTATTACATTTTCTTTATTCTTCATAAATATTAACTAATGTCTATATAAGAGATATTTTTACACAATGTTTTTCAAACCTAAGGGCTGATGTATTCACAGGGATTAGAGACTTTTAAGTGCAATTTAACTCAAACAACCTTAATTACAGGCAGGTGTCTGTCTATGTTAAAATTGAGATAAAATTCCATTTGAATTTTGACCTTGTCAAAAAGAGTTGCAATAAAACTAAGTATAGATTACATAAATTTACGTGCAGAGTAAAAGAGAGGGCTAAGAGAATATTTTTTTCAATATATCCATATTTGTAAGTCTAAACTATGTCACTGAAGAAAGCAATCAAGAGAGCTTAAACTTCGCAGGGTCAGGGTGAAATTTCATTAAATTCTCTACATTCATTTACATCCTACTTTCACGTTTTTCAAAAGTGAGAAATACAGGCCACTCCCACAACGGGTCTTGTTATCTGGATATCTGATTGCAGAGCTTCAGTGTGATACTAGCTAGTATTCTGAGATACCAACAAGAAAAAAAAAATGAAACTAAATTTGGATTGTCTAAGTAGAAAGGGGATTTACTGATAGGACGTGGAGGGGTATGACTTCAAAATAACAGTATGAAGAGCTCTGTTATTTCCCCAGTGAAATAACCACAAATGGTGAAAATCATGAAAAAAAAAATAGTCTTTAGAAAAGGTGCTAAAGGCATATAATAAATGAAGAAACTAAATCTCAGTAAGAATAGCAAGGGTCTGTGGCAGTCGAGCACATCCCACTCCCCTGACCACCTTCCCCCACCACAGAGCTCAGCATGTTGGAAACACCAGTCCGGGCATGTGTTGCTAAGAAGATGGAGGATTTCTTCACCACCAGTTCCCAACCAAAGGATATGGTGCCAACTTGAGATCGGCCGTACACCAGCGTTTCCCATGGCCCTTCATATCTGTGTAGTAGAAGCTGAACTCCAGGTGAGTGCTTCTGAGAGGTTAGGAGTTCCTAAGATGGAGGTTCTACCTCCAGGCACAGCACGCCTAGAATCTTGGAGAATCTTGGAGCTGAAGGACACCCAGAAAACTCTTAGGGTGGTGGTTGCATTCTGAAAGAGGAAAGCAGAGAATATCAGAGATTGTCACCCACTCTGAACACCCTACTGGTACAGAAAGGTGTCACTTTGAGAGAAGTGTACCACTGCTGTTGTTCCTAACTCAGAGATGTTGCTCCTAACTCAGAGATTTTGCTCATGCAAAACAGATGGGGCGTAAGAACAGAGAATTCTCAAGTTCTCTCCAGAGGAATTGACTTTATTCTCAACAGAGTATGAGAAATTCAAATCTAAGGGCAGTCTCAAAAACAGGAGAGGTTTTGGTGGTAAGCAATTACTATTTTTTTTTGTAAAGATTTTATTTATTTATATGACAGAGAGAGAGAGAAAGAGAGAACACAAGCGGGGAGTGAGAGAGGGAGAATCAGGCTTCCTGCAGAGCAGGGAGCCCGATGCAAGGCTTGATCCCGGGACTCCAGGATCATGACCTGAACCAAAGGCAGACCCTTAACTGACTGAGCCACCCAGGCGCCCCAGCGGTAAGCAATTAAAAGGAATTTGGCAGCTCTAACAGTGTAGCAAACTAAGCTGTAGGCTAGCTAGTTCACCAGAGAAAACGGGGGTAAAAAACAGCTGAGAAGAGCCATCTTAGAGTCTGGACAAATCTCAAAGACTGTTCTCAAAATTAACCCTCAAAAGGGGGAAGAACCCAAATGTCTATTAACTGATAAATAGAAAATACGGTATATATTCTCAAAATAGCATATTATTTTACAATAAAAAGGAACAAAGTAACTACAACATTAATGAACTTTAAAAACATTATGCTAAGTGAAAGAAGCAAGTCACAAAATAGCATATATTATATGCTTCCATGTACATGAAATTTCCAGGATAAACAAATCTATAGAGCCAGAAAGTAACTTTCGTGGATGCCTAGAGTTGGAGGTGTTCTAGTTGGGAGAGAGTAGGGAAACTGATTGCTATTGGGTATAGGATTTCTTTTGGGGTGATGAAAACTAGTGTAAAATTGATGTGGTGGTTATTGCATAATTCTGTGAATATACTAAAAACCATTAAATTACATGCTTTAAGGCAGTGAACTGCATGGTATGTGAATTATATCTCAATAAAGCTGCTATGCAAATATTATTTAAATACACATTTTGTGGTCCCCCTTATCATTGGAATGACTAGAGAAATGGGCTCTGAAAAAGATCGGGAAGAGGAGATGGCCAGGCTACTGGAACTAAGCTGAAACGAATTCATAAATTTGAGGCTCTTCATGCCTGGCTACTATAATCTGCCCTGCCACTACCAGTTCTCCTTGGATATTATATACAAGGACTTCTGTCATTGGTACCACTATCCAAAGACATTCTTCACTTTCCTCGTTTATATCATTAGCTCCCATTTCAAACCACTGAGTGACACATCTGATTGTTGAAGCTTACATTACATGCCTGCCAAAGCAGAATGTGTAAATACAAAGCCTTTTGCTCTCTTATATTAGAAGTCAGTTTTTGGTCCTTACCAGGTGAGGGTTCCTCAAGTATAGGAAAGGGACTCAGATGATGGGAGGATAAAGATGACAAATATACACTAATAAATGAATATAAGATATACTATATAAGTATATACTATATTTGTGTAAATAAATATATGTTAAACATGATAATAACTAACACATACGCTTCTTACCATATACAAGATAAGATACTGTCCCAAGAGCCTTAGGTATTTTAACTCACTTATTCTTTGCATCACCTATGTGTGAAGTAGGTGCATGTATTATCTCCCATTGTTTTCCAGTGAGGAGATTGAGACCCAGAGAGATAATGTGAAATTCCCACAGTCACTTAACTAGTGGATATTGGCTGCGATTTGAAAACAGAGTACCTCTGGAGACCATGCTGGAACCACTGCTGTGTTGAACTCCCTCCCTGTGAATAACAAAGGTCTTTTGATTCAACTCCGCTCTCCTAGATGGATCATGATCCATACTTAGAAATATGTTTTTTCTGCTAGTTATACTCACTGAAAAATAGCCAGATTATATAGCATTCCATTATGTTACTCCTCCAGGGGTTGTGTTTGATGCTGGGGAGGGAGTAGGAAACAAAGGGGAATGCAATATAACTCCTGCTCTTAACATGTTTACAATATAAATGCATACCTGCTAAAATGAGTATACAAAATAACTAAAATGAAAGGAGGTCTTTGCTTTTCAAGAAATAGAAACATTGCTTTCCAAAATAAATGTGCAGAAAAACACTATATTAAAAATAAACAGAAATCTTTGATTCAATCTTGGGTTTTAAAAATTTGAAATTATACCCACTTACTCCTCTCCCTGGTCCTTCAAAACAACGCTGGGGCACTGCTGAGGGAACCCTCAGCTCCCGAAATTTCAGTTTGAAAATCCTAGATTATGATAAATTCAAAGAGAAATATAAAAATAAAGATTTATAGGGCTATCTAGGAAGAGAAATAGCATTGAGTTAAGGGAAATCCAAAAGCAATTTTTAAAGAGGATGACGTTTGAGATAAGCTTTGACAGATGCAGGTGGGTGGTGGTGATGAATTAAAGAGAACACGATTAGGACCACAGACTCACAAGCAGTGTTCAGGGGAACAGTGAATAATCTAGTTTTGTAGGAACATAGATTATATATGCAAGTGCACTAAGAAACAGATTTGGTCAGATAAATTAACTCAGTGTTATGGACCATGTAAGGCTTTTATATTAAGCTGAAAAGTAACAGGAATTCATTAAGTTTGTCAATTAGAAAATGACATGTTTTGTTTGGTTTGGTTTTACAAGAAGGGTTCAAGAGGTTTATTAGACATCCCATAGCAAGACAGAAAATGCTTAATGACCACAACAATCATATTTCATCAACCAGGTGCCACTTGGCACTATGACACAATCCTGCAGGATATCCTTGGGCTCACATTTCCTAATGGACTGCCAAGAAGTGAATCCCCTCAAATCAAGACCCTAATGCAAAGGCATTCCAGAGACCACTGGGGAGCAGAGTGCTTAGAAAGTCTGCTTTCTTATCAATATTAGGAGGGACTAGGGAGGAAACTGTGGGACAATTCGAATTTCCAAACTTAGTAAGAGGGAAATAAATTTGCAGGTAGGGTCTCCTGGGTTTGGGGCAGAGCATGGGGGACAAGAGAAGCAAAACAATTGGGACCTTGACAGCAGCTTTCTCTCACCTCCTTCTTTTGCTTGCCTCTCTCCTCGAGGATCAGCAGATGACTGCCCCACTGGCCATGTTGAAGTAAGCCAGCAAGTTGGAATCCTTTGTGAAGATGCCCCAATAGGACAGCTTCTCTTTCCCTGCAGGCATGCCTGTGGCTTCAGAGATCTTCTCTATGTTGACAGAGAACTAATCTTTGAGCAGGAGCGTAAAGAGTAGCACCTGCCCTTTCAGTTTCCATTCTGTCTTATCCTGCATGTTAGGCACCTGGATTTTGAAGAACATCTGCCTTGTTTTTGTGTACAAACTCCTCCTCTGGCGTGAGGCTCTTCTTTGTCTTCCGTGTCTTGGAGGTGTGCGCACCTTCCATGGGAGGCAGGGATGGACAGTGGGCTTTGGAGCTGGGGCTGGGACCAGTGCCAAAGACGAAGGGGGCAAAATGGCTGTTGGCACAATCATGGGGGTGGGCAGGGTGTCATGGTAGGAGGGGCCGATGGAGGCATGGGCACCACATTGAGCCTGGGTGAGTGGATGATAAGCAGCATAGAGGCAATCGCTGAGCCGAGGGGCAGTCAGACCATGAAAGCCAGCGGGGGCCAGGGCGTGATGGTACTGCAACCACAACTATAGCATGGATGGACCAGAGGCAGCATAGCACGTGGAAATGAGGTGATGAGAGGGCCCCGCTGGGAATGTTGGTGACTGGAGGTGATGGTGGTGACTGCTGGGGGATGTCATTGGGCTTTCTGGGATCAGTGTTCTCTTTGGTATCCTGCTCCAACACTGGGCCCTTAGATGGGCTCCTGGAAGGTGATACTGGACTGGGTAGCCTGCTGGGTCCCGGTCATGCTGCCTGAGTGACCAGGATCAATTAGACATCGCTGAGAGTGGTGTGAACTATGTTTTATGTTGTAGGATGTTATTATTTTATATTGTTATTTTTTAAAGGATTTTATTTATTTATTTGACAGAGAGAGACACAGCAAGAGAGGGAGCATAAGCAGGGAGGAATGGGAGAGGGAGAAGCAGGCTTCCTGCAGAGCAGGGAGCCCGATGCGGGACTCGATCCCAGGACCCTGGGATCATGACCTGAGCCGAAGGCAGACACTTAACGACTGAGCCACCCAGGAGCCCCTTATATTGTTATTTTAAAAACATTATTTATTTATTTGTTTATTGGGTTTAGGATGGTTCCAAATAATGATCAAAAGGAGATATAGAGACTGGCTCTAAGTCTGTCTCAGAATACTGCAAATGAGATTTATTTAAATGGGAAAGAAAGGAAAAATAAATATTTGTTGGATGGATGAACAGATGAGAGAAAATAATGAAAGATGAATAAATGCATGATGTAGTATGGAGGCAGAATCTATATAACTAGGTCAGTTTTCTTACCATGGGGGAAAAATTAGATGTTGATGTCAAGATTTATTAGAAATGTTGTTGAAGATATGCAGGGTAATGCTCGTATAATTAACAGAAATCAGGAAGATGGAAAAGGCAGTGGCATTTTTGAAGCAGAAGTAATATATTTGTTTGATCTATTTAAATAAAGTTTCCATTGGAGCAAATTTGAGGTGATGTCAGACAGTTGAAATTACAAATCTAATCTTTAAGAGAGATTTTTTTGGATTATAAAATTTGATAACACATATGCAGAGAATACAAATTAAGGTGTAGGAATAGATTCAAAATATAGCCAGACGAAATTAAACAAGAAAGAAGGTTTTGAAGACAGGGCCACTTGGAATAAGTATTTCTGGAGAAAGACCAGAACAATAAGATAGAAGATAAGACTTATGTTTGTTATGAAACTAGAAGCCAGAGAATGAGAATTTAAAAAGTTGATTTGCCAGTTGGAAAAAAATCATTGAGTATTTCATAAATTAAGGGTTTTATGCAATGAGGGATCAGTTTTGCTAAATAAAGAGCATCATTTGAACTGTTTGAAAAGTTCTGTCAAAGACCATTAGCTATGTCATATGGGAAAACAGAAGAATCCCTACTGAGTTTATGTTATGTCATATGGAATAAGCCTAAAGGTTTGGAACTATTCTTCAGTTTTGAACAAACTTAACGTTAACATTTTTAGTAAGATATGCTTATACAAATGTGCAGTTTTTGGATGATATTCAAGAGCAGTACTGAGGTGTTATTTCATACATATGAGAACTTCTAGTTACTCAAACGCAAGAGCTGTCCAGTAGCTGTTTCTCAATAATAACATCCAAAATATGATGGTGACCAGTCGCTATTATGTTGAGATGCTGACTCATTCTATTTATTCTTTTTGTTTGAAGTAGCACTTATGTGATAAATATTTTCTATTTACATGTTATGCTTCCATACTCTTTGTACCATGTTTAAGGATTGTGGAAAAAAAAAAACAACCTAAAATCAAAGAAGTCATCATATAAACTTTTCAGGGCAAAAGGGAGGAAACACAAATCACACACACAAACACACACACACGAACAGATAAGGTTTCAAAAAAAATTTTATAGCCTATTTTTAGGAGTGTGTAGATAGAGTCAACCTCCCAAATCTACTTTGAAGATTGAGATAATATACATAAAGCATGTTTTATGTATTATAAAACACTCAGAGACCACTGTTACGTTAATCTTGTTAAAATTTGCATAAGTTGGGGCACCTGGGTGACTCAGATGGTTAAGCGTCTGCCTTGGGCGCAGGGCGTGATCTCCGGGTCCTGAGATCAAGCCCCATTTCGGGCTCCCGGCTCAGTAGGGAGTCTGCTTCTCGCTCTGCCTCTGCCTCTCCCCCTGCTGGTGCTCTCTCTCTATCAAATGAATAAAATTTTTTTAAAAATTTGCATAAGGCAAAGAGTATTAATCCAACACAGTAGGTCATGAAATAGGAAACAGCACTGACAATAACTTCAAATATAAGAGTAGCTGTGGTTACGCTCATTTTGCCTTAGCTGGTACTCATATTGATCATGAAGAAAGAAAAATTAGATATTGTGTTTTTTCTAATTATTTGAACAGCAAAACTATAATATCTACAGGTGGTCATTTTTAAACATCACATATTTCCAAGATGGAAAATAACAAAAATAAGCTGGATCCAATGTCAATGTTTTGTGTCCCCAAAGGAACATTGCCAAGGTTACAAATCAAGTAACAGAAATTATATTTTGATCTGTTGTTGTCCACCATATACAATTTCTCTTGAAATCATCCTAGCACAGGATTTCTTCTGTCAAAATCAATACTTTTTCTCAAAACAAAATTATTAAAATTGACTTTAAGACATTTTATTTAATTCTGTAAGGATTTATCGATAGCTTAGGATGTTCAAGTTAGATGTCTAAGACACTGTGATGAATTAAAAATCAATCTACTATCTCCACTTCTCTAATATCACAGGGATTCATAAGTTAATAGATGAAGTAATTATTTATAAATTGCTAATAAAATAACGCAGGTTTGTATAAATAGTACAATAAATATTCAGACAAAGTGCAATAGGAGTGAGGTAGATATAAATGAGAAATTTATTCTGATGAAAGTAATGTAGGAAGCGTGTCTTGAGTCAGGTAGTATTTGATAATAGCATTCAAATGATATAAATGTGGACAGGAAGATAAAGGATAGAGGATGTGTAAGGCATTCTTCAATGGTTTGACTCAAGTGAAAACTTCAGAGATTTGAGATTATACTCAGATAATTCACCACAATGTCATCTAACCATATAATTGCATAGGGTGTGTTGAGCAAAAAGCACAGTGTAAGCCATGAGAGAATTTTTTTTTAATTACAGAGTAGTTAATATATGGTATTATATTAGTTTCATGTGCTCAATATAGTAATTCAACAGGTCCATATATTACTCAGTGCTCATCATCTATGGCCATACCACCTTAATGTGCCTGATCTCACCTGATCTCAAGGGCTAAGTGGGGTGAGGCCTGATTAGTACTTGAATGGGAGAGAGAGGTGTTTTGATCAATAGTTACAGACACACGTATGTGGGAGAAGACACATCAAATAAGCATGACTGCCCATTTGGAGAGAAAAAAAATAAATTATATGGATATAGCAAAAATTGATAACACTTAATTGTCAACAAAATATTACACTAACCAAAATAAACAGTTATGTGATTGCCTTGAAACATACACTGGATGAACTCTTTATCTCAGATCTGCCTTTTTTTCTGCTAAAAATGAAAGGAGAATTTTATCTGACATCACTGAAGCCTCATTTTAATGGGCATGGTTGTAAACTACATAGTCATTTATCTTTTCTTAACCATGAGGCAAAAATACGTGTTTGTGAAAAATTGAGCATAAATCAGAAAATAGTGGGTAGCTGCATACTTGACAATTTAAGGATCTTGGAAGCATTTCAAGATCTTAGATAACTGTGTTCCACATCCTTCTTCTGATTTATCTTTGAAGATGTATTAGTCAGAGGTATATTCTATTTTTTTGCAGATTTTATATACTGTGTAAAATTGTAATCAATTTCATAGAATTGAATTGTAGTTTTCCAAAAGAGTGATGTGAAATTTAGAATTTAATGCTAAAGAACAGAAAAAAAAATCGTGCCTTTAAATGTTATAATATGCAGTCTTCATAAATAACAAGTGACTTCCATACTATTTGGATGTTCTATGCTGGTATTTCTTGATTCTTTTCTGATTTTACTTAAAAACCAATGATGTTTTTTCCTTAAACTCTCTTACATGGTCACATGTTTCCTAATTAATATGTTCACTTCTCAGTCCGATAACCATTTTGGCTCTCTTGGCCAACTGCATTGAACCCTCTTTCTGACAATCAAAACCCTGTATAATATGGTCACACATTCCCTAATTAATTTTTGCCTCCGTCAAGTCTTCACACCTGCATGATTTCTAATCAGATTATTTCCCATGCCATTTTTAGTATAGGTCAAACCTACTTGTACATTTGGTCATCATGGATACCTATTCCATTGGTCTCCACTATCTGAATTTTTCCAGTTATTCAAGACCTAGTTCTATGGCCATAGGCCTTTTTAAAGAAATTTATTAACTGACTACTATGTGTTAGGGACAGCACACTTACATATTATCTTCAAGATACATAGTTGCCTTCAAGAATCCTATAGTTAAATCAGATTAAATCAAAAGAATAAATCAGTGAGTTTGCCAATACTTAGATTTTTCTGATGAAGTCATGGAGGTGATGGCAAGACAAATCCGTGTGTACAGGAATGGCTGAATTGCAGCAGGCAGAGGGTCTATTCTCAGGCAGGATGTTGGTGAGCACTGAGTGCCCTCCCTAACACTATCCCTAATATTATAATATTATCCCTAATATTATAAACATTATATTATAAATCTAGTGCCAGCATCACTTTCTTGCACCCAACTCATCAGCATACCCCCTGTGCCTTTGAGACTCCAGCAAGGACCATTACCAGGAGAGTCAAGTTATCAATGCCAAGGAAACCCCACATTGTGTAATAATATGGCCACCCATGAGACTGATCCTTCCAGAAACTGAAAGACACATGACCTTTCCAGATGGCCAGATCAGGCTGGATCTGTACATCCCCTATAGATGTACTCATTAATTATTTCTACAAATAGTTATTGAGGTCTGGTAGGCACTAGGCCCATAGACAATCTCTAGTTATGTCATATTCTGTCCTTCAAGTTTTCTGTCTTGATTCTTGTGCTGAGCCACTGCATGTCAGGTGCTGGAAACCCTATAACATTCTATATGCCAAGTTTGGCCATAGAATTAAGCCTTTTCAAAGCCTCCCTGTTTTATTTTCTCCTTTCAACCCCCAGGTATCTCTTCCTCATCACTCCCTGAACAAAAATGTTCCACAGTCCAGTAGCAGATTCAGTTCTAAAGAGGCCTGTTCTGGGGAAGACCCGGAACCAGAGCTACCTGGTTCTAAGACTTTTCACCTGGGTGATCTTGGGCAAGACAGTCAATGTAACCAAACCTGTTTATCCTTCTGTAAAGGAAAATGGTAATGTTTGCCAACTCATATGATTTTATGAGAATACAATGAGAAAAAGCACCTGTTAACCGTAATACACAATAAACATATTATTACAAATAAAATTAATAATAAAATGAGAAAAATTTTTTTTTTCCTCTCAGTAATTGTTTGGGTCATCCATAGCTTGGATTTTACACAGGGCCTGGTAAAGTACATTAAGCATGTGGTTAATGCACAAGAAGAATGGTTTGATTCACTGGGAAATCAAATGAAGGTTAAAATACTCTATCACCTGTTACACAGACAGGACAAAGACCTGCCCAAACCTTTTTTCGAGGTTCACAATAAAAACAGACAAGTGTCTCATTCTCTGACATGCAAACAAAAACATACGTGTGTGTGTATGTGTGTGTATCTGTGTATATATACCCACAGACACATATTACTAAAAAACTTACAGCAAAAATATACAAATATCCACATTTTACTAGTCAGGGTCTTTGGCAACAAACAAATAACCCAACTGACCCCTAATTTGGCCACTGGGGAAACGTATTCTGAGATGGATATTTGCAAGCCAGAGGTTTATTGAGAAGTCCCTTGGGATCAGTCTTGTGGGGAAAGAAAGGAAGTCAGAATGAGTAGAAGGAAGTGTTGGATTGCAATGCCATTGTGAAGGAGAATTTTGCTGATTCTTCTAGGTCTTAGAGCTTGCAACGGCCCTTCCTAATTGTCCCACAGAGGGAAGAGGACCAGACTTCACACCATGGAATCGACTATCATTGGATGCCTCTGGGACGAATCACTGAAATTGGGCCAGATCTCTTCATGGCACTTTTCCAAGAGGAACTTAGCTCAGAACCATCTGGATCCAAAATTTCCCAAAAGCCAAGGAATTATGTTTCAGTCGTGAAAGGAGAAAAAAATGTCTCTTAACAGCGACAAGTAAAGCCCCAGAAATCAGGAAGGCATGAATATTTGTTTCACAGAGCAAGTGTTGGGAATAGTTCCTCTAGGATTCTAATGTGGTCTGGAGGTTTCAACTAACATTTATCATCTACCTCATTTTTATATAATAATTACTGAAAGAGGGGCTATTCTGTTGTGGTATCATTCGTCATGATAATATACATTTAGTAAGAGTATGCATATCACAAACTCCCACAAACCTTCTTATAAGGAGGATTCATCATAATTCATGGAACTACCACTTATTTCTGATGAGAGTTATCTGAATATTTGAGAGACACTCCTGTGTACTGAAAAATTTGCTAATTTTATTAATTTTCTCTAATTTTGCTAATTCCAATTGGCCATTTTTTTCTCATCAATTATTTTCTGATCCAAAACTATATCTCAGGTTGTATTATGTCTAGGTGAGGCATATATATGGCTGAGATGTGTTCAATGCAGCACTAATAGACAAATAAAATGGCAAGATCTGTGCTCGTGCATACAAAAGCTATGGTCTATAATTATTGACTGCTCCACAAATAGGGTGCAAGATTAAATACAGGATACACAGTTAAATTTCAGTTTCAGGTAAACAACGTACTATTTTAGTGTAATTGCATTCCAAATAGTGCATGTGACACATTCATGCCAAAAAAAAAAAAAAGTTATTTATTTGAAATAAAAATTTAACTGGCATCCTATAATTTTCATTTTCTAAATCTGGCAACCATGTCCGCAAATGAATGACGTTATGTCAGAAAAGTAAATTTTTACTTTCCCTTCACTCTACCTACATTATGGTATATCAGCCTCAAAGCTATTGAGATTCTTGGCCAGATAATTCTTGGTTGGGAAGAGTGGGGGACTGTCTTACTCCCTGTAGAATAAGTAGCAGTATTCCTGGTCTCTACCCACTAGATGCCACTAGCAACCAACCAGTTGTGATAATCCAAAAATGTCTACAGACGTTGCCTACTTTCCCCTGGAAGCATAACAGCCCCACTTAAGAACCATTTATCCAGATATAAGGATTAACAATATAACTGATTTAATCATCAGGATAATTCAGGCCAAATCCTTCTCTTTTAGTTAGATAATTGCAGCAAACAAACAAACAGATGATACGTGTAGAGATGTTTAAATTAGTTGTACTTTATTCAGTGTGTAACATAAGTTTCTAGCTAATCTATCTGCTGATACATTTGATTGCTTGAGAGCAGACCATGAAAAAGCCTTCTGTTGTATGATTCTGTTTCAAAAGCTATTGACTCAATACTTACTACCAGAGCAGTTCTGGTTCAAAATATTTAGTCTGACAGAAGATACTTATGGATACACGAGATGCATGCCCTTCACACTTCTATGTATACATGTGGCCTACTGAGATGCAAATTGACACTTTTGTGACTCATTCATTTTGGTTTCAGCCATGATAAAACTTCCTTGGTAAGCTAACGTTCAATTTAAGATGATTGAAATAACAAGAATGTCTGCTGAGGTTTGTTTTGATTCAGTGAGAAAAACAGCTGTGGGATAAGGATAACTGATAGAAATAAGGTATAAGATGGGGCTTGTTCCAAGTCATGTTACTATCAAACAAGACTGTGTAAACTCCAGAACAGAGACTTCCTCTGTTTCCTTCTTTGCTGTATCTCCCAAACCTAGAACAATAACTGGCTGACTGTGCTCAACAAGTCAACAACAGATGGAGCTGACATAGTCATATGTGATATTAATGATTAGGCACACTGCCCAGTCAGAGATTATAAATTGTTCAGCAGACAACATTATCTTACCTAAAAGGTTGCATTCATTACAAGAAAAATAAAACTCTTAACATTAGTATGCTTAATAAGTGATTAAGCTCTTACTAGAATTACTGTTATCGTTCAGTAAGACGTAACACAAGGCTCTAATTTCAGCCAGCCAAGCTGTTTGCTAAGTGTTATTTTGTAACTCTTAGGATTAAGGTGTATAAATAGATAAGCCATAAAGGAACATATGCATTTATTCACTAATAACTAAATTCCATATGAAGATGTGAGGGGGGAGAGAAAGGGAAAGAAAGAGAGGTAACTTAAGAATGAAGTTGTTTAGTTATTTGAGGAGAAAAATTATATACTCCATATTAAATATTGCAAAAAAAATAAGACCAAGTTTTGCCTTAAAAATGCCTGGACAGAGTTCTGGGCATACTGCTCACTATTTCCTAAAGTTGATAGGAGTTTTGGAGGGCCTAGCAATTTTGCATAATACAGAAGTTAGCTGTGCTTTAGCCTTAGATATGTTAAAGGCAGTAATTTCTCAAATACTAATGTTAATGAGGTTGATTAAGCCAGTTTTATCATTTTGCAAACATCTGTTGGGGCATGACTAATTGGAGAAAGAATAGTGATCAAAATTTCTGAAATGTCTTCATATTTTATGATGGAAAAGCAATTACCTATAGAAATGTAAAACACATATACAGCACAATTATGCTTTTATTATTCAAAATTCAATACAAATATTCAAACATAAAAAAAATAAATAAATGTACACATATGGTTTAAAAATCCTGTCTGCTCTTCCATTTCCCCCTTCACCTCTAAATTAGAACAGGCAATATGTATTTTCAATAGCAGAGGAGAAAGGGTCTTCATTGATGTCCATGCACTAAATTTGTGTTTTTATTTTCAACCCAGCACTGCAAGATATTACCAACCTAGGACAAAAGCAGTATGGTGTGGAATTGGATAAATCTGCTGCAGGTTCCATCTTGTGATAGACTCTTAAACTTTATGAGCCTCACTTTCCTTATCTGTAAAATGGGAATAACATCGACTTTTTTTTTTTTTTAAGATTTTATTTATTTGTTTGACAGAGAGAGACATAGTGAGAGAGGGAACACAAGCAAGGGGACTGGTAGAGGGAGAAGCAGGCTTCCCGCGGAGCAGGGAGCCCGATGCGGGGCTCCATCCCAGGACCCTGGGATCATGACCCGAGCCGAAGGCAGACGCTTAACCGACTGAGCCACCCAGGTGCCCCAATAACATCGACTTCTAAGATAAAATGTGATGATATTTATAAACTATTTCTAGTGCCACATTTGGCACATGGTAATTGACAGGAAGCTACTGTTATGTAGCTTTCCAAACAATTTCAATCCAGATATGAAAATAATCTTTTGGTTTTAACATTTCTGCTATTGTGTAAGCCCTTATGGTTTGATATATCAAGAGGTTTCTTGGTTTTTTTAATTGTATGATAATGCAAATATAAACTTAGAAATACACAAGGGATTGATGTTGCTGTTTGTTGGACCCTAAATCATTTCAAATCAGTACATTTAATTCAAGATAATAGGAATTTATGGAGCAAGCATCAAATGCCAAAAATTATACTCAGGACTATCTTCATAAAGATGAGCAAAAATCCCTTGAACTCACAGTCTTGGTGGTGAAAGAACAGAATCATTTTACTTTAATATGCAGAGCAATTTTTCTCTTCTTTCTAGACCAAAAACCTAGACTCTGGGTTCTGCCTCTGCATACTCTAAAGGCACATTTGAGTGTGTATATGTATGGATGCATGTTTATACATGTGTGTGTGCTTTCTTTCATTTCTTTACTAATGGAAGCTGTCTTTCCAAAGATGAATGTTGTCTCCATTCTTAGAGCAACTAATGAAAATATAGGCAGCTTGTAAAACATTAATTCTTTCTCATCCATATCCACAAATGCATTCATTTAATCAACAAGCATTTGTTGAGCACCTATTTTATGTTCTGCTAAAAACTGGAAGATAAGAAGATAAGTAAAATAGACATGACTCCACCCTTTGAAGGTTCAGACTCTACCAGGTCTATGAATATACATTATATAAACATGCACATATACAAAATAAAGTTATGTATAATTATAGTTATAATCACACACAAGCCTTTCCTCATGTTTATGCAAATTAATGTAAAGATTACTTTCCCTCTCACAACTTAAAATTTAAGGAAAAAGAAAGAAGAAAAAAATAAAATGTTTGCACACACTCAGGATATTTTTGTAAACTTCTCATGAGAAAGCAACCATTCTCTTGTGCAGAAAGTACTTCTGTGCAGCTTATAATTTCTAGGCATTTTGCTGAGTACGGGTTATAAAGAGACAAAAAAACCCCTGTCCTTGGCTCACATTGATTTCACACAAGGGACACATGTATTAGTAAAGAAAATTAAACCTCTGAGTTTGGTGCCCCTCCCCCACGTATATCACCTTCTACTAACATGAATATTCTTTTATAACCCTCAACTCTTGAGAGTCACTGGTTTGGGGGAGGGACCTAGACAATGAAAATAAATCAATATAATAAATTGCTAGAGGTATTATGATAGAAAACTTTACAAAGTTCAGCAGGGTCACGTGTTGGTTTGAATAATTTTACTTTGCAGAAGGAAGGTGTTCAACATATCTGAAACAAATAAATGGGCCTTCAAAATAAAATTTGAAAGGTGAAAAAATATTCTAGCCTATTTTCTAGGCTATTCATGGTGAAAGAAGGGAAAGGGTTTAGGAAGCAGGAGTTATGCTTTCTGAGGCAAAAAATAATATGAAACAATGTGGCACTTTCTAAGAACTACAAGTGGGCTAGCCTGAGTAGAAAGCAGCTTTTTTTTTTTTTTTTAAAGATCTTATTCATTTATATGACAGAGAGAGACACAGTGAGAGAGGGAACACAAGCAGGGGGAGTGGGAGAGGGAGAAGCAGGCTTCTCGCTGAGCCAGGAGCCCGATGCGGGGCTCAATCCCAGGACCCTGGGACCAAGACCTGAGCTGAAGGCAGACACTTAACGACTGAGCCACCCAAGCGCCCCATCAAAAGCAGCTTTTTAAAGAGCGGGAAGAAACAGACATGAGCCAGGTTTCTCTCTCTCTCTCTCTCTCTCTCTCTCTCTCTCTCCCTCTCTCTCTCTCTCACACATACACACACACAGTTATAGGATGGGTTGAAGAGTTTGGGCTTTTTCCCATGGGTGATATTGAATTGTTTGAAATTGGCAATAAAACAATTAAACTTGTATTTTTGAAAGACTACCATGGCAGCAAGGCGAGCGCTGCATTAGAGGAATGTAAAATTGTAAACTGAAATTGCAGATGATGATTTAAACAGTCCTGATGAATCTGATCATAAGAATACCAAAGAGGAAAAACCCAAATCTTCAAAAATCTAATTAGCTTTGTTCACAGACAAATGTAGTAATAAAAATTACTTTGTTCTCTTAAATGGAAAGTACACTTGATACCAGATTTCACATTCACTTGCTGAGGGCTTGGCATACAGAATCTGTAGAAACCAGTCCTCTGATTTCTGCCTTTGCCAATGTAAAGACAGAATGTAAAAACCTTTGCCAAACATTCCTTTGAACCAAATTTTGCCTGTTAAACAACTCAGCTGAAAAGTGTCTTGTTATGTTATATTCTTATTCACAGTTTTCTAAACAAAAGGTCAAATATTTTATTTCTTAGTTGTCACATAACAGCTGCAAAGAATTTTAAGTAACTGGCAACTTGTGCACAGGAAGTTGAGACTTAAAGGTATCTGCTTATACAAAGACTAATAAATATGTAAATTATGTCTGAATGTGAATTTTGCTTACTTACCAAGATTCTTGAACTCTTAATCCACAGGGTAGTAGAATTCTCTAGGCTATTTTTCTTGCTATATTAAAAGTGTTCATGAGACAAATACTAATTCAGCATAAAGATAATGATTCCAACGAGTAGATCCATAAAAAAAAAAGGTTGGATGGAAGAGAAAAAATTTGTTAAATTTCTAGTGAATTTGGAAAACATAGAAAAAGTGTATTATTGCTTAGGCATGTGTAAGAGTATTACTTATAGAGTTAGTGTTTAAAAGTGACCAAATATTTTTAAATGAATCTCTTCTGCTTCAGTAATTATTAGAAATCTTTAAAAACCATTTCTAATTCGGGATCAGTGTCTTGTAATCTGCCTATATTCATGGGAGTTGATCACTTTCTCATAGGGTGCCTTTAAAGATTTATTTATTTATTTTTAGAGAGGTGGGGAGGGGCATAGGGAAAGAGAGAGAGAATCTCAGGCAGACTCCCCACTGAGCGCAGAGCTCAATGGCAGGGCTCCATCTCACTACCCTGAGATTACGACCTGAGCCAAAACCAAGACTCACTCCTTTAACCAACTGCACCACCCAGGCACCCCTCAAAGGGTGCCTTGAAATAGATACATGGAAACCTTACCTTTTAAAAAAGCGAAGAGAAACATAAAAATATATATAGATTTATATGAGACAGCAAAATAAAAGTAATAGTAATTTTTTTCCCCAACCATTACTGTCATCAGTTGTTAATTAGTCAACTCAAAGAAATCCAGACAATCCTGCCTCTATCACTAAAAAGCTTATAGTTTTTGTTTGTGTTTTTTTTTTTTCCTGTTTCAACGTCACTTCTTACTCTCTTTCAGTACCATCTCTTCCACCAACATTGGAATTCACTGCTTTTCCTTAGTCTGTCTCCTTTACTGGTTTTTTTTTTTTTTCTTTTTTCTTCTTACATTTTAAAACTACACAATCACAGTGACTGACATTTGTCTTATAAATATATCCCCTGGCCCACATTGCCAATTCAGTCCACAGAATTCAAGAATTTTATTTGACTTTGGAATAGAACTCTACAATTTAATCCAATTATATAGTTGATGCCAGATTCCCATCCATACCAAAAACCCACTCAAGGAATTCTGGTGCCTTAGAATATAACACAGAAAGTTTGCTAATACAGCAATAACATTGTTCTCTCTGCATCTCATATACTGTCTTAGTCTGCTTGGGCTGCCACAACAAGACACCACGGACTTAGTGACTTAAACAATTTAGTTCTCACATTTCTTGAGGCTGGAAGTCCAAGATCAAGGTACCGGCAAAGTAGGTTTCATTCTCAGGCCCTTCTCTTGGCTTATAGGTGACTGCCATCTCACTGGGTGCTCACATGACCTCTTCTTTGTGTGCATGGAGACAGAGAGAGAAGGAGCTCTCTGGCATCTCTTCTTACAGATACTAATCCCATTGGATCAGGGTCCCACACTTATCACCTCATCTCACTTCAATTACTGCAAATATAGCCACAGCAGTGATTGGAGTTTCAGCATATGAATTTTCAGGGACACAAACATTCAGTCCATAACACATACCAGTTGGACCCCTTGACACTATATGAAAAAGTCTACTTCAGAGATTATCATGATGACTATCTGAAACATCAGATCTTTTTGGTTTTCACATACTTTCCAGTAGCTGTAATTGTTCTTCCAAGAACAGCTCATTGGTACATTTCCTTCAGGATTAGTTATTGATTCACATGTTTCTTTTCCATTTGAGGAGCCATGAAAAGTTCTGAACACTGCTTTCCTGGCCTTCTCCCCCCATACCCAAGAACAAGTAAGTATAATGGAAAGCTAGTTAGCAAATTTTCCCCAGATAATATTTCATAAAAAAAAATAAAATTTTTCATGGAAAGTAATCTAAAAGAAGGGTCCCCCTGCACCATGAAAATATTCACTCTGAGAAGCTGTTTTTTCCTTCCCAAGTTGGTAGCTGGCAGTCTGGCATCTTCGTTTACATCCCAGACATTAAACCTGGGCTATAAATATACCTAATGGGGTTTTCAGTAGTTTTGTTTATCTCCTGAGGACAGAAGAAACCTGCTGCTTAGAAATGTCAGATCTTAAACCTTGTTTCTGTGAGTTGTTTTTATTTATGTTCCATCTTGTGTTTCTCTGACACACACACGAAAGTCAACTTCAAAGAGCTATTTGTCATATTTGAAATTCTTAAGTAGTTAAGTGCTAGTTTGAAGAACCACCTGGGAAAGTGTAGACAGGTAGTACAACCAGAACATTAAAACCGCACTATGAATATCTAACATTTTTTACATCATAATTTTGTATTCCAAAAAAAAAAAAAAACCAAACAAACCTGGCATTATATAATATCATAAATTTAACATAGTGTTATATTATATAACATTATAAAATGTTTACTTTATTCATGTTCTACGGTGAAATGATTTCCTTTGTGTTTACCACTGTATTATTTTTAATAACTGCCGAAATTCTATGACACAGTTAACTTATATTTTCATATGCAGACGTTCTGAGTAATGAATAAAATGAGTACTGAATCACAAACAGTAGCAAATGTGTCTGTTCTTATATTATCAAAGCCATTTTTTTTAAGTTTAATCTGATGTCCCCATTTGTATTTTTAGGTTGTAACAATCATTAATGTAATGGATTTATCCTCTTTAGGAGAGTTGCTTCGCTTGGACATAGAGTCATAGAATAGCATAGTTGGAAGTATCTCAGAGTAAATCTTTAAATATCTAATTATATAAATGTACCTTAGAAAAATGAAGTCATGAAGCTAGTCAGTAGCAAAGCCCAGGAATGAACCTAGCATTTCTATCTTTTAATACAGTAACCTGCCCTGGGCCCTGGTCCAAAATTTCTAATACCCATTATGCAAGTCTATATGTCCTTTTTTCCCCCCATAATCACTTATTGCTTTCTAACAGACTATAAAATTATTTATTTATTGCTTATTATTATTAGGGTCTCCTTCCCCTTGGGCAATGCAAATACAATAAGGCAGCGCTTTTTATATGCCTTATTTACTGATGTATTCCAATTGCCTCGTATGTGTTCAATAAATATTTACTTAAAAGATGAATAAGCTGGGATGCCTGGGTGGCTCAGTCGTTAAGCATCTGCCTTCAGGTCAGGTCATGATCCCAGGGTCCTGGGATCGAGCCCCACATCGGGCCCCTTGCTCAGCAGGGAGTCTGCTTCTCTCTCTTTCTGCCTGCCCCTCCCCCCTGCTTGTGCGCTCTCTCTCTCTCTCTCTGTCAAATAAATAAAGTCTTAAAAAAAAAATGAATGAGCAAATAGTACCTAAAAATATCCAAAATTGTAGGATTGTAAGACCATTTTTTTTTTTTTTATTGCACATATATGTATTTGGTGCCTGCTTGTTCCAGATACCATCCTACACACTGGACTGAAGATAATAAAGAAAACCAAAATGGCTCTTCAGTCATGGTACTTAAAACATATTGAGACAATTGAATATTATACAAGTAAATATAACAATTAATAAGTAACTGAAGTCAATAATTAGTGAAATGAAGACAAATAGCAAGACAATCGGGACTAAGTTCAAAGTGCATGATCAAGTGAAGAGGTGATATCCAACCAAAAAGAGAATGCATGTCAGGCCTACATGGGGTTCAAGTTACCAAGGTTAATTCCATACTTCTGTATTTAGCTTTCCACATATGCAAAGTCTTGTATTTAAAATATGTTAAATATGCTATTAAACAAGTGGTGTAACAGATAGAATTGAAATGGTACCAGTGGAGATTAGATGATTGTGAAGAATGTGTCTCTCTTCTCTATTTGTTGTCATCTCGTGGAGGTTTCTTTCTTATACATTACCTACCTAGAAATTAACTAGGAGATTTACATATCACTCTAACTTCCATTAGTTACTTAATGTTTTAAATCGCATCATGAGGGCGCCTGGGTGGCTCAGTCGGTTAAGCGACTGCCTTCGGCTCGGGTCATGATCCTGGAGTCCCGGGATCGAGTCCCGCATCGGGCTCCCTGCTCGGCGGGGAGTCTGCTTCTCCCTCTGACCCTCCTCCCTCTCGTGCTCTCTGTCTCTCTCTGTCTCAAATAAATAAATAAAATCTTAAAAAATAAAAAAATAAAAAAATAAATCGCATCATGATATGGTTTTCTTTTTTAATTCCCTGTTGTCTCATTTACTTCATTATCATTTAAAAGCACTTATCCTCCCATTAACATAAGTCGCTTACTGCATACAACTAATAACCATGGCAAAGCCAGGCAAATATTTCAGATAACGTTACTTTTAATATACTCCTGGGATAACCTTGGATATGTTTTCCATTTAGTTAAGGAGTGAGAGAACTTATTAATTTCCTTTCTAAAAAATATCTAGCAATTGGAATATTGGATTCTGAACATGTTTGTACTAACAATCTCACATTTTTAAAATCCTTTTATTTAGTCTGAACATTTGAGGAAGATATGACAAACACTATACTGTTTTTGTATACATGCGGAGCAGTTTCAGAAGTTAATTTTCTATTCCAAAGTCATACAGCTGGAATTAAACTCAGGTTTCTCAACCCCCCCCAAACAAAATTCTTTTAATTAAACTTTATGTCAGGAGGCAATTTTATGATAGATGGGAGAAAAGAAAATGCAATAATCATGAATATCCCTGTTTGTGTAAAATTATGAAATATATATTATGTTGTCTATGAAGAAAAATTCAAGAATGGGAACAAAATAAGAAAAGAATAAGACGTCTTTGTCACTACATGTATGTGCATCAGTAAGTTAGTATTAATGTTCTATACTACAAAAGAGAAAAACAACAGAAAAGCCAACACAAACAAAAATACAAAGATAGAATAATAGTTTATGCCTTTGCACTATCTCTCTTTCTAGATTTGATTTCACTGTGATGGAACTTTCTAAAGTTGAGATAACTGTTTGGCAATTATACAGATTTATCAAATTTCTGAGCTATATTTTAAATAAAAACTTGAAGAAAGTAAAATATAACATAATATAAAATCTATGAATACATAAATAGAGACAGGAATTTTATCTGAATTCATGAAAAGATGATTAAAATCAAAATTAAAATCTAACAATAGTTAAACCTCTTTCTAGCAAAATATAAGTAATACATTAGAAATAATTTCTCATATGTATTGGCTCAATACCAACATGTAAGAGGTACCTGGATGGTTTTGATCAAATCTGTTAACAACTCGTGGCTCAGTTTATTCAAATAAAAATACTAATCCAAGTTATTCCATATCTCTTCAAATTCTAAAATCATATGGCTGTATAAAATAACTTACAAGAAATTTTGGGAGGACTTGTTAATGGAATAAGACAAGAAAAAAAGGCATACAGATTTGGAAGGAAGAAATTCTGTTTGCAGATGGCATGATTATCTATGTGGAAAATTCTAAAAAAGTGACAAAATACCTCCTAGAATAAGCAATTACAGCAAGGTTACAGAATACAAGATTAATATACAAAAGTCATTTGCTTTCCTATATACAGCAGTGAACAAGTAGAATTTGAAATTAAAAGCAAAATACCCTTAACATTAACCCCCCCAAATGAAACACTTGGATATAAATCTAACAAAATGTGTAAAATTTTTATGAGAGAAATTATGAAAATCTGATGAATGTAATTAAAGAAGAACTACTTAAATGGAGAAAAATTCTGTGTTTATAGAAAGGAAGTTTCAATATGTTCAAAATGTCATTTCTTCCCAAATTGATCTAACTGGTTCAATTCAATCCTAATCAAAATCACAGCAAGTTACTTTGTAGATGTCAACAAAATGATTTTAAATTGTATATGGAGATGCCAAAGACTCAGAATATCCAACACAATATTAAAGAACAAGACTAAAGTTGGAGGACTGACACTACCCAACTTCAAGACTTACTACAAAGCTATAGTAATCAAGACAATGTGGTATTGGCGAAAGAATAGACAAATAGATTGACAGAACAGAATATAAAGCACAGAAATAGACCTTAATAAACATAAATAGACAAAAGAACTTGGACCAAAGAGCAAAGCCAATACAGTGGAGTAAAGATACCTCTTCAACAAATGGTGCTGGAACTAGACATCTACATGAAAAAAAAAAAAAATCTAGTCACAAACCTTAGGCCCTGCACAAAAATTAAATGAAAATGGATTATAGGGCCTAAATGTAAAAGGCAAAACTACAAAACTCCTAGAAAATAACAAAGGATAAGTCTTCAATGGCCTCGGGTACGGAAATAACTTTTTAAATAAAACACCAAAGTACAATCTATGAAAGAAATGATTAATAAATTGGACTTTCTTAAATTAAGAAGAAAAGCCTCAGACTGGGAGAAAATATTTGCAAAACACACCTCTGATTAAGGATTGCTATGCAAAATATACAAAGAACACTTAAAATTTAACAATAATAACCCAACTAAATAATAGGCCAAGGTCTTTAACAAACACCTCACCAAACAAGATACACAGATGGAAAATAAGCATAAGATGCTTACAACATAGGCCAACCAGCAAACGCAAATTAAAACAAGGAGATATTACTACATATTTACTAGAAAGGTCAAAATCTGGGTCACCAACAACACCAATTACTAGCAAGTGTGTGGAAAAAAAGAACTCTCATTTATTGTGGGTGGGAATGCAAAATGGTATAGCTACTTTGGAAGTCAGTTTGGTGGTTTCTTAAAAAACTATCCATAGGGGCGCCTGGGTGGCTCAGTCGTTAAGTGTCTGCCTTCAGCTCAGGTCATGATCCCAGGGTCCTGGGATCGAGTCCCACATCGGGCTCCCTGCTCGGCGGGAAGCCTCCCTCTCCCTCTCCCACTCCCCCTGCTTGTGTTCCTGCTCTATCTCTCTCTCTGTCAAATAAATAAAATAAAATCTTAAAAAAAAAAAAAAACTATCCATAGTCTTACCATACAATCCAGCAACTGTGATCCTTGGTATTTACCCAAAGATGCCAAAAACTTTTGTCTACACAAAAACCTGCACATGAACATTTATAACTGTTTGACATCTTGCTCGCTTCCAAGTTTTGACAATTATAAATAATTTTGTAGGTGAATGGATCAATAAACTGTGGTACAGACAAGAGAATATTATTCATCACTAAAAAGAAATGAGTTATGGCAAGACATGGAGAAAACCAAATGCATATTACTAAGTAAAAGTAGCCAATCAAGAGATCTATGTACTGTATGATTTCAACTATATGACATCTGGAAAAGGCAAAATTGCAGAGACAGTAAAAAGGTCGGTTGTCCAGAGTTGGGGGTTAGGAGGGAGGAATAAACAGATGGAACACAGAGGAATTTTAGGGCAATGAAACTTCTCTATATGATAATATAATGATGGATACATGTTATTATACATTTGGTATCAAATATATAGAATGTACAATAGCAAGAGTGAACTATAATACAAACTATTTTGAGTGATATGTCAATGTAGGTTAATCAACTGTAACAAATGTATCACTCTGGTGAGGCATACTGATGATTGAGGAAGTTATGAATTTGGGGCGGCAGAGATATATGGGAAATCTCTATATCTTGTGCTCAGTTTTTCTGTGAACCTAAAATTGCTCCAAAAATAAAGTCAAGAACAAAAAATACTACTATGAACAATTTTAAGGCTTTATGTACCTAATCTTTAATCACCCTCATACAATTAGGATTTTAGTATATTCCTAATATGTCTTAATAAAATTGTGTTATTTACTGGAGTCCACAAAATTTGTGTAATATTAGCTTAATAATTGAACGTCAAATGGGCAGGTAAATGCTGCCATTTTATATATGTATACATATTTTATATATCCTAAATATATATGTCATTGGTGAAGTAGATATTTTTATATGTTAATCTTTTCTTTCTAATTCTTCATGTCTCTTCAAGTGCTCTGAATTTACATGATCTGTTAATCCACTATGATATATGTTCTCTATTGATGAAATCATTTTATGTATTAATACCATAATTTTTTCATATGTGTCCTGGTCTTTCAACAATCTTTTTTTCCTGCTTATTTTTGTTTATGGATTTTGTGCAGCTATATTTATATTTTGTAAGACGCCTATTTTTTATTTTGAAGATTTTCTTACTCCTTTTACTTTTTATCTGTGTGTCCTTAAAGCTAAAGTCAATCTCCTGTAGGCAGCATATAGTTGGGTCTTGGCTTTTTGTTTTTGTTTTTTAATCCATTGAGCTACTCTGTCTATTGATTGGAGAATTATTCCATTTACATTTAAAATTATTATTGATAGGCATTACCGTTTTGTTAATTGCTTTATTGCTGTTTTGTAATTAATTTGTTTTCTCTTCTCTTGAACTTTCCCTTTGTGATTTGATGATTTTGCATAGTGGTATACTTAGATACCATTCTTTTATCTTTTGTGTATCTACTATAAGTTTTTGTTTTTTAGTTACCATGAAGCTTACATAAAACACTTCATAACAGTCTATTTTAACCTTATAACTTAACTTCAAACACATACTAAATGTCTACATTTTTACTCTTCTTCCCCCACATTTTATGTTTTTTATGTTACAATTTACGTATTTTTACCTTGGGGGTCTATTAACAAATTACTGTAGCTATAGTGTTTTTTATACTTTTGTCTTTGTACCTTCATACTGGATTTATAAGTGATTTATCCATCACCATTACAACATTAGAGTATTTTGAATTTACCTATGTACTTACCTTTACCAGTGAGATTTATATTTTCATATACTTCCCTCTTCTAATTAGCATCCTTTTATTTTATCTTGAACAAGTTTCTTTAGCATTTCTTGTAAGGCTGGTCTAGTGATGATGAACTCCTTTAGCTTTTGCTTGAAAAACTCTTCATCTCTCCTTCAGTTTTGAAGAACAACTTTGTTAGGTAGGGTATTCTTGATTGGCAGTTTTTTATGTTGTTATTCAAAACTTTGAAGATGCCTGCTTCTTTCTGGCCTACAAATCTCCGCTGAAAAATCTGTTGACAATCTTATGGGAGTTTTCTTGCATGTAACAAATTGTTTCTCTTGCTGCTTTTAAATTATTTCCTTGTCTAACTTCTGACAATTTAATTATAATGTGTCTCAGTGTGGTTCTCTTTAGAATCATCTTATTTGTAACTCTCTGGTCCTTCTGGATCTGGATGTGTGTTGCTTTCTTCAGATTAGGAAACTTTTCAGCCACTATTTCTTTGAATAAGCTTTCTGCCCCTTTGTCTCTCTCCTTTACTTCTGGGATCCCTATAATGTGAATATTGTTCTGCTTCGCAGTGTCATATCAGTCTCTAAAGCTATCTTCACTATTTTCGTTCCTTTTTTTTTTTTTTTTACTCCTCTGATTGATTGGATGAATTCCACCACCCTATCTCCCTATCTTTGTGATTGCTGATCTTTTCTTCTGTTTGATCCAATTGATACTGACAGCCTCTATTGGATTTTTTTAGTTCAATTATTGTATTCTTTGACTCTGTCATGTCTGTTTTACAGATTCTTATATTTTCTTTTTGTTGAAATTCTCACTCTGTTCACTCATTGTTTTCCTAACCTCAATAAGTACCTTTATGACCATTATTTTGAACTCTTTATCAGGTAAATCACTGATCTCCATTTCATTAAAATATTTTTCTTGGGTTTTACCTTGTTCTTTCATCTGGAATGTATTCTTCTATTTCTTTATTTTCCTTGACTCTCTTTGTTGGTTTCTATGCATTAGATAGTACAGCTACCTCTACCAGCCTTGGTGGAGTGGTCTTGTGTTGAAGATGAACTTTATTATTCATCTCAGCTGGATCTTTTAGCTGTCTCTCAAACCTCTGTGGTTGTCCAAGCCTCCTTTGTTCCTGGCTCCCAGAGGTGGATGTTGTGTCAACACCCATTCCAATGTGAGTGTTTTCTCCTTCTCTCAATGTATAGAAGTCAATCAGCTAGTTTCTTCTTTTAGAGGGAATTACTCCATGTGTAGCTGGAGATTCTGTATGTCCATAGAAAGAAATGAGTCCCAACTCATCATCTTAGACTAGAAATTGCATGAAATCTGATAATTCTCTAAAAATTGTTGACTACTCATTTCTGGGAAGAAGATGGATTTAAATTTATTTTAAATATCTCAGGCTAGCTAAAACTGTTGTGCTTCTGTATCAATGCTCTTTTATTAAATTATGTTGTAGTGACAAACAATCCCTAAATCACCTTGATTTATAATAATAAGTGTTTATGTTTTGTTTCTGCCATTAATTGGCCAAAGTCTTGCTTTGTCTTATTCATACTGGGATCAGAGCTCCAAAGCTGCCCCTTTGGGCCATGCATTTATTATGGCCAATGGCAAAAAAGAAATGTGTGAATGCATAATAGCTATTACAAACATCCATGAGCAAGCCACATGCTGTTTTTCTCGCAATCTGTGACAAAGCAAATTATATGAGCAAATTTTACATCAACAGGGTGGGAAAGTATAATCTAATAATAGAGGAGAGAGGTAAATATTTGAGCAAATTAGTTGGCACCATTACTACCACTTTCCTATAAAAGGTATAGAGAAGTCATAAAGAATATATATATATGTATGTATATATATTCTTATGTATGTATACACACACACACACATATATATATATAATTTTTTTTGTCACTACTTCAATGTGATGAAATGCCAGGGAAAATCAGTGTCTGCCCAAAAATTTAAAATATAACTAACAGCGAAAGAAAAATAGAGCTTAATCCAGATACATTGTTTTCTGAACCAAGAAAGTTTCTAAGCAAATTGCATCCTAGTATTCTTATAAGAAATATAGTACTATTGGTAGGGTATTTACATGGGTACCCTTTGAGTAGTTAAAATATAAAAATGGATAACATAGAAGCTAAAATATCCATAAGAATTTACTGATATTGAACTGTTATGTTTGGTATTTAATTGCATTTTTTGCATGTTTTCCCCCTTTTTATTCTCCTGATATATGAAAATCCCTTTACAATAATTTTGACAATTGTGTTTCTCAGGTGTTCTTGAATTTGCAATGCTAAACTTGCCCATCATCAAGTGGTTATGCCTACAGTATTGACTTCTTGAGCCATCACAAATCAATTTGGAGCAAAACCTAGATTAAGGTCATGCAACAAACACTGACATTAAGGAAGAAAAAACTGTGTATTAAATGCTCTCAAGCCATCAAGAGTCATGGAGTCTTACCCAAACATTTAAGTCAAACCCAGTTGTCAGTTATGTCAGTTCACATACAGTCTACAGTTTATACAGTGCTATTGCTTTATTTGATTATTAAATAATCCTTCTTATTACAGAAAGTCAAATGGACTATTAAGATGGTAGAAATAGCAGCACATTCAAGGCTGTTGTGCAATTATTTTTGTTTGTCTAGGCATGGCCTTGATGTCAAACTCCACCATGATTGCATTTTTATATCAATCCTATTTTCATTTATACAGCATAACTCCAATACCCTGAATGCACTCTCATCTCTTAAATGTCAATCAGAGTTTAAGGCAGGATTCATTCGGTTCTACCGAAAGCAGTATTGTACCTGAGAACCTCATCTTACATGTTTGGATCCCAAGATCACCAGTCCTGTCCAACTTCTCTTTCAACACATCAAGCATTAAAGCAAAGGATTAAATTAAAGGACACGTTAAAAGTCGTTAAATCTATCCCTGAAGCAAAACTTAAGTCGTGACAGGCTTATTTTGAAATGCTCCTTTAATATTTACTTAAACTATTTCATGGAATTTCTCTCTCTTTCTCAGCTTTAATTTTTATTATTCAATTACTCTGCAAATGAAGTTGCTAAAATCTCTATTCATACATAATAAATCATTAATATTTGTATTTTCAAATAAGGCATTGACTAAAATTCTCATAACATTAGAAAGAAATCAACTTAATATTATTTGTAAGTGATTAAAAAACTACTAAAAGTTTTCACTTGCTCATGAGCAGAGAGTATATCTAAAATTATATACAATATAGTTATATATTATAATGTTACAAATGGTACTGACATAATATAACAAATCTGTACATATAGGACTTACTATCAAAGAGAGTTTACAGATTGAAAATCTAATAATTCTAAATTTTATATAAATAAGTTTCCAGATATTTAAAGCTCAAAAATATTGAGCAATTTATTAATATTTTGGTGTTTGTGTCCCCACTTGTTATTTCTTGGCGTCTAACTATTATTTTTGCACAAATGCTACCTAGAATTCATCATGTGATTTAGAGGGACATGGTATGACACCGGCAGTGAACTTCTTAGTTAATATTCTTAGCCTTGTGCAACTCCACTGCCCAAAACATTTTTATTTTGAATTCTTAAGTACTGCAAAGAATCAAAACTAATGATCAAAATTTCTCACTACCATTTAGTCTAAATTTTAAAAATTAAATTTGAAAATTAAAAGCTTGCGATGCAATTTTCATGTCAAATGAGTTTTGGTGTTTGAGATGAAAAGTAACACTTAAATTTCATATTGTAATGCTCACATACTAATTCTACGATGTTATTTTTCACTCCCACTGCTTACCAAATATAACATGACACATAATACAAAATATCATTTGAATAAGTCCCACTATTTAATAGCTTAATACCAAGGCTATTTTCTAACTTCAATCATTTAAAAACATCTTTTCAAAGTTTGTGAACTTTTGCATTATTGGGATAGCACAGAGAGCCTATAAAATGTGATTCTAATAGATGGTTATTAATGGGGAGCAAATATTCACCTGTTCCCTGACCTGCATGGGAGGAATATGTTTATCACCCTATGGATATTGTACTTGGCCTTGTGACTTGCTTTGAGTGAATAAAATGTGAGTGAGCATAGCATGTATGTAGTGTGGGTTCTTACTCAGTATTGCTAAACTCTTGGCCACTCTCACCTGCAGGAAGACAAGTACAATCCAGGAAGCAGCTGCCTCTTCGGCCTGGGTGGGTAAATGAGGATGTATGAACAGATCTGAACCAAACCTGTAGCCTGGAGCAGAGCTTCTGCAGCTGATCCACAGGTCTGCGGATGAGAATTGAATGTGTGTTGTAAGCTAGTGAGATTTTGGCATTATTATTTAAGCAAAAGTTGATAAAAGAATATCCCAGAAGAAGGTAGCAGGAGGGGAAGAATGAAGCAGGGGAAATCGGAGGGGTAGACGAACCATGAGAGACGATGGACTCTGAAAAACAAACTGAGGGTTCTAGAGGGGAGGGGGGTGGGAGGATGGGTTAGCCTGGTGGTGGGTATTGAGGAGGGCACATTCTGCATGGAGCACTGGGTGTTATGCACAAACAATGAATCATGGAACACTACATCTAAAACTAATGATGTAATGTATGGGGATTAACATAAGAATAAAAAAAAAAGAATATCCCACAACAAAAACAACAACAAAATGAAAAAAAAAAAAAAAACAGAAAACCCTTGTATTTATCTCTTTATTGTCATAGAACACCGATTACACTATAAAATTGTCTTGAAAATTGTTATGGCCTAAAAGTTTATAATAAAGCGATGTGAAAATGAAAATGAGTTATTTGATTTAAAATATATAATTTAGCTGTTCTTTTCCTCAGATTATTCGCCTGATCAGACTATGTTTTATTTATTTAAAACACAGCTGTAAAGAACACTGAATTCATTTATTTAATGTTCATTCAATAAATATTTATCAAGTGACTACTATAGTTCTGTTTCAGGTAGGTTCAAACAGGGAGAAAGAGAGAGAAAGAGAAAGAGAGAGACCTATATTGTGTAAATTTAGGGATTGCTGTTTTCCAGTCCAGGACCACATTTCTATCCATGTTCTCATTATTATTAGAGTTATTTGAAAATTGGTAGATAGATCTGACAGATATTTAAATGAGGCCAGAGGGTAATTTTGTTATAGTCAATACTGAATTATTTTATAAATAATAATTTAGAGCAGTTGCATTACTAATAATGAAGATAATAAGCACTGTGTGTTTATTTGAATTATTTTATTTAGTATTTATAATCTGTTGTAGGCACGGACTATTACTATGTGCATTTTTAAAAGTAAGAAATGAATAGAAGTAAGTAAGAAAGTTAAGTGACTTAATTTTCCCAAATACAAACCTGTAGGATTGTGAGTAAGTTGCAGCTTGAACAAATTTCCTTTGGTTTTCTAATTGTTCTGATCATTCACTGAACAATTATTTTCACCTGACCTGGTAGCAGGACGTGAGCAATCCTTGGCAGTTAGCTAAGTGTCTGATGAATAACCAACCATGAAAGTTCAGTAACTTTCACAAGATTCTTTATCTGCAGAAATATATCCTAATCTCTACATGATAATACAGGACCCTCAAAATTCAAATTTAACCTTTACATTTCAAAAACCATGGCTACAAGTTGAGTGATTTTTCCCTCCACCCAAAAATCTGTGGTTTTTGACCTCATGCCATTTTATGTTCCTCTTGTATAAACTGAGGAAATGCTAACATCATTAACTGAATTGTCAAAACAGTGTTTTATAAACTTCTGCAGCTCTATGAGGCTTAGAAAAAAATCTTATTTTACTTTCTTATTTTACGAAAGCAAAGTCCAATTCTCATGACTTTATATAGTGTTATTTTTCAACACGTCTATCACCGGGTTGTGTTTTTCTTTTTAACTTGTGCATTGAGTTCAGGGAAAGTGAAATGCTGTTTATATACTCCCAGGTTGTACTTTGAGTAGATTTAGCTACTTTAATTCCAGTCCCATTATGAAACATCCCTCTGAAAAACCTGGAGTTAAACAGGATAATAATGGAAACCTGGTTCAACCTACAACCCACAACAGCATAACTGCATCTAATAAGTTGTCATTAAACTTCAGCTTCTGGTGACTTGTATTCTCAATGAGTTCTGATATTTAGTTCTTCCTTATTTTGAACCAAAATCTGATTCTCTGGAATATTTGCCTACTGATCATGGCTTTTCCAATCTGAGCCAAAACAAAGGTCATTCCTCTGTACAAAGGAACTTCAGTGATTTGAAATCACTTAGTACCCCAAAATTTTAAAGAGAGAAAAACATATATACATATATATATCAAAAATAAGGTTAACTACTATGAAGGCATAGAATATGACTCTAAAAATAAAAAATAAAAAAGACTTTTTAAAAAAGGGATTGATAAGATGTTGGTTGAAAAAGGGAAAAAGAAAAATTCAAAAAAAAAAGAAAATTAAAAAAATTAACTTTGAAAGACTAAAGAATCATAAGAATCATGGGGAAAAAGCCATGAATTCTATGTGCAGTATTCCCCTACTGCTGGAGTTCTACCGTTCTCATTGATCAGTAAACTTGGTCTTGGTTGGCTGTTCTTGCTGATCTTCTGGGGGAGGGGCCTGTTGTTGTGGTTATCAAATGTCTTTGCTGGAGGCAGAATTGCCCTGCCCTTGTGGGGGTGCCAGGCTGAGCCTGTTTGCTCTCGGGAGCTTTTGTTCCCTGCAAGCTTTCCGTATAGCTTTGGAGGATGGGAGTGAAAATAGCGGCCTCCCAATCTCTGCCCCAGAGGACTTGAGAACTCGGGGACCCACTCTGCAGTGAGACTCCACCCCAAAGCTGGTAGAACACATACAGGAATTCAGTAAAGCGGCAGGATATAAAATCAATGCACAGAAATCAGTGGCATTCCTATACACCAACAACAAGACAGAAGAAAGAGAAATTAAGGGGTCGATCCTATTTACAATTGCACCCAAAACCATAAGATACCTAGGAATAAATCTAACCAAAGAGGCAAAGGATCTGTACTCAAGAAACTATAAAATACTCATGAAAGAAATTGAGGAAGACACAAAGAAATGGAAAAACGTTCCATGCTCATGGATTGGAAGAACAAATATTGTGAAGACGTCAATGTTACCTACAGCAATCTACACATTCAATGCAATCCCCATCAAAATACCACCAACTTTTTTCAAAGAAATGGAGCAAATAATCCTAAAATTTGTATGGAACCAGAAAAGACCCCGAATAGCCAGAGGAATGTTGAAAAAGAAAAGCAAAGCTGGTGGCATCACAATTTCGGACTTCAAGCTCTATTACAAAGCTGTAATCATCAAGACAGTATGGTACTGGCACAAAAACAAACACATAGATCAGTGGAACAGAATAAAGAGCCCGGAAACGGACCCTCAACTCTATGGTCAACTAATCTTTGACAAAGCGGGAAAGAATGCCCAATGGAAAAAAGACAGTCTCTTCAACAAATGGTGTTGGGAAAATTGGACAGCCACATGCAGAAGAAGGAAACTGGACCATTTCCTTACACCACACACAAAAATAGACTCAAAATGGTTGAAAGACCTCAGTGTGAGACGGGAGTCCATCAAAATCCTAAAGGAGAACACAGGCAGCAACCTCTTCGATCTCAGCTGCAGCAACTTCTTCCTAGAAACATTGCCAAAGGCAAGGGAAGCAAGGGCAAAAATGAACTACTGGGACTTCATCAAGATAAAAAGCTTTTGCAGAGCAAAACAACCAGTCAACAAAACCAAAAGACAACCGACAGAATGGGAGAAGATATGTGCAAATGACATATCAGATAAAGGGCTAGTATCCAAAATCTATAAAGAACTCATCAAACTCAACACCCAAAGAACAAATGATCCAATCAAGAAATGGGCAGAATACACGAACAGACATTTTTCCAAAGAAGACATCCAAATGGCCAACAGACACATGAAAAAGTGCTCAACATCGCTTGGCATCAGGGAAATCCAAATCAAAACCTCAATGAGATACCACCTCACACCAGTCAGAATGGCTAAAATTAACAAGTCAGGAAACGACAGATGTTGGCGGGGATGCAGAGAAAGGGGAACCGTCCTACACTGTTGGTGGGAATGCAAGCTGGTGTAACCACTCTGGAAAACAGTATGGAGGTTCCTCAGAAAGTTGAAAATAGAGCTACCATACAATCCAGGAATTGCACTACTGGGTATTTACCCCAAAGATACAAATGCAGGGATCTGAAGGGGTACATGCACCCACAATACCCAAACTATGGAAAGAGCCAAGATGTCCATCGACAGATGAATGGATAAAGAAGATGTAGTATATTGGAATATAATGGAATATTATGCAGCCATCAAAAGGAATGAAATCTTGCCATTTGCAGCAATGTGGATGGAACTGGAGGATATTATGCTGAGCGAAATAAGTCAATCAGAGAAAGACAAGTATCATATGATCTCACTGGTATAAGGAATTCTTAATCTCAGGAAACAAACTGAGGTTTGCTCGAGTGGTGGGGGTTGGGAGGGTTGGAGTGCCTGGGTGATAGACATTGGGGAGGGTATGTGCTATGGTGAGCGCTGTGAATTGTGTAAGACTGTTGAATCACAGACCTGTACCTCTGAAATAAATAATACTTTATATGTTAAAAAAAAAAGATAGTAGGAAGGGAAAAATGAAGTGGGGGAAATTGGAGGGGGAGATGAACCATGAGAGACTATGGACTCTGAGAAACAAACTGAGGGTTCTAGAGGGGAGGGGGATGGGGGGATGGGTTAGCCTGGTGATGGGTATTAAAGAGGGCACATTCTGCATGGAGAACTGGGTGTTATACGCAAACAATGAATCATGGAACACTACATCAAAAACTAATGATGTAATGTATGGTGATTAACATAACATAATAAAATTAAATTAAAAAAAGAAAAAGAAAATGAAATCACTTAGTATATTCCTAAGCTAAAGTACCTCTAATTCCTCTACTGTATCTCATTATAAGCCACTATATCTTAAGTCTTTTCCTTACTGATTAACTTTCTAGAGATTCTTATGTTTGTCAAAGTCTCCTGTAATATAAATTGCTCTTTACCAAGAGAGTACTCGAATATAGGGAGACTGTTATTTCAATATATCAATAAAATATATTTGAAGAATGTACTGTGAGTTTGCAATACTTTGTAGTTGTATTGGTACACTCTGCAATTGTATAAACATTAATTGAAAATCATCATTTAACTTTTTTTTAACCTATCACAAGAAACCCATCAAGTAATCTCTTTGACCCCAGAACTGAAAATATTAATGTAATAAATGAAAAGATTAAAAGTGCAGTTGTTGACAATGTAATTTTTCATGTTATCGCTCTCTATCTTTCTCTCTCAGAGTCTGGAGAGCAAATTTTAAAACAGTACATTTAAAGAGGGAAAGACCACAAAAGCTTGCAAGATTGTGCTCCTGACATCTTTTTCAGGACCAGTGTTAGTACAAGGCAACTCTGACATGATGAGTGGTCTTCACATTTATAGTGACCAAAATGAGGATTCTCTTTGATTTTTTTTTTTAATCTGGGCTTAGTAAAATGGCTAAGTCAAACCTACACAGCTAGCTAGCCAGAGGACCATTGGAGCTAACCATCCACCATGTTTTTGGTAATCTTTGGAACCACTGGGTGATAATTACCTGCTCCCATTGTCTGGGAGCTGGCTGGCTATGATATTGAGATCAGTGTCAGTAATCCCAGTTATCTCCTGATCAAATGAGTTGGTGAAATTTGGCCAGATCTGAGGAGAATGAGCAGGGGGGATAGTGCAGGGTACATCAATGAACCCTGCACCTCCATGATTCCTTAAGTCTGGGTGGTTTGTAACATCTTCTGAGTCTCAGTCACCACAACTATCTTGCCCCTCCAAAACACAAACACACAGAAGTTTTTTCTGTTCTCTTTTGAGACAAGATGCTGTGAAGTAAAAAGAGTTATACAGAGAATTAATAGCTACTTGTGACCTGTTATAGGTGATTTTCATATTATTGCAAGCAAATTCATTTAATTTTCCTATAAGCCCTTAATATTCTGTGGTATCAAATATTGGGGTATATAATTCACCTTGAATATGCCCTTGTCAGATGTTTGCCAACCTTTTCAGATACTGAACCCTTATTTCTCAATCTGGTTACAACCTGAATTACCTGTAATTAAGGGAAAAGGGGTGGGTAGGCAGAATACAGAATTATTTTAGTATTTCTTTATGAGTTTCTGTTTTATTTGCTAATATTTAATACTTCCTTCATGTTTTTCCTCAGCTTTGTCTTTTCTTAGCTATATGTTGTTTTTCATCTCTCTTCAGGGACTCTATTTTTCCTAAGGTTTACTCATTTTTATAGTTTTTAATATTGACTAAGAAGCAACATATAAACACAATAGTTTTTGTACTTAACATTTGACAAATATGCAGCATTTGATGATCTACTATTATGCTACCAACTCAAATATTATTTCCCCAGAAAAACCAATATTTCAAGGGCAATAGAAGGGATCAGTGAGAATATGAAATATTAGCTAATGTGCCCATATCGATAGTCATAGAATCTCCTGACTGAAGGAGATATTGCTGATAGTGGCTAAAATGTATATGGCCTATAAACACAATTGCTTTTGGTGTTCTCTTTACTACACTTAGCGGTCCTTCAGCTCTTCTGGAAGTCTTAGGTTAGGGGAGTTTCTTGATTCTTAAAGAAGTCTATTTTCTCTGGATAGCCCTGTATGTTGGAGGTTTTTAGTGTGGTTTCTTTTTATTTCTTTGCAACTTCCTTTTATTACTCCTAACATACCGCTCGGTGTCACACAGCGGGGGGAAATCTAATTCTTCTTCCCATGATTACATATAATTCTACCACTGAGTCTTCACATAACCTAACCTAAAATTTTCTTTTATTTGTACTTTAACCTTCAATGCAATATCTGTATTACTATTATATAACAAATAAAACAACATAGCTTAGGTTTAAGAGGACATACTCTGGACTTAATTCCCTGGGAGCTTCATTGCTTACAAGCTATGTGAATTTGGGCAAAATATTTAACCTATTTCAATGTTCTCTCCTGCAGAATGAGAATAATAGGATAATTATAATAATATTTTCTTCATTGAATTGGCAGGAGAATTAAATGGCTGTACCCAATAACTGCTAAGATATTTTATTTTAAAATGCACATAAAATGGTTTAAAAATTGACTCATGCTGAGTCATACAGAGTGTCTCAAACATTTTTTGAAAACTGAAATCATTAGGCCATGATCTCTGATACCAGAAGATTTAACTAAAAAAATCCATAATAAATATATAGTTTGAAAATTCTTTGATAAATATTTGGAAACTAAGTGATACATTTCTAAATAACTCATGAGGCAACTGAGTTACAATTATATTGAAGGCTCAGTCATAATTGAAACTAGTTAAGTGTTTTGGGATGAAAGGTAATAAAAATATACTATAACTGTGGAAAGGCATTATGGTCATAAACACACACACATGGGACGCTTGGGTGGCTCAGTCGGTTTAGTGTCTGCCTTTGGCTCGGGTCATGATCCCAGGGTCCTGGGATCGAGTCCAGCATCAGGCTCCCTGCTCAGCAAAGAACCTCCTTCTCCCTCTGTCTGCTGCTCCCTCCTGCTTGTGCTCTCCCTCTCACTCTGACAAATAAATAAAATAAAATAAAATAAAATAAAATAAAATAAAATAAAATAAAATAAAAAGCAGCCCCCCAGTTTAAAAAAAAATAAACACACACACAAAAAATACTTGCCTTTAAACACATATATTTAAAGAGAAGAAAAACTAAAAATCATTTGTCTCAACATCCACTGGAAGAGGCTAGTAAAATAACAGCAAATTAATTTGAAAGAAAAAGGAAGAAAATAGTAATAAATGGCATAAATTAATAAACAGAAAAAAGTAGAATCCCAAACGAGGTTTTATTTCTTGAAAAAATTAATAAAATAATCCCTGTCAAAACTGAGAAAGGTAGTTGCTGTGTAGGCAGAAGTAATTTTAGCCATTGGACATGGGATGTAAACTGAGTAAATAAAGTAAGAATTGGGGGAGGAGTGAAGGAGTATCTTCCTCCAACCTACCCATTTCTCTTGAAAATCACTCCAGTATATATTACTTTATATCTTACACCCAAACCGAACAGCTAAAAGGATGGTGGCTACTCTTCTTTACTCCCATTGGTTAATGTCAAATGATTACTTAACAACAATTATAGACATCTACAATATATGGATTTCTTTCTCTTTCTCTTCAATTATTTCATCAATGGCTTACAACATTCTTACTACCTGACTTTAAGCACTTGAATAAACATGTTGATGTTTCTCATGAAATCATCCTGGACTCAATTTTTCTTTCCTTTCTCCTTCTTCTTCCTTCTTCCTTCTTCAGTTCCTTCCTCCCTGCCCCCTTCTTTTCTTCCCTATTCTTTCTCTTCTTTGTTTCTTCTACAAATATTTGTGGAGCATGTGACATTTGACAAGGGCCCTGGGGATTTAAAACTGAACAAAAGGAAGTCCCGCCCTCAAAAACCTTGCAGACTGGTCTTGATAGTCAAGTAGAAACAATGGGAAGGATGGAGTAAACATTGAGTACTTCTTACAGCCTATTCACTAAATATATCATCACAGGTAATCGTCACAATGACCCAAGGAGATCTGTACTAACTTCACTTCCAGTTTATAAGTTAAAATAACTATAGTGAAGAAAGATAAAGAACTTACCAAGATTACACTGAAAATGAGTATTGTAAGGAGGACTAAGCACAGAAAATCTATAAATATTGTTATACTATGAACACCTCTAAATTTTCACAGTGAGTAAGTGGATTCAGAACAATGGGTAATCAATAGAGTAATGGAGATGATCTTGTCATTTCTACTGAATTCCATCTCATTTCTATCATAGTTCTCCCATGGCCATAGTGTCAGGACACCTGACAACTTATCATTGAAAATGTGCTACCATCATAATTATAAATTCTGAAAGAGTGCTGATATATCTGTGAAAGGTGAAATGAAATGGGGTCACTATGTCAAGGGGCTTTAAAGGGGAGCCAGGAGGCCATTAAGGCAGCAGGACTTATGCACATCCTTATCCAGAGAAATCATGATCTTTTGGACTGGGCCAAACCACAAATATTACAAAGACTGAGCCCAAACACCTACAACTTGCTACAGCAAGAGACTTTGCTTAGTGATAACCTTAGTAACCAAGAATATTTAGCCAAGATTAGTTTTCTGCCATGAACACTGATAGAATTTGTATGTGTGTGTGTGTGTGTGTGTAGACAACATATACAAGCATTCTCTTGTCTTTAAAACCCCTTGATTTTTGTTCTCTGGAAGGAGATGTCACTCTTTCGGGTTGCTGCCCAAATGTGTGTTCCCCAAATTACAATTCTGAGACCCCAAATAAATGCTTTTGTATTTATTGTAGCTTGGTTTCATTTTTGGCTGACTTATGTTCAGAAGACTAATGTTTAAGTCACAGTTTTTCCACTTACTAATTTTGAAGATTTATCATTTCTCTTTTCTTTTTGGACCTCAGTTTTCTCATACTAAGAAAGAGAATTTGATTTTTCTAGAAACCTGTGAATTGTTTTTTTGCTAGTTTTTCATCTTTAAAATTATTTGACATGAGTGTAAAATATTTGTGTATTTATGAAAATATAGACCAATACACTATAACTTTGGAAATACATATTGTAGAATGTTTTACTATTTAGCTTATTTCTTTCTCTGGGACATAGAGATCAAAATACGGTAGGAAAAGTTGCATGGTGAGTGGGAAAAGTTATAGAAATTAAATGTGAGAATCTGGTACCAAAATTGAGAGGGTGTCTAAAGTGATGTTGAAATAAGTAATAACCATTGAAATCCAAGTAAATGACAGCACTGATTTTGAAATAGCTTTGGGAATATAAAACCAAAAGCCCTGGATAACAGTATAATTAGGTGGTTTCAAATATATTAGTGGATTTTACTTAAAGATTTTTGGTTAATAACTGTGTCAGTTAGTTTGTGTATATGGTTTTGTTTTTTGCTTTTTTTTTTTTTTTTTTTGAGATAGCACACATGAGCAGATGGGGAGAGGGAAAGAGAGAATCAGGCATAGACCCTGATGTGGGAATCAATCTCATGACCCTGAGATCATGACCATAACCTGAGCCAAAATCAAGAGTTGGATGCTCAACCAACCACCAACCCAGCCACCTAGGCCCCCCTTTTGTGTGTATGTTAACAAAGCAAAGCAAACCAAAACTGAATGCATTAAAACTACACACATTTATGTAATTTATTCTATAGGTTGATAATTTGGGCTGGGTTCAGTTGGAATGTTCTACTGATCTGGGTCAGACTTAGCTCATTTCAGCTGCACTCACTCAGGCATTAATTTAGTCTGCAGCCTTTATGCTCAACAGACTTTCTCATCTGTTACTCACCTATCTTAGACTTACTTAATTGCCATCAGTGACAGGGGTTGAGGAGTTCAGCTCCTGGCCAAAAATCTCTGTGTGATTTTTCAGGTGCCACCATAGGCCATCTCAAAGGCTTTCCCTGCCCAGGCCTCAAGGGGAAAAGCTTCCCTTCTCACACTAGACTTCATGCACAGCCAGTGCATTGCCCCTGAAGGGGGGTGCAGTCAAGGATGCAGGCCCACCATGCTTTTATGCCCATCTGTGTTCCTAGCCCAGGTGCTTCCATTCAGAGCCCTATCTGCCTCTTATACCAGAGGACTGGAAGTGGCTACTCTGAGGCTATCTTTTCCACTTTGACTTAATACTTAACACTTTTCTAGATCTAGCTTATCCCTCTTTTCCCTTCCTTTTGCCCCTAGGTCCAGAACCTTTTGTTTGGGTCTCCAGCAATGAGATGATCCCAAACATCTCTGCTGTCTACCTAACCCTCCACCCTCACTCCTTTCCTTCAGGGAAATGAGAAGAGTCCATATTTTGTCCAGTTTAGCCTCTTCCTTATATTACTGCAGGGAGTGATTACAAACTTGACTCTTACTATCATTTTGGCTTACTATCATTTAGCATGGTGGGCCTGCATCCTTGACTGCACCCCCCTTCAGGGGCAATGCACAGCTAGTCCTGTACTTGACAGCTCAGTTCAGTTCTCTCCAGCTCACTGAGCTCTAGACGGGGATACCAAGAGGAAGAATGGAAATACAAAACTTACTGAGACCCAGGTTTGGAACTCACACACAATGTTGACTTTGCTGTCCAGGCAAGTCACAAGGACATCTTAAATTTAAGGAGAGCAGAGGGTGCCTGGGTGGCTCAGTTGGTTAAGCGACTGCCTTCGGCTCAGGTCATGATCCTGGAGTCCCGGGATCGAGTCCCGCATCGGGCTCCCTGCTCTGCAGGGAGCCTGCTTCTCCCTCTGACCCTCCCCCTCTCATGCTCTCTCTCTCTCTCTCATTCTCTCTCTCAAATAAATAAATAAAATCCCTGGATGGAGTCCCACATCAGGCTCCCTGCTCAGCGGGGAGCCTGCTTCTCCCTCTGACCCTCCCCTCTCTCATGTGCTCTCTCATTCTCTCTCTCTCAAATAAATAAATAAAATCTTTAAAAAAAAAATTAAGGAGAGGAGATACAAGATTTAAGAAGGAAAGAAATAGACTCCCCTTAATGGAGGAACTGCAATAGATTGTAGACCTTTTTATACCTTCTACAGTGTCACTCTGGGGATTATAGTTTTATGGCACAATTCAGGGGTCTATTGTCTTCCTTACTCTCTCTGATATTTTTTGTTGGTCAGTTGTGCCATCTTGAAGTATTATTCACCTATTAAAGTATATTAGCGACCAAAAGTGTAACCACAGTGTAGAATTAAAATACTCGAGCCAGAAGAGAAAAGTCATAGAATCTCCACATAGTAAGAAGTAAAAGTGAAGCCTCAAATGAATGGCTGAAAAACTGGGAGTGTTTAGATCAAGAGGAAAATCTGAGCTTCAAGATGATAGTTATATAAGAGGGAATAACCTTATCATATATTATTCCAAAAGGAAGAACTGTAACAAAGACCAGAAGATAAGGAATCAAGATTTAAATGTATCATATGGAAGACATTTGTAATAATTACAACCTTTTGAAAATAGACTGACTTGTAAAAAATGGAAGAAGATGTAGGACGATTAAAATATCAGAGCTTTGAAAAGGAGAAAAATTTTAAGATCTTCTATAATGACATTTATGTCTTGTCTCTACATTTTTAAATCTACTTTATTCATTGAGCTTTTCTTACTGCATCAAAACTTAAGTTAAAATATAGAATATATTTTCTTTTTCCTCATATCCATTGTTTTTAAAAGGAATAAATATAAAACAAAACTGTGTATTTAATATATATGTTACTTAGAGATGCACTCATCAGCCTATGTGTCTGTGTGTGTGCATGGCTTGTACATGTGTGTGCTTGTGGTTGTCTTCTGTTTGTGCTTCCGTGTGTGTGTGTATGCGCGCGCGCATGTAGAGGGATGAGACACTGGAAGGAACTGAATATGGAATATTTATCCTCATAGAGCACTGGCTACATTCCATTTAAAAAGGGTTATGACTTTGCTGTTCATATCAAGCAATAACTTCACCAGGGTAGCACTTGATTGCAGGATAAGATATAGTATTTTTGTGCAGTTTTAAGAATACTTTTAATCTCCCAGGAGCATATATTTACTAAATAAAAATTATATTGGCACTAACTCCAACCAAATTAAACTTTTGGGTTTCACATTTACTAGATGTGTAAATGTAAACACACTGTATTTCAGTTTCTTCATTAGTAAAGTGGGTATAATAAGAGTAACACTCTTTTAAGATTTTTGTGAGTTTTTAATTTGACAAATTATGCAAAAAAAACCCCCAGCACTTTGCATAGTCCTCACAAAAAATGAATGCTTAGTAAACCTACTTATCACTATTGTCATCATGATCATCATTGTAATCATCATTACTTTAATTAGAAGGTTATCTAATGCAATAAGGCCAAGTACAAACTTCAGAATCCACCACTCTGTGTTTAAGTCCTAGTTCAGTCACTAAATAGCTGGTAACTATAGATAATTTAATTAAGTCATTTGTATCTCACTTTTCTCATCTATAATATGGGAATCATGATATAAAATTATATAGTTGTTTGAGTATTAAATTAAGGTGATATGGGCGCCTGGGTGGCTCAGTCGTTAAGCGTCTGCCTTCGGCTCAGGTCATGATCCCAGGGGCTTGGGATCGAGTTCCGCATCGGGCTCCCTGTTCGGCAGGAAGCTTGCTTCTCCCTCTCCCACTCCCCCTGCTTGAGTTCCTGCTCTCACTATCTCTCTCTCTGTCAAATAAATAAATAAAATCTTTAAAATAAATAATAAAAAATAAAATAAATAAAGGTGATAGATATAAAATTCTAGAACAATACTAGAAATATAACAACTACTCCAAATGTAAACTACTATTTACATTTATAATAATCAAATTTGGTTTTTATCAATGTTATACCAGAGGAGGTGACTTTTTGAAACAACTGTAACAGACTGCATTCATGAGTTATGGGTTTTTTTGCGTGTTTTTGTGTTTGTGTGTGTGTGTGTATTTTGTTTTTTTGTGAGAAAGCATCTAAATATTCCTGTAATTTATAGATTTATTTGCTGACTTACACATTATATACAAAATAATACAACATTGAGGTGACTTGCAAAGAGATAAACTCAAAATTATCACAACAATTTTATACTTTCATTGATTAGAGCTTTTAAATTTGGTAATTTGATACTTGGGGCATCTGGGTGGCTCAGTCACTTAAGCGTCTGCCTTCAGCTCAGGTCATGATCTCAGGGTCCTGGGATCGAGCCGCGGCGAGTCGGGCTCCCTGCTTAGTAAGGAATCTGCTTCTCCCTCTCCCTCTGTCCCTCCCCCCAGCTCATGCTCTCTCTCCCAAATAAATAAATTAAATTAAATTAAAATGTGATATTTGAGCTTTATTCTTTTATTCAATATTTATTGGTTTAAAATGTGTATGAGACACAGAGGTATGGCAAGAATTGTAATTTCCCCACCTATTTTCTCACTGAGCTTACATTACAATGAAATAATCAAATATTAAAACCATTTAAAGGTATATATTTTGGTAGTTAGTTCTAGTTTTCCAGGGAATATGATTAGTTAAAAAAAAGTCCACGAATACAATTTAGTCTCAAGCTATGAAAGCCATCTAGAATATTTTTAGACTTTCTCATCTTAATTATCCCCTTGAGTCAATCACATACAAAGCTATTCCACAATACAGTCTCCAATTCTGTCTTCACAACTTTCATCTTTTTTGATTGTCCGTCCCTAGTTTTAAGAAAAGAATCTTATTGTAATTGTTTACATGTCTCCCTCTCTCTGGGTCATATTTTCTATGGGAGCAGTGGCCCATGGAATTAGTTTCATGGAATTACCAATTGTGGCATGGACTTCAAGAAAGTAAATGGTTTCACTAAATGAAATGATAGAAATATGATTCATCCATGACTTAGGGCCGAAAATGCAATGATACTTTCTCCTGTTGAAAGAGTAAGTTCTACGTGGGAAATAAAACTTGTGTCGTGTTCACAAAATGAAGTCACATTCTCTGCTGCTAAAAAAAACAAAAAAGGGTCACTGGTTATTCAGTGAGCCAATTGGCTTAATATTTGCATGCAGTCTGATTACCCGAACTATACTTTTCACTTCTTTTCATAAATAAATTGTATTGCTGTATTGGCACATTTTAATTTTCCTAGTTCAAGGGACAGACTGTTGATATGGAGAGAGCATCCATAGATGTTTGAAGAGCCAGGGTATTTTATTTCAAATGCTTTCAAAATAGAAAAAAAAAAAAAAAAGAAAGAAAAGAAAAAGGGAAAAAAATGCTTCTTTAAGGTAATTTTTTTTTAAACCTTAGTGTGGAAATAGCCTGACCCACATTATTAAAAGGATTTATTGATTTTTCTTAGAGAAGCAACCAGACTAAAAATTTCATTCACAACATTTTAAAGCACAGGAGTTTATTTCACTTGCAACATGATGCCTGCGAGAGTTTTAAAAACTCTTCCCAAAGGCTTTGACAGAAAGCATGAAACCAAAACAAACATCCCGAGATTTTTTAAATGTTATCCATCATTCCCACTATTCGTTATAAGCTCTATTATGACTCTTTCTCTTGACTTTATTTTTCAATCATCCTAAAAATGACTTGAGGATAACTATTATATTAATAATAATAGTAACAATGAAATAAAATAAAAATTATCCTCTGCTATTTTCATGAAGTAGAGTGTGTCTAGTTTTCTGGTTGTATCAGTTTTGATATTTTTAATGGCATTTATTTCTTCTTTATTTTGCAAAATGCACAGCCAAACCATACAGGCCATATCAACATTTTATCACTTGTCATCTACCAAATGATTACAGTGCTTGGAAGAAAAAAAGTAAAAATAACATAAATTAATGGGCTGCACTAAAGGATTACACATTTCACTTGACACATAAAAACTGGGTCTAATTACTTTATCAACAAGATGACAAAATACAGGTCATATCAAGTGTTCTGAATGGAATGAACTGAACCATTCTTAAGTCTATAAATGCCTCTATTTCCTTTTCCTTTAGAATTTATTATTATTATTTTTTACCTACTCTTAATCCTAGTACTTCCAAATTGGAACAATCATAAAACCAACCCATGTAATCTTTATCTGTTTGAATCTTCTCTGCAATATTTCTGCCAACAGACTAATGATAAACTATATACCAAATCAGTAATATTTTTTTGTTTATCTGAATTAAAATGTATTTTATAGAGTCAAAACTTGAGTCTCCTTAATTTTATCCAGTATCTGAGTTCATTTGCCCATATTTTCTTTTATTTATTCATTAAAAATATAACTGCTAATTACTAAGACCTGGGATCATATTGGTGAGCAAGACAGACTTGGTTCTTGTTCCCCTGGAGATGTAAGTCTAGTGAGAAAGTATTGATCAAATAAATTACAAAAGAATGAGAAATTATGATTGTGATAAATGTTATGAAGAAATAGTTCAGATGTTAGGAGCTTTAGGAGTTGAAGAGTTGACACAGTGAATGAGAAAAGTCAGTGCAAAGAAACAACATTTATGAAGTTCCTTGTGTGAGAGGCGACAGTGAATAGATCTGGGAGATGTTTATGAGATAAAAGTATGCATGTGGAGGGGTCATGAGGAAGAATCAAAGGTAACTTCGAGTTTCTGTTTGGTGGAACAGAATGGGCAGTATTGGTAGATCGCATGAATAGATAAATACCAAAAAATTGTAAAGAGCAGTAATAAAGATAAAATTAGAAGTCAATGCAATATGAAATTTAAAAAGTACATGGGGCACCTTGGTGGCACAGTGGGTTGAGCATGCAACTCTTGCTTTCCTCTCAGGTCATGATCTCAGGGTTGTGAGATGGTCCCCCGTGTCTGGCTCTGCCCTTAGCATGGAGTCAGCTTGGGATTCTCTCCTTCTCCCTCTGCCCCTCCCCAACGTGCTCGCGCAGGCGTGCGCATGAGCTCTCTCGCTCTCTCTCCAAAAATAAATAAATAAATCTAAAATAAAAAAGCACAGGAGGATTAACCAAGAAAAAGTTGATTTTTTTTTTTTGACAGGACTAAAAACAATGGACAAAACTCTGAAAACACCAACCAAGAAAAAGAAAAAAAAAGAATTCACAAGTCAGTTGCATTATGAGTGAAAAGGAAATCATAACTCCAGTTTAGCAGACATCATAAAGATAATAAAAGAATACTATCAATAACTTATGGCAATAAATATGATAAATTACATAAAATAAAAAGTTACAAGAAAATCTAACTTGCTAGTATTTAATCTGACATAAGATGAAATGGAAGGCCTAAATAATATTTCTCTCTGTATTCAACATATTGAAGTCATATTTTAACATCTTTCTACAAGGGAAACAACAAGCCCAGCTGTAAAGAATATTTCTGCTAAATTTTCAAGGTAGATATCAATTTGATCTTTTTCAGAAAAAGAATGAACACTCTGCATCTCATTTTATGGGGTTAATATATAACCTTGATTACCAATACTGGACAAAGAAAGTGTGAAAAATCATAATTATAGACCTCCTTGATTCATGAATATAGATACATACATCCTACATAAATTCAGTAAAACTTCAAATGATACAAATTAGAAAAACAAGGCAACTGGTGTGTTCTATCCTATAGACTGAGATCCCTTGCTTTGTGAACAAAAGAAGGTTAAAACTTGGGGTGTCTGGGTGCCTCAGTTGGTTAAGAATCTGACTTCAGCTCAGGTCATGATCTCAGGGTCCTGGGATTGAGCCCCACTTTGAGCCTGTGTGGAGCCCCACATGAGCCCCACATAGGACTCCGCACTCAGTGGGGAGTCTGTTTCTCCCTCTTCCTCTGCCCTCCCCCACACTCATGCTCTCTCTCTTTCTCTCTCTCAAATAAATAAAATCTGGGGGGAAGAAAGAAAGTTAAAATGTATCTTAGCTAAGAGGAAGAGGAAAATGCAGAGGAAAATGGCTTACTGGACAATTGGCACACAATCCTAATATGAGAACCAGGGGTTTAGAGATTAGGCCTTTCTGTTCTTAGAGTTTTCCCAACTCAAGACTTTTAATTAGGCGAATAATGGCTTTAACAAACCAAGGTATTTCAGAAATGTTAGATTTTGTCCTGGAAGTCCAAGAGTTTGTCATTTTTCAATGACAGAAATTACACACATGTGTACACATACACACACATTTAAACCTGACACTAAAACAACTATCATGTGGTACCAGTGGATTTGGGACTGCATTGAAATGATGCAGGAAGATCCCTCTGTGATCCTCTGTTCAGATATGCTTGTGTCATTTTCTTAATTTCATTGTATTAACAAGTTGAATTTTGCAATGCATTTTTAAAAATTCAAAATTCAGCACTTACCATGCTGGGATTCTCTTATATATGCAAAGATGTTTAAATATTGTATTTTTAAATATCATTAAGTCTGTTACAAGATTAAAGGGGAAAATATAATCATCTCAATAGATACAGAAAAAGGTTTTCATAAAATTTAATATGTATTCATAATTAGGAGAAGCAAACAAACAAAAACTATTAGTGATCTAGGAACTCCGGAATGTAAGTTTCACTAAGAGAGGGAATTTGCCTTATTCTCTTTATTGATGTATCTCAGGCACCTAGAACAGTTCTTCACACATAGAAGACAATCAATAAATTAACTTTTTATGAAACATATAAAATAAACTTTTAAATTTAATGAATAGTACCTATACAACTTAAAATATTAATTGACAACAACTTAAATAGGTTAATGTTAAAAGCATTTCTTTAAAACAGAGAGTAATATCCTCTGTCTCCACTTCTATTCAGTTTCACACCGAAGGCTTTAGATGTTCCAATAAGAAAATAAAATTAAATAAATACTAGAAAATTGAAAGGGTAAAATAAAACTGTCATTATTTGTCATCAATGATTTTCTACAGGGAAACACCAACAGATATGTGAATAATTCATTATAAATAATTGAGAATATTAGAAGGCTCCCTGGATATGACTTAAAAAGTCAATTTTATTTCTTAACATGAGCAACAGGTATATGAACAACTGGTTATATGATATAATTTACAGTAGCAATAAAGCTATATTTTATTTGGTAATACATTTAGCAAATAATGTACAAGAATTTTTCATAATGAATAATGAAACTGTAATAAAGGGCATTAAAGAAGACCTCAGAAAATGGAGAGATATTCCATGTTCAGAAGACCTAATGCTATATAGTATCATTTTCCCCAACTGATCATAGAATACCCTACGTGATAAATAAAATACCTCTGATAAATATACCCAAACAGATTTTTGTGACATTTCACAAAGTGCCATACAAATTATTTTTTAAAAAGTATACAACTAAGATAGTGGGAAAAAAGACCAAAAAAGCAGAGATGCACTGCCAAGTTATCAGGTTGACTCTTAAAGTAGCATAGCATGGTGTTGGTAAGGGATAGAATAGCTGACCAAGGGAAGGGTAAGAGACCTACACATATGTAGAAATCTGATAGATGATAGGTGATGTGTATATTGTCAGGAAAAGAACAACTATTTGATGAAGAGAGTTTTAACCAACAGTTATTCAGAGGTGGAGGGAATGGAATTAGAAGTCTGTTATTACACATTATAAATAGATTTTTCATATGTTGTTGGAGAGTTTGAGTTTCCTATTGTGCTCCATTGGTCTATATATTTGCTGTCTCACACTCTTGTTTGGGGTATTTTTATGTTTTGATATCATGTCTTAACCCTTATTCAAATTCCTTGGCTTCTTTTCATCATTTTGCTATCTGATCAGTCTGCAATAGTGAAAAAAAAAAAACTTTCAAGACAGCATGTTTCACTAGAATAGCATTAAATTTTAGTTTCAATTCTTGTGAGGCATGCAATAAGTAACATAATAGAAGAGTAAGTAATAAGCTAAAATTCATGAAGTCAGGGGATCTGAGAGTCTGTGAACCCTATGAAATTTGGTGAAAGTTCTTTTACATGACTTTGTGTTTTTTTCAGGGAGACACAATATACTTTTAGTGTATATTTGACCTATTTACTTGGATATTATTTTGCTCATTCTGTATTAGAATATTTTAAGGTGGATGCTTTTTTCTTGGGTCTTCCAACTGCTGTCACATTTCTTTTTTAATGAAAATTTAACATTTTTATTCATCTTCATGTAAAACAGCTCCTCAGAAGGTTTATTTTCCCTGCTTCCAAAGATAAAGAAGTAAAATGGTGGCCTCAATGAGAGGGTGAACATATCTTTGTCTAGGTTCATTTGCGTCTCTAACATTTGGCTTCTCAGCTGTATTTTAGTCTTTATTCCTCATGAGATTATTTGCCTCTGCCTTCCTAAGTGATTCCTGTTAAAATCAGTAATATATATCATTAAAAAGGTGAAATACATATGTTAGTAGCTCTTCTGTTACCTAATGATTTTTAAGCAGGAAATAAGACCGATAAAGCTAATAATGAATATTCTCCAGTGATGCCTTTCTTGCAGTTTATAAAGTTAAAGCTCTGACTCCATGTTTCACAAGAAAAATAGATTTCAACGTAATCATCATAAAATATCTATTTTTGTGGCATGCTCATGGAAGCATAGAATTTTTGTAGAGATTCATAGATCTTTCAAATCCTATGGAATGAGAGTAAATACTAGATTTAAACAAGCTGATATTTATTAATAAAAGTTTGTGAACTCTGAAAAGTTCACAATTTCATTAACTTCTGAGATCAGTAGGTCTTTCTACCGTTAATCTATTTCCATAATGTGTCTAAGGGGCAAACAGAATTTTTTTCTCTAATTATTTAAAAATAAACATGATAAACTTTTGAGAATTGTTTTCATAAAATATTAGATGTTTCTGTCCAGTTCACTTTAGACAGATGTCAGCTTCAGAATCCATAAAATTATCTGAGAGTTGGCAGGTAATTTCATATGATGTGACATTGTCATTATATTTGAGAGTTAAACAGCACAATCAATTGGCAGCTCTGAAGACAATAATCTCTATAAAGACCAATTAGTGAGCTATCTGCCAAATTATACATCTTGATGAAGAAGGAAATCCTTGATGATATTTTTCAGATCTTGTGTCTTAAAACAGGACCCAAATTATGCCATTTTTTAGCATGGTGATTTAACACAAAGCAATTCTGTACATGGGGAAATGTTCAAAGTCTATCCAAAAGGTTGTGACACACTAGATGCTGAGGCAAATTTGGATACTTACAACCTGGATTGCTTTACCAAAGTAGGAAGATCAGTCTTTCATTTGGAATTGTATAATAGAGCATAAGCCATTATCGCTCATCTCACCTTTTAAGTTCGTACCAAGTAAAATTCATCTTAAATTTTTTCTCTAGGTTTTGAAGATGCACAGACATGAAAACAAAATCTAAAGCTCTGGGCTCTGGTGCAACTTTCACTTGAATTAAAGACCACCAAAGGCAGTCTACAGGAGTGAGATGTGGAAAAATTCTCTCTTTGAGGTAAACAGAAGTTTATCAATGACTCTGTCATACACTCATAAATTAAGAAGCTATTTAAACAGAAATTATCTCAGAATCGTTCATTCTACTTGTTCATTTTAAAGGTGAAGGAAGTTTTACCCTCTTTCCTCTGTGTATCTTTCTCTGCCCCGTAGACAATTACATGCAAAGTATGTTGCATTGAGGAACTCCAAGACCACACACTCTGCTTTATCCTTTCACATACTTAGCGACATTTCACCCCTTATAGGGAATTACATCTTGAGCTTGCTGGCCCACACTGCATATTTGGTCTTGCCAGTTATCATAATCTAATAAACTAATTCTTTGTAGCCAACTATATGTAGATGATAGATAGATAGATTGGATAGATAGATAGATAGATAGATGTAGATATATACAGTTCTGTTTTTCTGGAGAACCATGACTAATACAACCTCTCTTAATTGCTATAGTGCAAAATAAATGTTCTTACAACATTTGCCATGATCTGGCAACATTTGAACTAGTCAGTAATCTTGAATTAGACAATTTAAGCTTTCCTGTCATTCTGTCTTTGGACAATGCAAGCTCAGAAAATTTATTCCAACTATTATGTTGGATTTTCATTGTTCAATTTATAAACATTATGCATTTACCTGAATATTCTTTTTTCCTCTACAGTAGCCGCCCCTACCAACCCCTCTACTGATCCAGAGGGGATATGTTCCAAGGCTCCCAGTAGATGCCTAAGACCATAGATATTACTGAACCCTAAATATACTATATTTTCCCTATACATACAAAATTATGATAAAGATTAATTTATAATTAGGCACAATAAGAAAGTAACAACAGCTAATAATAAAATGGAACAATTATAACAATATACTTTAATAAAAGTTTTGTGAATGTGGTCGTTCTCTCTCTCAAAATATCTTAATATACTATACCACCCTTCTTGCGGTGATTTGAGATGATAAAATGCCCATGTGATGGGCTGAAGTGAGGTGACGGTTGCAGGCACTGTGACATAGCAATAGGCTACTATTGACCTTCTGACAATACTTCAGAAGGAGAATCATTTACTTCCATACCATGGTTGACCATGGGTAACTGAAATCACAGAAAATGAAGCTGCAGATCAGGGAGACTACTAGAGTATGTGGGAATTGATTGCTAATGTTAGGTAATTCACAGACTGGTAAAACAATAACAATAATGGATTGAAAGTATGGAAGTTTTCACAGGCCAGGCTTTTAAAATACTTTTTCAACTTAACATTATATTTTAAGGCCAGTTTATTGTGATTGTGTTTCCCATTTTAATCTCTTAGTTTTTTCATCAATCAATAACATTTTATGTTATGACAGCAGATTAAACCCATTGCTAGGCACTGGTCATGTTTAAAGAATTTTTATATGACTCTATGTATAGAAAAGCGCTGACGGAAGTTGTTGGTTGACATATGGTTGCTTAAAAAGAAGAAATGCAATATGATTTCATTTAGACGTTGGAACATTATAGGGAATGCCAAAAATGAAGTAAAATCACGGCATTCTACACTTAAGTTATTGAAAGTCTTATCTTCTATTTTGGAGATTTTTACCATACCCATTTGTTGTCATACTCAATTTTATCTGCCAAGAAAAATCAGTAACATTCTGAGAGAATGGTTACACTTTAAACATAGTAACAATACTCAGTCTAACTTCCAACAAATAACTTCCTGGACAAAAACGGAGCCAAAACTTAAGAAATATTTGTTGAACATAACAATGGAAGTTACATCTTTGACCTTAAAAGGCCCTACATTAAGACATGTTTCTCCTCCCCTGTTCACTCCCTAACTCACAGTCACAATCATAAATGCAAGAAAATATCATACTTTAGTTAGGACACATATCAAAATTCTTACTGTCTCCATAAATTCTGTAAATAAATTATTAGAACTCATAAATAATAGGTTATAGAGAAAATTAAAACAAAATAAGATATATGTTAGCATGGTAAAATAAAAATAATAGAAGTGGAAATTAACTCTAAGAAAACATAGGTAGATATATAATCTCATGATAAGGAAATAATTATTAATCATAGAAAGTTAAAATAAGAGAAAGAAAAAATGGGAAAATTTGAGTATATATATTACAAGTTATGTATATATTGAAGATATAAATAATTTAAGTCAAATGGTAAACTAGAAAACAATATGCTATCTATGTGACTTAGAAAATTAAATTCTTATCTCAGTAAATAAGAAAAATAGGCAATGAGCAAATTACCACTTGGAGCAACTCCACTCATGAAAATAATCTCAGCAACTATAAATGGTTAATAAATGCATTAAAATATTCAACATGACATAATTAAAGAAATGCAAATGGGTAGTCTAATGTGCTGCTTGTGGGAATACAAATGTATGGAATACAAATGTATGGAAACTTTCTAGAGGGCAACTTGGCAACATTTATCCAAATCATTAAAATACCCATACTCTTTGACCCAATTATTCCATTTTAGGAGTACATCCTAAGGAAATAATCAGAGAAGTGAGCAATGAATTATGTATAAGAATGTTTATTGCAGCATTATTTATGGTAGCAAAACCCTGAGACCAGGCACACCGTCTAATATTAGAGGAATAATTTAGTAAATTACTACGAAGTAAGGAAACCCAGTAATACAACACAATATTATGCATTCCTCACAAGTTTTTACATATAAAGATGGTATAAAATTCATGAAAATGAAAATATGTAATAGAAACTATCATATCTTAACTTTCTTTAATTATGTATGTATACACAGAGACATGTATGCACACATATTCCTGGAAAAAGTACACTAAAATTTAATATTTTAATTATCATGTGCTGTGATTATGGGTGATGCCTTTCTCTTTGCTCATTTCTGTATTTTATACAGATTGTGCATTAAATGTATTAATTCTATAAGGAAAAACAATACATTTTAAGGAAATGTCTGTTTGCTTTCACTTTCTGAATATGTTAAGCAAAAATAATTATCATCCTGAGACTAGTGAAGTACAAATATGATATTAATATAGTACAAAGTGGAATGAACTATTTTTTATTGTTATTGTATTAAAGGAAGTACAAATCACAAACTGATTACTCATTTATGGATAATTACAGAAGGCAATGCTTTTAGAAATGTAGATGAAATTGCCAATACAATTGTAATAAGATCAGCAAACTTAGAGTTAGGAAATTTATCTAATCATGTAACAATAAGATGGTCATTATTTTATTAGCATACCTAAAGTGATTTTATATCCTATATTAAGTTATATATTTAAAAATTACAGTGGTTCAAGTATCCAAAAATATTCATCAGTATCTATTACATATTTATTAAATAATTAAAAAAAGATATTTGATGAAGTTTGAATTCTCCAATAATGATGAACTAAAACCATATATTTTTAAGTTAATTTAAAACTCATCACTTGAGAATTTAAACACATACTCTGAAATAATTAGTGTTTCAAAAATAAAATCATTCATTTAGTAAAATAATTAAAATGCAAGATTTAAAAATTCAACATGACAAAAAGAACAGTCTTACTCATATCAGTGCCACTCAGCAAGCGCACCTTTGGAAAATAAAACTTACGGGTCTACTAATTGTATTTTTTTTTAATTGAATATATTTTTTCAGAGTAAGGGATTTCAATGTATACATATGCAATGTTCAGTATGTGTTAGACTTTTTTCCAGTCAACAAGTAGAGAAGACTAAAGTACTATAAAGGAAGAGGTAGAGACTTGAAAGGTGTAGAGATATCTGGAACAAGACTCTTGGGCAGAGATAAGGGAAAAGGCTCTAAGTTGAGAATGGATTGGTGTGTTTTAGGGAATACAAAGAGGCAAATATGAGTAAAGCCTCATGGAGAAGGGAAACAGTGGAAAGATAGTTCAGAAAACTATCAAGCAGCTAGATTATTTGGGATCTTATATTTGAGAACTCTAGCTTTTCTCTAAGATGGAAAGCCATGGGAGTTATTTAGGTATTAGACATACTTAAATTTCAGAAGACTGACTCTGTTGGGTGGACTAAATAGACTGCATAAAGACTATCCATGTTTAGGCTAATATAATTTAGGCAAATATGGTTGCTTGGACCAAGGTTTTAGTTGTAGAAGAGCTGAAAATGGTCAGAGTGGATCTATTTTTTTTTAAGATTTTTTTTATTTATTTATTTGAGAGAGAGAGAATGAGAGACAGAGAGCACGAGAGGGAAGAGGGTCAGAGGGAGGAGCAGACCCCCTGCTGAGCAGGGAGCCTGATCCGGGACTCGATCCCGGGACTCCAGGATCATGACCTGAGCCGAAGGCAGTTGCTTAACCAACTGAGCCACCCAGGTGCCCCAGAGTGGATCTATTTCAAAAGTAGACTCAATAGGTTTAACTGGTGGGTTCAAAGTAAAGTGAATGACTTATGATCAACACTGAGTAATGTATAGAATTGTTGAATCACTCTATTATACATCTGAAACTAATCTAACACTGTATGTTAACAATATTGGAAATTTAAAGAATAGTAAAGTGTATGAGGATAAAATGATAAAGTACATCTGGATTTGCCTGGAGCTACTATATATTAAAATGGAAGACTGTGGGTGAAATAGAGTCAATATGAAACAAATACTTTGTTATCTCTACTCTTGAGAGGTGGACTGTAAGTCTCCTTCCCTTGAGTTTGGACAAGTCTCTGTGACTTGATTGAATGTTAAAGTGTGATGGAAGTGGTGTTTGGGAATTCTCAGTCTAGATAATAAGAAGTCTTGCAGCTCCCACCTGAGTCTCTTGGGACACTTATCTTGGAGTTGTCAGTCATCATGTAAGGTGTCCAAATACACAGAGACTTCTTGAATGTAAGGAAGCCATATAGAGGGAACATACAGAAAGGGAGAAGCCAAAGAGCCCATAGATGGCAACTATTCCAGTTCAGGTGCCACAAATATATGAATGAAGAAGCTATCAAATGTCTCCTCCTCAGATACCATCTTTCTGAAACCACGTGAAAGCCTTTGAGTGAAAATACCCAGCTGAGCCTAGTTAACTCACAAAGCCATGGGAAAACAAATAAATATATAAATGTTATTTTAAGCCTCTAAATGTTGGCACAGCTTGTTAGACAGCAATAGAGAACCAGAGCAGTGGGAGAAACAGGGTTAGAGGAAAATTAAAAGTTTTATTTTTCACATGTTAAATACCAGATAGCCATTAACCATCCGAGTGAAAATGTTAAGTAGATGGACAACCCTGGAATTTACAGATACTTAGATTTGATCACTAGCTCATGAAGGCATTTATGTTTAAGGCCCTTAGGGCAAATGTTGAATTATGACAGTGAATACTCCCTCTTGTTTCTTATTTGATGTGAGAGATTCTACTTTTTCATTGTTAGGAATGATGTCTGCTATGAATTTCTGACGGATAAGCTGTATTTATGAGGTTTCTTCCTCTCCTTATTGACTAAGGGTTTTTCTTTTACATTGTGAATGAATGTTGATATTTATCAATGTTTTTTCTGTATCTAGTGATAGGGTCATATAATTTTATTTATATGCTGAATTTTCTGTTGTCAATGAAGCATCACCATCGTGCCGTTCTAAGATCTCTTTTGCCTCATAGAGGAGAAAGTAGAAACTATTAAGTTCCAGAATCCTCTTCACCTAGTTTTCTCTGAGTTAAAAGCTGAAGATTATTTCATAGGCGATCTGGAAGCCACAAGAGGAGAGACCATTATTCTGAGTAGGTATTTGTAGACAGACACATTCTCATATGGTGAACAAATTTCAGGTGAGATTCTTGAGCGTTAATGCATCTTAAGTTAAATAGAAGAGCTTCTTAACAGTTCTTTAGATTTGCTATAGTAGGTCATGAGTAAATTCGTGAAAACCACCTGATCCAATAGTATTGGCTGTGATTTTTGATGGAGCATTCTCTGACCTTTACTGTATCAGCCCTTCCAATAACTGTAAAAGCTTCCAATTTCCAGTATTAGAACATTTTTTTTGGAAAGCAGAAAGGCTTTTGTGTTCTATACAGAGTCCTGACTGATATGCTGATGGATTTTTATACAGCTAAACCATGTTTACATTGCTGAGATAAATCCTACTTTGTAATTGTAATAGAATCTTAAACAATTATTTCATTATAATTCTCTCCCTTTTGGACACCTGGATTAATTGCACTTCTGGGTGCTCTGATTAGGTGGGACCATAGAACTCATTCTAGCCAACACATTGTGAGCAGATGGGAAGTGTCACTTGCAGGCCAAGCATTAAATTGCTGGCACAAGACCTCAGATTGTTTTTCCTTCTGCTCCCACCATTAGCAATGGTGGTGACTGGTCTCTCCACCTGAGATGTGAAATAAGGATACAGAGCACAGCCTCTAGCAGATTCACCATGGATATATATGACATCATCAATAAATAAACATCTGTTGTTTTGTTAGCCACCTCCATTGATGATAGGTTATTACTTCACATAACCAAGGCCATTTTGACTGGTATAGTAATTGGTACCAGAATCAGGTTACTGTTCTCATGCAAATACTAAAATATTTGGTATTAGTTTAAGGAACAGGAGGGAGACAGGAAGGAAACTGTTATTAGAGCCTGGAAGGATGTTGATGAAATTTCTATATTGGTAAAACATTTGGTAAAATTGGGGCGCCTGGGTGGCTCAGTTGGTTAAGCGACTGCCTTCGGCTCAGGTCATGATCCTGGAGTCCCGGGATCAAGTCCCGCATCGGGCTCCCTGCTCAGCAGGGAGTCTGCTTGTCCCTCTGACCCTCCACCCTCTCATGCTCTATCTCATTCTCTCTCTCAAATAAATAAATAAAATCTTTAAAAAAAAAACATTTGGTAAAATTGTCACCTTAATGAACTTATATTTTGAGGGAAGATGTTCCAGAACAGAATGTTGGAAGTAGTTGACATTTATTGTAGACTGTATGTTGGAAGTATTATTAGAAACTGAGCTCAGAAAAGAACTAGTTGTTTTGAAGTAACAACAAAAGAAGTATAGTTCATGAATTTAGGAATCTTTTAGTTTGGAAAGGCAACAGTTCCTTTATCCCAAACAGTAAAAGATAAAATGAAATAGGTCTTTCACATCAAAAGCAAATTCTAATTGGTCTTTGAGCAAAGATTAAATACAGAGTAGGGACTTTACCACCATTCGCAAAATCCTTTAATGAGCTTGGCATCCATTAGATACTCCCAGTTAGACAAAACAGCTCAGAAAAGGCAGAGTAAGAACGCAGCTGCTCTCCAACCTAAGTGGCCTTAGTTACTTATGATTTGGTTAGGAGAAAACAGAAACCTGAAGATAATGAAACAGAGAAACATATCAAATCTAAGAATGTCTGGAAAAGAACTGTAGATATGGATGTTTGCACATCGAGTTGACAGGAATCAACTGGAACTGACAGGAATCAAATACGTAGAAACCAACTAAGTTTATAAGATCTATACCACTAAAGAAACCAAAACTCTAAGCACAAAAATGTTGTGGGAGTTGAGGATTTAAAACAGCCTACTGTATACAACTGACAATGAGCCTGGGGCTCCCAAATGTTGCCTTTATCAGATATTCTCTAAGTACGATAATGCATATGGAAAACTTCCCAGAAGATGAAACAACAGGTTCAAGAGATCAATAGAATGGGTGTTTCTCTCGGGGAGGGGAATCAAGATGTAATCAAACATTCCCCTTCCCCATGTGATGGGGCTTTTGTAACGTCTGTCCAAAGTATTCAGGTGTCTGTAAACCAGTTTACCATTCTTTTGTTTTCAAACAGCAACATGTATTGTAATTATTCTACTCTTGGGATTGAAAGTGGTACAGACATTCTCAACAGGAATATGGCTGCTACCTAATCGAATTTAGTATGTGCACAACTATCATCTCAAAGTTCTGCCTGTGAGAACATAACCTTAATAAATGAATGTTTAACAGTGTTAATTGCAGCATTATTGGCCATAGAAAGGAACTCGAGGCAACTTGCTCGTGTCACACTGACACAAACCATGGTTAAATAAAATTGTAAAAGAAGGGAGTGGGCTGTTACATTTGATGAAATCATACCATGGAGCTTTATGAAACAGAAGGGAAAAATTGATATATATTGAATTAAATGGATAGATCTGAAACACATTTTGATGTGTTTGATGAGTGATAAAGGTAAGCAATACACGAGACCTATAATATGAACAATTTATTTATATATACACTATATTAACACAAACCAAATTACATATTAATAATAACACAATTGAATTAAATATACTGTTTCTGGGGAAGAAGGGGGAAAAGAAAAGGGACATACCAAAGAAAA
>NC_058404.1:181086421-181094489 GCF_002201575.2 Neomonachus schauinslandi
AGAAGGGGGAAAAGAAAAGGGACATACCAAAGAAAATACATGAATAAAGAACAATGGTATCATATGAATCAATGATTATAATGAACCATGAATTTGAGAGTATAATGACCTCAATCTTGGGTACCTGCATGTGTCAAACAAAACTCCATAAAATTTAAAAGTAAACCAGCTGGTTTGCATAAAAGACACTTAAGATTAAAAATCGATTAATCTTCAATCAATGAAAAGGGAATTGAATGAAAACTCCTGCAAGATAGGAGACAAGCCTCTTTATTTACTGGTGAGGAAAAAACATCATTTAGAACCACGAGGTCTGTTTTCAGGCTTTCTTCCACTAGCTACTGGTTGAGTGACCTTGGGCAAATGCTTTAGTTTCATGATCACTGGTAAGTAATCTATACTATATATAGTTATTGTATGAAAATAAAATAAACTACTAAGCACCATGGATATGCCAAGCAAATTGCTACAATCTCTGCTACCAAGTTGCTAATGATCTAGTAGAGAAGACAAACAAACAATAGGCACATATATGCTATGATAGAGTGTAATAATGCTACTGAAGTTCCCACTAAGGAACTAATCTAGTCTTCAACAGGAAATGGAAGCTGTCTAAAGAGAAGGGCTCTAAGCTGAGATGCAGAGAATGAGTACAAGTAATACAACTGAGGATATGGTGTGTGTGTGTGTGTGTTGTGTGAGAGAGAGAGAAAGTGAGAGAGAGAGACCCATGGGGAGAGTTAATTCAAAAGAGAAAACAAAATAGGGATGCTTTGCAAGTAGAAATGTGATATTAAGGGGTGCCCGGGTGGCTCAGTAAGTTAAGTGTCAGACTCTTGATTTCAGCTCAGGTCATGATCTCAGAGTTGTGAGATCGAGTCCCACATTGGGTTCCATGCTGAGCACGAAGCCTGCTTGTGATTTTTTTTCTCCCTCTCCTTCTGTCCCTCCTCCCACTAGCACTCTCTCTCTCTCTCTCTCAAAAATTAAAATTAAAAAAAAAAGAAATGTGACATTAAAATTTCTGTGGCTATTATTAAAATTATTAGTATCAACAGCAGAGGCAGCAAGAGTTAGGAATTAGTAGCAAGACCAAGGAGGATTTGTATGCCTTCTATTCTTGAAAGGCCACATTCCTTTTTCCCTCTTGGATAATAATAGATGGATAACGTCCCAATAATACAGTCCTTCTTCATAATTTGTTTTTGTTTAATCCACAAGTCAGTTTCCATGTCTACCAAATTGTCATGATATGTCACCCAATCAAAAAAAGATGAGCTTTTTGAGTTGTTTAAACTAGAATGAGTTACCTTTTGAAAACAAAACAAAACATAATGACTTGCAAAGAGTTCCACTAACAATGGGTGCATGTTGTGTTTGTGTGTTCTCAGACACCCGTATGTGTATACGTGTGTTTATTTTTCTCTCTTATCCTAAAAGAGAATCTACAACTTGGAAATTATGTAGTTCAACATATTTTTTACATTCCAGTTCTCTGGAGGTTTCTCATTGGGGAAATTCAAATCTACAGACACATGCATTGCACTAAACATCAAACTGTCGTGTAATTTCTTATTTCTGTCATCACAGATGTTACTGTAAAACCAGAGACATCAATGGCAATAGATGTCATACTTTTTATACATTTTAAATTAGCATTCATTTTGTGCTTATGGTGCTTTAAATATAAAGCATGTAAGAAATTATCTCGTGCAATAGCACATAATGAAATAAGAAAATGCCACATGTGGAGTGTTTTATTATAATTGGTACTATAATACAGATTAATATGTGTCACATTAAAATTTAAAACTCCAGAAATAAAGTATATTAAGTGGAATATTGTTTTAATAAACTATTGATTAAAAATGTTCTTCAAAATGACACATTTTAAGAGCAAAACTACTTTAAGAAACTTAAATTATGCGTCTGCAGCCGGTGCAGAGTATATTTGAGTTTTTAAAAAACTACCTAACCCTAAACTTTAATTTGCTTCATTTCACCTTTGTTTTTATGCATGGGATATTAAAACCAAATGCAGAACCATTCTCTACCCGTTTCTTTCCAACACTTTTCTACTCTTTCTAAGCAAATCAAACCCTTATATATTATAACTTCTAAATGCAGAGTGTGATAGAATCACTAAAATGTGGAGGCATTCAGCATGAGGAATGTTTTAAGCAGGGTATTACTGAACCATCATGAACAGATATACCTGTTCTAGTTTCAGCTCTTGTATAAAATCCCTCATGCTCCTTCTCAGTATCCTGTCCAGCATTTCAGTCACTGTGATTAGAACCCCAATGTTTTTAGACTTCTCAAAATGTGTTCCTTATAGCACCTCCATCAAAATCACTTGAGATGCGTATTAAAAATTCAAATTACCAGGGCCCATCCTAGCTTTACTAAGTCAAAATCTCTGGTGATTGGATAAAAGAATCTGCTATTTAATAAGCTCCCTAGATGATCGTTACACATGCAAGAGTTTGGGGGAAATGCTGTTTCTGGAGGTATGCAATCATATTCCATTCTGCTTCATCTCTTCCTTTCTCTCAATCCACCCTTTGAATACATGTCCCAGGAAATGATCTACTGTGTGTGCAAGTGCTATTTAATTAGTAAGCAAATTTTCATTTTGAAGAATCTATATGCTGATAAATTTGTAAGGAGGTAAGCATGGTATAGCACAGTGTTTCATTTTTAATTTTAGTTATTTTAATTAAAAGCTTTGAACTGTTTAAATGAAAATAAGAGATTATTTAGATGCCCATAATTCAAGCATTTTAAAATGTAAATAATAGACAGAATCTTTTCAAAGTCTCTGTGCTGGTTTTGCAAAGTTATCCCTAACACAGTAATTTGCCCCAGGCTGCTCAGACAGTACGCATCGGAGTTATGTAAAACATCCCACTGTCTGTGGCTTCAAGGACAGAGTTCATCTTTCCATGGCATGTTCTCAGCAGTCTTCTGTAGTAAGTATACTTACTCTATTCAGTATAAATGGTACAAAAGTAAGTATAGGTGTTTTGCTTCTAGTATGGCAGCATGAGGAGTTTCCTGGAAACACTCCATAACAAAACAAGCACAACTAGTGAACGTTATTTTGAAAAACCATTTAAAGACTGGGATTTGTGCTAAGAGCTTACAATGAAGGAATAACTTATTCAAGAAAAACTAAAGCATGGTAAGAATATCATGAGTTTTCAGCATTTAATGCAATCCCCATCAAAATACCATCCCCTTTTTTCAAAGAAATGGAACAAATAATCCCAAAATTTGTATGGAACAAGAAAAGACCCCGAATAGCCAGAGGAATGTTGAAAAAGAAAAGCAAAGCTGATGGCCTCACAATTCCAGACTTCAAGCTCTAGTACAAAGCTGTCATCATCAAGACAGTATGGTACTGACACAAAAACAGGCACATAGATCAATGGAACAGAATAGAGAGCCCAGAAATGGACCCTCAACTCTATGGTCAACTAATCTTCAACAAAGCAGGAAAGAATGTCCAATGGAAAAAAGACAGTCTCTTCAACAAATGGTGTTGGGAAAATTGGACAGCCACATGCAGAAGAATGAAACTCGACCATTTCCTTACACCACACACAAAAATAGACTCAAAATGGTTGAAAGACCTCAGTGTGAGACAGGAGTCCATCAAAATCCTAAAGGAGAACACAGGCAGCAACCTCTTCGACCTCAGCTGTAGCAACTTCTTCCTAGAAACATTGCCAAAGGCAAGGGAAGCAAGGGCAAAAATGAACTACTGGGACTTCATCAAGATAAAAAGCTTTTGCACAGCAAAAGAAACAGTCAACAAAACCAAAAGACAACTGACAGAATGGGAGAAGATATGTGCAAATGACATATCAGATTAAGGGCTAGTATCCAAAATCTATAAAGAACTAATCAAACTCAACACCCAAAGAACAAATGATCCAATCAAGAAATGGGCAGAATACACGAACAGACATTTTTCCAAAGAAGACATCCAAATGGCCAACAGGCACAGGAAAAAGTGCTCAACATCGCTTGACATCGGGGAAATCAAAATCAAAATCTCAAAGAGATGCCACCTCACACCAGTCAGAATGGCTAAAATTAACAAGTCAGAAAATGACAGATGTTGGCAGGGATGCGGAGAAAGGGGAACCCTCCTACACTGTTGGTGCGAATGCAAGAGCCAAGATGTCCATCAACAGATGAATGGATAAAGAAGATGTGGTATATATATATACACAATGGAATATTATGCAGGCATCAAAAGGAATGAAATCTTGCCATTTGCAACGACGTGGATGGAACTGGAGGGTATTATGCTGAACGAAATAAGTCAATCAGAGAAAGACATGTATCATATGGCCTCAATGATATGAGGAATTCTTAATCTCAGGAAACAAACTGAGGATTGCTGGAGTGGTGCAGGGTGGGAGGGATGGGGTGGCTGGGTGATAGACATTGGGGAGGGTGTGTACTATGGTGAGCACTGTGTATTGTAAGACTGTTGAATCACAGACCTGTACCTCTAAAACAAATAATACATTGTATGTTAAAAACAAAAAAAAACAACGAAGAAGTAGAAGAAGATAGCAGGAAGGGAAAAATGAAGTGGGGGAAACTGGAGGGGAGATGAACCATGAGAGACTATGGACTCTGAGAAACAAACTGAGGGTTCTAGAGGGGAGGGGGATGGGGGGATGGGTTAGCCTGGTGATGGGTATTAAAGAGGGCAAATACTGAATGGAGCACTGGGTGTTATACACAATGAATCCTGGAACACTACATCAAAAACTAATGATGTAATGTATGGTGATTTACATAACATAATAAGAAAAATTTAAAAAAAAAAAGAGCCTAGAGGTGGTATCAGAGGAATCTGAAACACCTTGCTCCATTAGTTTCCTGCCTTATAGTTACTTTCCCATAATTTGCTGCCCTTGGAAGTCTAAAACTGTCCTTTCTCTATAAATTTGTTGTTCTTTGTTGAAGATTCTATACAAACCAAAATTCCAAGTCACTACTTAGAGTTAGAGTAGTTATAAATGTATATTGTAAATATAGATGTTAATCCAACTACATCAACAATCATTACAAATGTGAATGGCCTACATCAAACAAAAAGCAGATATTGTTAGAATGGATAAAAAGAAAAGGCCCAAACTATATGTTGTCTACAAGAAACCCACTTTAATTATTAAGATTCAGATGGGCTAAATGGAATGGAATGTAGAAGAATGCACAATGCATTTAATAAAAAGAAAGCTGGTGTAACTATTAATTTCAGACAAAGAAGACCTTAGAAAAAAGATTATCAGGTGTAATGAGTGGTGCTACAAAATGTTAAAGGGGTAGAAGAAAAGAAATAATAAAAATCAGAGCAGAAATCAATGAAATTGAAATATTGTGAAATTGAATAAAATCTAAAGCTAGTTCTTTAAAAAGATCAATAAACTATAAACATCAGTAGCCAGGCTAATACAGAATTAAAAAAAAAAAAGATACACAAATTACAAATATTAGAAATGAAAAGGGTAGCCAATAGACATTAAATCAATCCTATAGACATTAAAATATTAAGAATACTATGAACAAATCTATGCCTACAAAATGTCATAATTTTCTGAAATGTAGCAATGCCTTGAAAGACACAAACTACCAAATCTTACACAAAGTTCAGTGGATAACATATGAAAATAATTCAATGTCTACTAAAGAAACTGAGTAATAATTAATAGGATTAATTAATCTTCTCCAAAAGAGAAGTCACCAGGCCAATTAAAAAATAGGCAAATATCTGACCAAATACCTCTCCAAAGAAGATATACAGATGGCAAAAAAGTTCATAGAAGGATACTCAACATCATTTGTCTTTAGAAAAACGCAAATTGAGACAACTATGAGATACCAATGCACACCAATCAGAATGAGCATAATCCAAACTAACAACAGTAATTGCTAGAGGTCATGTGGAGCAACCAGAACTCACATTCATTGTGGGTAGGAATAAAAAAAAAATAAAAACTAAAAAACTTTGGAATGCAGTTTGGTAGTTTCTTAAAATGTTAAACAGTTTGATCCAGCATGTGTGCTCCTAGATATTTGCCCAGTGATTTGAAAATCTATGTCCATACTGAAACCTATATGCAAACATTTATCGTACTTATTCATAATATCCAAAATCTGGAAAAATCCAAGGTGTCCTTCAGTCAGTGAATGAATAAACAACTGGTGGTATATCCATACAATAGAATACTATTTATTTAAAGAACTTATTTATTTATTTGAGAGAGAGAGTAAGAGAGAGTGTCCACAAGTTGGGGGAGGGGCAGAAAGAGGAGAGAAATCCTCAAGCAGAGTCCCCACTGAGCGTGGAACACAGTTCAGCGGGGCTGAATCCCAGGACCATGAGATCATGGCCTGAGCCAAAATCAAGAGTGGTCGCTTAGCCAACTGAACCACGCAGGCACCCCTATAATGGAATACTATTCAGTGCTAAAGCATAGTGCTAACTGAAATAATCAAGGCACAAAATATAATATATACACTATGATTGCATTGATGTGAACTTCAAAAATAGGGAAAAGTATCCTATGGTGTTAGAAGCTAGTGTTTGTCTTTAGAGAGGAGAGAAGTTGTAGAGATTGCATAAGACACAAGGGGTCATAAGAATTTCTTGTCAGATTCTTTTGTCCTAGGGTGTGCTTCCATGAATGTGTTCATTTTGCAACAATTAATTTAGCTTCATACTTATAATTTTCTAATTTTCTGTACGCAAATTTTACCCCTATAAAATTTAAAAGCTTTTTTGCTTACTGACTTTACATCCTTGGGCAATTTGCTTAACCTCTGTGAGTCTAAATTTGTTTGATATATAAAGTTGCTATGATAACATAAAGTTGTTTTGAGGATTAATTAAATATGAAGTATTTGGCACAAATTTTAGCAAGTACAAAAATGTTAAATAAATGAGAGCTACTGAAAACTGAAAAGGTTATTGTATCTATAAACATTTCTTAAAAACCTTATTTTTCAGTGAATCTAATGATTTAGATTCAAATGGAATAGGTGTCACTTAAATGACAATTCTGTAGTCAAAAAAGAAACATTTATTCCAAAAATACTTACTAGGGATATACTATGTCAACAGAATTATTCTGTGTACTGTACCAAAGCCATCAACAGTCCCAGTTTCTTTGGAGCCTAAATTCACATAAGAAATAGATACATTACATCTTATAAGGTAAAAAAAAAAATACTACTAATAAAAGCATAATAAGATAAGGTACACCCATTTCTCAAAAGTGAAAATGACTACAATTTTAATAGGACAGGGAAGCATTACATTAAAAAGAGAGAAATTTTTCCAAAATTTTGAATGAGGTAAGAAATAACAGGAGAAAGCAATTTAGTCCAAGAGGACAACTGAAAAAGCCTGAAACTCATAGGATATACTGATGGATTGCATGTATGGTAGGGAACAAAACCATGAGTCAAGGATGTTGCTGAAGGCTTTGGCCTGAGAAACTGTAAGAACGCAGTTGCCATTAATTGAATTGGAAAGGGGTGGGGAAAAGCTTATCCATCCTTGCAGTGCTCAAATTCAAACAAAATTTTGAGGTTAGGCTTACCAATTCCTTATTTTTCCATTTCACTTTTGGTGAAGGATTAGATTTACACTTTCACCTGAATGCTAATATTTTAAAGCAAAGTGCTAATATTTTAAAGGAAGTGGGCTGGTATGGAAGGGATGATCATGCAGTCTACACCTTCATCAGGTAAACTCTTATTCCCAAGTTTGTATCATGGCACCCATGAAGAATTAGGTCTTGCCTTCCCCAATCTGGGGATACTTTGTTTTATCTAGGCAAAAGAGTACACCTCGAGTACCTTGTCAAGTGTGTATGTGTGTAAGTAGGCAGGGGTTTTGGGGAGCATTGCTGACTCTGCGGGGGTTGGGGGTAGAGAAGGGGCTTATATATTATACCAGTTTATCTTTCTTTCCTTCCTTTCTTTCTTTCTTCCTTTCTTTCTTTCTTTCTTTCTTTCTTTCTTTCTTTCTTTCTTTCTT
>NC_058404.1:181094499-181138846 GCF_002201575.2 Neomonachus schauinslandi
CTTTCTTTCTTTCTTTCTTTCTTTCTTTCTTTCTTTCTTTCTTTCTTTCTTTCTTTCTTTCTTTCTTTTTGTTTTTGTTGTAAGTTATACTTTGAAATAGTATTGGACCTACAGTAAACTTGCTAGAATTATACCAGGATGTCTTATATACCCTTTATATGCCTTTTACAGATTCAATAATTGTTAGATTTAGGACCATTCACTTTACTATTACTTCTGTATTTTAATTTTATACATATATGAGTAGTATTATTTTTCTGAACCATAATAAGTTGGAAGCATCACACCTCCTTAACCCGAATAATGTCTATTTCTTTTTTTTTTTAAGATTTTATTTATTTATTTGAGACAGAGAGAATGAGAGAGAGAGCACATGAGAGGGGGGAGGGTCAGAGGGAGAAGCAGACTCCCTGCAGAGCAGGGAGCCCGATGTGGGACTCGATCCCGGGACTCCAGGATCATGACCTGAGCCGAAGGCAGTCGCTTAACCAACTGAGCCACCCAGGCGCCCGAATAATGTCTATTTCTTAAGAGAAAGAACACAGTCTTACCAAACCACAATTCAGTTTAAAAAATTAGGAAATTATCTCATCCACAGACAATATTCAGATTTAATTCATTTTCACAATAATGTCCATCATAGCTGTTTATGTTGCTTTTCCAGGATCAAATTCAGATCACAAAATGCATTCAGTTGTCACATCTCTTTAGTGTCAGTCTCTCTTTATGTTTATTGATTTTAACTTTTCTGAAGAGGACAAGTTATTTTGTAAAATGTCTCCCAACCTCGGTCTTTCTGATGCCTGCCTCTTCATGATTAGATTCATTGGGGTGAAGGTCTTTCTTTTTGAGAGCGTCGTATTAGACACATGATTTTTTTGTGTGTGTGTCCCAATTTTGGTGATGCTAGGTTTTATGTCATGGTTCAGGTGGTATTCCATATGTTTCTCAGTGCTGGTATTACTATTTTTTTTCCTTGAAACTAGTAAGTAGCCTGTGGGGAGATACTTTGAAACTAGGTAAGCCTCCTGTACCTGGTCAAACATTTACCCTTTAGCTTTAGTATCCATTGGTGATTTACCACTCCTGCTATTGTCATTTTACTCTAAGGGATGGTTATTTATTCATTTATATATATCAGCATGGACTCATGGATTATTTTATTTAATAGTTCTTAATCCACTCCTTTACTTATTTACTTTGAGATTTAAATAGTCCGAAATATAGCTGTAGGGAGCTCTGTCAAACTGGCTTGTGTCATATTGACATATTTTCATGATTTTTTGAGTTCCCCTTGTGTTTTGTAATAGTATGTTCTGGGTTCATATTGCTTTTTCCAGTACTGGGAATAATAACCATTTCTCCAAAAAGCCCTCCATCCTTTTAAAGGGGAAAAAAAATAAAACAACAAAATCTGAATAAGGAATAAGTATACTTATTCTTTTTTTTTTCTCTTGCTCTTTTTACTGTCTTCTCCCACCCCTATATAGATACATACATACATACATACATACATACATACATACATATTGACACTTCCAGTTCCAAGCTAATATCACATAGTACATACCAATTTTCCTCTCCCAGTTTTGAAACTCTGCCTTAACAGTGAGAAACATGATCGCATTGTCTTCAATATATTAACTAGTCTACTATTTGTTTATTTATTTTACAAGGTAAAATTTATGTATTGATATTCACAAACCGAGACTATGATTTAATGCATTTTAAGTGAATATACCCATTCGATGAATATCATATACCCAGCTCCCTCAAACCAAAAGGCCCCCTTATATGCTGCAGCAGTCACAATGGTCTATCCACCCCGACCCAGAAGCAACCACAATTCAGTAGATTAGTTTTGCCTACTTTAAAACTTCCTATAGAAAAATCATGTCACATGTACTCTTTGTTTCTAGTTTATTTTGTTCATCAAAATACCTTTGAGATTTATACATGTTGTTAAAGAATCAGGTTTTTTTGTTGTTGTTTTGTTGCTGAACAATATTCCATTGTACGAATATAGAGAGTGCATCTATTTTCCTGTTGATAGAATTTTGTGTTATTTCCAGTTTTGAGATACTCTAAATAAATCTCCTCTAATGAATGCATCTTATTTTGGTGGGCATACATTTTTTTTTTTTCTTGCTTAGGTCCTAAAAGGTATAACTGCTAGGTCAAAGGGGAGCTGTATGTTCAACTTCATAGTAAAGTGCCAAATATTTTACAGAATAGTTGTGCTCTTTACATTACAACCAGCAATCTGGGAGAAGTCAGGTTTTTCAGTATCCATGCCAATATTTGGAATTGACAGCAATTTAAAGTTTTGGTCATTAGTGGGGCGCCTGGTTGGCTCAGTCAGCAGATTATGTGCCTCTTGATCTTGGAGTCATGAGTTTGAGTCCCACATTGGGTGAAGAGATTATTTAAAAAAAAAATTGGTCATTAAAGTGAATATATGGGGCGCCTGGGTGGCTCAGTCGTTAAGCGTCTGCCTTCGGCTCAGGACATGATCCCAGGGTCCTGGATCGAGCCCCGCATCGGGCTCCCTGCTCTGCCGGGAGCCTGCTTCTCCCTCTCCCACTCCCCCTGCTTGTGTTCCCTCTCTCGCTGTGTCTCTCTCTGTCAAATAAATAAATCTTTAAAAAAATAAAATAAATAAATAAAGTGAATATATAGTTGTGTCGCATTGTAATTATAATTTGTATTTCCCTGTTAACTAATAATGTTAAACACATTTTCATGAACTTTTTGTTCATTTAAATATTTCCCTTTTAGGTGTGTTTGTTCAAGCCTTTCACCCATTTATTTATTGGACTGTTTGAACTAACTCTTGAATTGTAGATTTTTAAAATATATTCTGGATATGTCTGTTATCAGATGATGTATGTTTACCATCTGTGGCTTGCCTACTAATATTTTTAATGGTGTCTTTTGATGATCACAAGTTTCTAATATTGAAATATACTTTATAATGTATTTGTAGTAGTTGTTTTATTCTAAAAATTCACTTATCCTCAGGTCAACTTTGAGCCATTGGTTATAATTTAAACTCTATAGTTTTAACTTTTACAGCTAGATCCTGATTCATTTTCTCATTAAGTTTGTGTGTGATATTAAATATAAATCAAGATTAATTGGCTTTTTTCTCAAATTTCTCATATCAGTGAGATCATAGGGGAAGGGAGGGAAAAATGAAACAAGATGAAACCAGAGCGGGAGACAAACCATAAGAGACTGTTAATCTCAGGAAACAAATTGAGGGTTGCTGGAGTGGAGGGGGGTGGGAGGGATGGGGTGGCTGGGTGATGGACACTGGGGAAGGTATGTACTATGGCGAGCGCTGTGAACTGTGTAAGACTGATGAATCACAGACCTGTACCCCTGAAACAAATAATACATTTTATGTTAATTTAAAAATTAAAAAATAATAAATAAAATAAAATTTTTTTACCATAAAAAATATTGTCTTTTTTTTCCATATGAATATCCACTTTTTCCACCACCGTTGGTTGAAAAGTCTTTGCATTTCCGACTGAATTGCTTTGGAACTTTTACTGAAAAATCAATTGAACTTACAAGTGTTAGTTTACATCTAGATGCTCTATTCTGTTCCATTGATCTGTTTGTCTATACTTATTCAACTACCGCTGTGTCTGTAGCTTTATTGTAAGCTGTGCAATCTGGTAGTGTACATCTTCCAATCATGTACTATTTTTTCAAAACTGTTTAGACCACTTTAAGTATTTTGCATTTGTTAATTTAGAATTATCTATCTATCATTTCTACCATAAGCCTGATGAGATTTTGATTTAGATTTTGGTGACTGCATAGATCAATTTGAGAGAGTTCTCATTTTAACAACATTGAATGTTCTAGTCTTTCTGGGTGACCATATTTCTTCAGTTATTTGATCTTCTTTATTTTAGTCTCAAAAATGTTTTGTAGTTTGCAGAATAGATGTCTTTCACTGTTAAATTTTTTCCTAAGTATTTCAGGTTTGTTGGCACTATTGAAAATGAACATTTTAATTTCATTTCCTAGTTGTTTATAGCCAGTATATAGAGATACTATCGATTCTTGATATAGACCCTACATCCTGGGAGCTTACTATATGTGTTTCTCAGAACTAGTAGAATTTGTGTTTGTTTTGTTAGATTCCATAGGATTTTTCAACATTAAAAAAAAAAAGTCTTCTCTAAGAATATTGGTAGTTTGACTTATTTCTTTCCAATCTTTATGTCTTTTTTTTCTTGCTTTCTTGCACTAGATAGCATATCCAGTACAAAGCTGAAAGAAGTTTGAAAGTTCTGTGCATTTTTCTGTCTAGAGAGAAAGTATTCAGTCTTTTGTAATGAGATACAATGTATTTGTAGGATTCATCAGAGATGATCTTCTTTAGATGGAGGAAGTATCAATATATATTTGTACTTAGCTTTTAAGTTTTATCACAAATGGATGATCATTGAGTTGTTTGCATGATTTACTCCTTTATTCTGTTAATATAGTTAATTAATTTAACTGGTTTTAAATGATATGTCAGCTTTGAATTTCTGATATATATTACTCAATTAAATCTATGATGTCTATATCTATGAAGAATACTATTTTATAATTTTCTTTTCTTTCAATATATTTGTCAGATTGTGGCATCAGGGAAATACTGGTTGTATAAAACAAATTGAGGAGTCTTTCTTTTTCTTTCTAATTCATAGTTTTATTTCAGAAGAAATTGACATTCATGATGGCATATTACTCTATGCTGAAAACAGGTTCTCCTTTAATTTAGGTAGAAGGCATTTTAATAAACCTTTATTGCATTTTTGGTGAAGTCCAAGCACACATTTTGTTAGACTTATTCTTAGTTACTTGACATTCTGTGATATTACATTAAACTATAACAGATTATTTTTAGTTGTTTGTTGTTTATATAAAGAAATTCATTTGAACTTTTTATATTATTATTACCTGCTATCTGGTTATACTCTACAATTATGTATAACAATGCACCTACTTATTTTTTCTAAGTAAATCATCATATATTATACAAATATAATATTTATTGGATAAATAAGTTCCCTCCTATTTCTGATATCTTGAGTATTTTTATCATGGATTTATGATAAAATATATCAAGTATATTTTACATCTATGCATAGATTTTTAAGTATGATACCTTCTTTTTATATATAGGATAAGATCAATAAGATTATGGTATTTTATCTTTTTAAACACTATTAGATTTGCTTGTATAACTAGATAAAAAATGCTAAATTCTATGTACTATTTCTCTAATATTTGAAAAAACATTTTTCTATTATCTTCTTATATCCAGTGGTGTGGCTTAAAAAAATCTGATGTTGCGACACCTGGGTGGCTCAGTCCACTAAGCATCCGACTCTTGATTTTAGCTCAGGTCATGATCTTAGGGCCCTGGGATTGAGCCCTGTATTGGGCTCCAAGTACAGGGGGGAGTTTGCTTGAAATCCTCTCCCTCTCTCTCTGCCCTGTCACCCTGCTTGCAGTCACTCTCTCTCTTTAATAAATAAATAAATTTTTAAACAAATCTAATGTAGATCTGACTCTTGTTCATTGTAAATGATATTATGTGTCTCTGAGGAAATTTTATTTTAAAATTGCTTTACTTTTTTCTTGTACATTTTAAAATATGACTCTAACATATCTAGATCCAAGTTTTTTTCTCATCTTCTCGTTAGCACACTATCCACTTTCAACTTAAGATCTTTCACCCTTATTTCTGGTACATGTATCTCCATTATGTCTCCAAATATTTCCACCATGATATTTTGGATAAATTTATTGTAAATGCCTTTGAATTTAATTGCTTTTAGATCAAAGTATTTGATTTCAGTTTTTTGATATTTTTTAGACTTCACTGGAGTCTAGTATTTTATACAATATATGTGTTCCAAGATTTTAAAACACATGTTTTCTAATTATTGGATACTGAGCTCTGCAATTGATATTTAGATCTGGTATGACAATTATGTATTTGAAAACATCTATTCTCATATTTGTTTGTAAAATCTGGTTGATCTACCAATTACTGAAAGAGTTGATCATTCCCCACTATATCTATTGATATATCTTTCCCTTCTTGTAATAATTTCATATACCTAATTTTTTAAAGATTTTATTTATTTATTTGAGAGAGAGAGAGAAACCACATGAGAGGGGGGAGGGTCAGAGGGCAAAGCAGACTCCCTGCCAAGCAGGGAGCCCGATGCGGGACTCGATCCAGGGACTCCAGGATCATCACCTGAGCCGAAGGCAGTTGCTTAACCAACTGAGCCACCTAGGCGCCCTCATATACCTATTTTTAAATATATTCAATTTAGACATGTATATATCTACTTGGTAAATTGTGCATTTAGAAATATGTGACTTAAAAAAAGAAATATGTGACATTTTATTCTAATATTTCATTTTGCTCTTCAAAATAAATTTCCAGAGCAACTCTTATTTAGTATTTGCTATGTCACAAGCATTCTGGTAGGATTCTTAGGATGAGGGCAAAAGCCATGGTCTATGTCCTCCAAGAGTCTAGATACACAAAATCAATCTGTGCATTTGGGGCTATATATTTATATTTGAAAGTTTGAACAAGATAATAAAGAACATAGATATATGCCATTTACCATATAACAATGTCATGTAATGGGGGTCACAAAGATCTTAAACATATATGGCCATATAATTACCAATCTTTTTTTTCTTGCTCTTTTTTTAATTCAAATTTTAGTTAGTGAACATACAGTGCAATATTGGTTCTGGAGTAGAATTCAGTGATTCATCACTTCCATACAACACCCAGTGCTCATCACATCAAGTACCCTCCTTAATACCCATCCACCATCTAGCCCGTTCCCCACCCACATCCCTCCATCAACTCTCAGTTTGTTCTCTATTGTTAAGAGTCTCTTATGGCTTGTTTCCTTCTCTCCTTTTTTTCTTCTCACTTTTCCCATATGTTCATCTGTTTTCTTTCTTAAATTCCACATATGAGTGAGGTCATATGGTATTTGTCTTTCTACCAATCTCTTTTATGTGCGATAAATAATAATATTATATTTCAGTAATACAGTTCTATTTCTCTGCTGAATTCAACATCAATATTCAAAAATATAAATTGATATGGAAACCCATCCTGGTTAGCTTAATGTACTTAGGCTTTAGGTATTCAAAATATTCTGTGCATATACAAAATGTGAGAAGATTCATTTTATTAGATTTTAATACTTTAATCTTGGGCTTATTATTCCCTCTTTGATTTTTTATATCCAAATCTCACTTATGGTGTGGAAACATAAATATATGATCTTGCACGCACATATGCATAATAATAAAGAGCTTGTCTCATTTCAATGGACACACTCAAGGTCATAAAAACAATTATTTTTGTGAGTCTTTTTTTTAAATAGTAAATCTGAAAAATCTCTCAAATTAGTAAGAGGAATATCAGCAAGGGAAAAAAATTACTTCTCAGAGTTCTTATTATAAATAATGTAATATCTCTCACATATTTTTGTCTTCTCTCAGGACTCCTATATAGGCCCTTGAGTGATCTATTAGGAAGGAGAGAACTCACTAGTTACTTACATACCCAAGACAAAACAGAAGTCCTATCTACTATTATGAAATGCATTATTAGAGTAAGTGCCTTTTCAATAATGAACTGGGATTAAAACAAGTCTCCATCCTGAGCTCATATATTCATACAGAAATACCCTATTTATAAAGAATGTTTTAAAATGTTTTCTTTATGAAGTACTGTAGCAGACAACCACATGTTAAAACAGCAAATAAAAGACTGAATAATTGTCCAGTTTTTATATAATGTCATTTCAAAAAAAAAGAAAGATAACCTTAAGACAAACTCACCATTCTCTTCTAAAAATTAATAAAAGAACATAATAATCCCACTCCGTATTGATTTTCTTAAAGAAATAAAAAGTTATCACATTGTTCTTTAAACTAACAAGAAATGGGTATTGGAGGATAGGAGACAAGGTAAAGTACTTTTTTTGTTAGTGTATTAAATTATATATGCCACATGAATGCTTCTGTTTATTCATGTACAAATTAAATCTGATGTCTAATAAGGCTTTTTCATACGGCCCAAGCCAAAAATTATTAATAAAAACATATGACTTTTTTAATGAATGAAAAACAATAAGATGAAGATAAGTTGTTCTTTTTTTTTAAGATTTTATTTATTTATTTGAGAGAGAGAGAATGAGAGAGAGAGAGAAAGCATGGTGGGGGAGGGCCAGAGGGAGAAGCAGACTCCCAGCTGAGCTGGGAGCCTAATGCGGGACTCGATCCCAGGACTCCGGGATCATGACCTGAGCCGAAGACAGTCACTTAACCACTGAGCCACCCAGCCACCCAGATAAGTTGTTCTTAAATAGAAAATACTATTATTTATTTCACCAACTAGCAATGTCCCTATAGTATTATCATTTTAATATATATTTTAAAACAATTTTTCCTGATCTATTTCCTCTTTGATGTATGTGATGGTGATTTCTTCTTATCATTTATTTGTTCATGCTATTGCTTGGTGTGGAACTTATCCTTTTTCTGTCTTTCATTATGAACTACCTCTTCCTCCCTTAAATCCAGTTCAAATTCAGCCTACTCCACACCGTGTCTTCCTTTCTGTGCAATTCTTTTCTTTCCTGTAAGCTAAAAGTAATTTCTTGTTTCTGTGATTTTTTTTTTTTTTTAAGCTATGTTGTCATAAGTCTTACAATCCTTAACCAAGATCTGGTGTTTACCTTTCTGATTTACTAACCAGACTGAAAGTCCCTTGAGAGCAAACACAGGTCTAATTTATCATTAAATTCAGTTATGCTGGACCCAAAAGCTCCAGCTGGGCAATTAGCAGGCCCCAAAAGAACCAATGCTTTGTGTCACAAAGAAAAATTTGGATGCTGATACTGTGTAACTAACATCAGAATTTCACACAGGCTCATTGTTCCAGAATGTCTGCTTTCTGTTAACAGTGGACTAGCAGTCAGAATTACGCAGCTCCTGCTGCTAGAAAATCCTCAAATTATGATTAATAGTCAAGTTCTATCAAATACAATTTCCTTCCAGGAATTATAGTATGTTATTTCCTTCTCCAAAAAAGGAGAAACTTTCTTCATGACAGAATAAAGAGAAATACAATTCTCAAAGCCTGATTTTAAAAGGGTAATCATTTTAGCTGAGAAAGAAAAGTGCATGATATAGTAAAAGTTTATCATAACAAAGCTATTTGTGAATTCCAATACACATTCCAATTTTTAAATTTTTTAAAATTCCAATACACATATACACACATGCACATGATTCTTCCTTCCTTTTTTTATTACAAATTCAGGGTTATGATTTATAATAAACTCCAATTTCTTTAGGACCTTAAATACATAGTCCTCTTAAAAAATGCTACATTTAATTACTATAAACTTTCCTACCTAGTTAGCAGAAAACAGTATTCTGAGGGATAAAATAATGGTAATTACCATTTTTAACATATTACTAAAGTTTCTCAGTATGACTCAGCATCTTGCACATCAATGTGGATGTAAAAGTCCCTGTTCTAAGCTCAAAAATGCTAGCTATTCTTTTTGAGATAAAATTAACAATGAATTTTTTTTTGCTTTCAGTGCTCAAGGTATGCTAGCCCATAACTCTTAATGTTTGAATCTATTTTTAGAAGTATTTATTCTTTCTTTAGAGAATGAAGAACCTTTATTTGAATATTATGTCTATTGATAGTGTACTCAACACAGTACTCTTTATTTTTAAAAATCTTTTTGCAAAAATCTACTTTTTCTTGCTCTTCCAACTCATTTCTTAGAAGATCCAAAAAGGGAAAGTAAACTTACGTACGTATTGACAATTTTGCTTAAGAAGAAAGCATTCTTTTAAAATGTCACAGACTCGATGGGGCACCTGGGTGGCTCGGTCAGTTAAGCAACTGCCTTCAGCTCAGGTCATGATCTCAGGATCTTGGGATCTAGCCAGGCATCTGACTCCCTGCTCAGTGAGGAATCTGCGTCTCCCTCTGCCTATACCCCTGCTCATGCTCCCTCTCTCTGTCTCTCAAATAGATAAAGTCTTTAAAAAAAGGTCAGATTCAAAATCAAGTCTAAGTATGACTTGTTCTTTGGAAGTCTGGGAAGCATAACTCATTTAAGTTTTTCAATACTTTGGAAGCAGTTTCAAACTGATGTCGAGTATTTAAGAAAACAGTAGTGTACACCCTTCAACGTTTAAAAAATTCATACTTGAAAAATTGACCCCCCCAAAAATAGTGATTTCTAGCCCATCTCTAAATTTTACATTCAAATTTAAATGTTTTACTGAATGGACTCTGGCAATAATTTTCAAACTCAGAGAAATGTTATATTAACTGGTAAGTATTTTACATAATCTAAGAATAAGTAAATTTAGAGAAAAAATTTCTTGTGGATAACGTATATGAAAAATGCAAACAATGAAATTTGGTGATTAAATTTGTAAGTTGTATCATCTAATTTGACTACATAGTGTTTAAAAAAAAATCTTGTGTGAATTTGTTTTATATTCAAAATAGCTAGGATTATTGGTAGGCAAAATTCAAATCATCCTTAAATTTTGCTTTAAGATATCCCTAAAAGAATTTTGAAAAAATGATTGCTTCATTGCAATTTTTAAAATATCACTTTGGGGCACCTGGGTGACTCAGCTGGTTAAGCGTCTGACTCTTGATTTCGGCTCAGGTCATGATCTCAGGGTGGTGGTATCAAGCCCCACGTTGGGCGGGCTCCACGCTCAGTGAGGAGTCTCCTGGAGATTCTCTCTTTCCTTCTCCCTCTGCTCTTCCCCACCCCTCTTTCTCTCTCTTTAATAAATAAGTCTTTAAAAAATCACTTCTACAATATAATTTTTTAAATGACTAGCTTATGTCTGGCTTCTTTTAATATTTATCTTCTTGATGAAACAATGTGCCACCATCTTCAATATATTTAATATCAGTTTTTCTTCCTTGATCTCAGAGGAACAATGTCTTATTTCCCTTTCTTCCTCCCTTTTTTTCTTTTATTTTCTTAGTAAGACCAAATGAAGAAAAGTGACTTTCTTAAATAAAAACTGTCATCATTTCTGTCATTCATTTTATAATTCAGAATGTCTTCACACAGATGAAAATACACAGATTTTAACATCAAGCTTCAGAATTTTCAGAAATACGTTTGAATCATGAAGCTCAACTGGGAGTTTGTGTTGCCTTGTTAAAGGATGCTTTGTTAACACACCAAGTTTCCAGCCATATTGGTTATAAGAAAGAGTTCATGGGGAAGTGGAGAACATAGAAGTTAGTTTTCCTAAAACAGTGGTTCTAGATGGGAGAAAATTTATCTCCCTCCCAGGAGACATTTAGAAATATAGAGAAACATTTCTGTGTGTCCCAACTTGAGGTGGAGTCTAGTGGGTGGAGACCAGGCTACTGCTAAATATCCAGTGTACAAGACGGCACCTTCCAACAAATAATGCAGCAAAACATTTCAATAGGGTTGAGATCAAAAAGCGCTCTTCTAAGGATCTTTGTCTTTGTTAAGTTTTCATAAAACTCAGGGGTCCACAAATCCCATTTTGAAGACTTAGCTTGGCCTACTCTACCAGTTCATTCTCAACAGTTCATTGATTTCTATTTGGGAGTGAAGAAAAAATAGTTGCATGGCCAAACATTTCTTCAGATAGAAAAGATAGAGGGATACAGGACAAGCAAATTCTGGCACCAACACATCCACACATGTACGTGCAAATATGCCAAATGCTATGCTTACTCAGAGTAATCATGCTTTGTGTGAATAGGAAATATAAAAACATAATGTTAGTCCCTCATTGATGAAGAATGTACCAGCAATGTCTCACTTGGATCCACTCCTTCCCACCTCAATTCTTTCCTTCCCCTGCTTTTATCCTTATGATCCAACCTTTCTTCTTCTATCACAATGTAATTTTTCTGAGTTCCACTGTCTGTGTTCAAGGTTGATTCTTAATTTCTGCCTTTCATTTTCATATGCAATACCATATAACAGATTAAATAATAACTTAAGATTTTACATTAACCTTACATTAAAGGAGACTTCTAGAGGCACGATGCTTTGTTAAAAAAAAGACTTTAATAAAGGAAATTTCAGGTAATATGATAAGACAGTAGAGAAAATAAATTAGTGCAAGCAGGCACTTCTATATCCCATCAGTAAGAATTTGTCTATGACATGAAAAGTACATCAGATGATTTTAGTAGGAAGAAAAGTTACTTACATCTTTCTAAGAAGTTAAAGCGGACTATCACATCTCTTAAGTCCCAAATCTGTTAAAGCTATTCATGTGGTATATTTGAGATGAATTGGAGAGAAGGATAAATTATTAATGTGGTTTCTGCTGTTCTGTGAAGAAAATAATTCAGTTCTAATGTCAGCTCTTTAGAACAGTCTCGTACACACACACACACACACACACACACACACACATTCTGGCATAAAATAACTACAAAAGTCCATTCTTATTGATTATCTCTTGTAGTACCCCAAATACCTTCCTCACCAAATGCAAATTTTGGTTGCATATTATTTCACACTGACTGATACATTTTAAAGTCTACATTGTAAATATAACTCATGGTAAGATTAACAGAAGTTATGTCTTTAGTTCAAGGAGAGAATATACCCTCACCTATCTGTTAAGAGACATAACTCATCTGCTATTCATTGGAACATCTTAGAAGTTCCACATAATACATCAGAAGAAGAAGTATCTACAATGCAATACCATTCATTTTTATATAGAAACACACATACTGTATATCATAAAATGCTTTGTAAAGAGTATTAGTCACAGCAAAAAGAAAAATAAAAAGAGAAATTTTATAGTGGGATAAAAACAGTACTTGGTGATTCTGTGCCCTAATACAGTCACAATTAAAGTAAAAACTAAGGAAAACCTTTCAAGCTTTTGGAGTCTCGGGGAGACTTTCATCTTGCTAAATCCAATATTCTCTTGAATTTCTTCTGAGTTTCATGTTATTCTTTAGTTATTACAGAGTTTATGAAGATTAAAGGAAAGAAAGCAAAATAACTCTTCTTTGAATATACTTTTTGAACCACTCCCAGTGACAGTATTCAAAAAACTGAGCTCTGGTAGTTCCATGGATGACGCTAATTTTGTTAGGAGTTGACACCAATCTGTTACTTAGATAATTCAAACGGCTGATATGTCAACAAAGTGGTAAACAGACGAAGTAGGAGGCTCCATATTTCCACCCAAATTAATTCAACTCTATTTTGATTCCCATAAGTTCATAAAAAATCAGGTTTTAAATTATTATTTGTGCAGATAATACTTTAACATTCTCATTTACAAGAACATAAATCTATACCTATTAAATATTCAGACATCTAATTTACACCTCTATAATCCATGGAATCAAAGAAGATATGTAATTATAAAGTCTTTCCTCTTTACACTATTTTTGTGTTCCATCACAGCTGAATAATAAACAAATTTCCTAGGTTTGCTGAGAGGCCTGCATGGAGTGAGTGGTCCCTCGCTCACTCTTCAGTCCCTAGGCTCATAAATCTTCACCGTTCTTACACACTCACCTCACACTCATCCTGGCCTTCCTTCTGAGCCCCTCTGATTCTTACTCTTGGTGACCTTTCTATGATAGCCAGCACCCATGCCTATGGTCTCCTGCTCTTAAACTCTCATAAAGTAGCCCCATCACTCTGTATCTCTTGATCTTCTTAAGTTTTCTTCATGTCCCCTGTAATTACTTCTCTCTTTTATCTGTATCCATCTATTTTTTCATTGTCTATTCTCTCACTAGAATATAAAAGCAAGAGAGTAGAGTTTTGGAGTTTTTTGCTCAGAACAGTATTCCTGGCACCTAGAATAGAACAGGAACACTAGGAACTCAATGAATATTTGTAGAATAAATGAATGAATCAATCAAACTAATAAGCAATTTGGTATATAAATTCATATGTAAAATACTGTGTGATAGCTTTTTGCTTGTTTGTTTGCTTTTGTTGTTGCTGTATGTATGACATTCTGACATTAAATGGATTGGGAGCAATTAAAAACCAACCCAGCACATATTATGAATCTGAGAAATGTGCTGCAAATTATTATTATTATGTATCAACCAGAAGGGACAATAAAATGACTTTAGGAGCAGGTACTTGAAATATCACAGGCTCCAGCTCATAAAATCAACTAGCAAACCAACCTTTAATATTTTTTGTTTTCTTTTAAAACAAACAAAACATAGACATAAACAAACCCAAAATGATTTGCATTTCCTTGGTTAGTGAAGAGCATTTTTTCATGTACGTGGTGGCTATTTGTATGTCTTATTTGGAGAAATTCTATTCCAGTCGTTATCCAATTTTTAATTGGGATACCAGATTTATTGCTATTAAATTGTAGGAGTTCCTAATATATTTTGGAGATTAACCGTTTGTCAGATATATGGCTCACCAATATTTTCACCCATTTTGTTGTTGCCTTTCCTCTGTTGATTATTTCCTTTGCTATGCAGAAGTTTTTAGTTTGATGTAGTCCTACTTGTTTATTTTTGGATTTGTCCCCTAGGCTTTTGATGCTGTATCCAAGAAATCATTGCTAAGATCAGTTTATCGTATATGCATGGATTTATTTTTGGGCTCTCTGTTTCATTGGTCTATAGTTTTTTTTTTTTTTTATGCCAATGCCATACTATTTTGATTAATAAAGATTTATAATACAGTTTGAATTCAGGAAGTGTAATGCCTCCAGCTCTGTTTTTTTTTTTTCCTTGAGATTGTTTTGACTACTCATGGTCTTTTGTGGTTCCATATGAGTTATGAACTGTTTTTTCTATTCCTAGAGAAAATGCTGTTGGGACTTTGACAGGGATTGCATTGAATCTGTAGATCACTTTGAGCAATACAAATATTTTAACAATATTAAGCCTTCTAATCCTTAAACTTAAATATCTTTTCATTTATTTGTGTCTTCTTTAATTCTTTTCATCAACATTTTGTAATTTTCAAAACATAGTTTTGTACTTTTCATTCCCATAGTTAAGTTTATTACTCAGTATTTTATTCTTTTGGTGCTCTTCTAAATGAGATTGTTTTCTTGAGTTTCTTTTCAAATAGTTTATTATCTCTAAAATATTTAAGTTGTCCACAGACTAATATCTAAATTTAATGTATTCTAATTAAAAATCCCAATATCTTGCTGTAACTAGGCCAAGTGATATTTGAATTCATGTGAGAAAAAAATTTCTATCACAACTGTCAAGAAAATTATAAAAGTGAACAGCAGTGAGAAGGGATTTGTATTATCTGGATAGAATAGTATATTAAACTACATTACATGGTGAAGAATACATAAGTAGATTTTTAAACAGAATAGTAAGCTTCTTAAAAGATGGTGTGTGAGAAAATGTGTACATAACTTTATATGTGCTTATTTGTACACAAAATGATGGTATTTCAAAATTGTGTGAAAAGGTAGAATATTAACCAAACGACATGTGGACATTTGGCTTGTTTTGTATAAAATTAAGTAAAAATTTATCCCTCAGAAACAAATTTTTTAAATGTAAAAGAACAGCATTATATTCCCTGACATTGGCCATAGCAACTTTTTTCTAGATAGGTTCCCTAAGGCAAGGGAAACAAAAGCAAAAATAGACTATTGGGGCTACATCAAAATAAAAAGCTTCTTCACAGCAAAGAAAACAATTGAGAAAACTAAAAGGCAACCTATGGAATGGGAGAAGATATTTGCAAATGACATATCTGATAGAGGGTTAATACCTAAAATATATAAAAAAACTTATAAAACTCAACATCTAAAAAACAAAATTTAAAAAATGGGTAGAAGAAAGACATACAGAGGGCCAACAGACACCTGAAAAGATGTTTATCATCATTCATCATCAGGGAATTGCAAATCAAAATTACAATGAAGTATCACCTCGCACCTGTCAGAATGGCTAAAATAAAAAACACAAGAAACAGGTGCTGGCAAGGATATAGAGAAAAAAGAACCCTCTTGCACCACTGGTGGAAATGCAAACTGGTGTAGCCACTGTGGAAAACAGTAGGAAAGCTACGAAAAAACTTAAAAATAGAACTATCATATGATCCAGCAATCACACTACTGGGTATTTACCCCAAAATACAAAAACACTAATTCAAAGGGATACATGCCCCCCTACATTTATAGCAGCATTATTTACAATAGCCAAGATACGGAAGCAACCCAAGAGTCCATCTACTGATACATGGATAAAGAAGAAGTGATACATACACACACACACATACATATATACACACACATATATACATATATACACACACATACATATATGTACATATATACATATACCTATATATGTGTATATATACATATACATAATACTAAGTGAAATAAGTCAGTCAGAGAAAAACAAATACCATATGATTTCACTCATATGTGGGATTTAAGAAACAAAACAAATGAACAAAGGGGTAAAAAAAAGAGAGAGAAATAAACCAAGAAACCAACTCTTAACTATAGAGAAGAAACTGATGGTTACTAGAGGGGACGTTGGTGGGGGATGGGTGAAATAGGTGATGAAGACTAAGGAGTGCACCTCCCCTGATGATCACCAAGTGATTAAAGAAACTTAAAAAATAAAAAAAAGAACAAAACTATAATTAGAAAATTAGCCCAAAATATAGGTGTGCATTTATCTTATATAACAGACTTCTTGCACAATACCTAAAAGAAAATTTTGCAACATTCAGCCATGTTAATATTTCAATGTGCAAACTAAAAAATAGAGAGAGACAGAGTGTGAAAGCAAGCAAAAATTGAGCATTTATTTCACACATGCATATCTTGCTTAATACGCCTAATAGTAAAGAGAATTAGAAATCAAAAAGAAAAAGACAAAGAAACTGGTAAATTTGGGCAAAAAATATTAACAGGCAATTTATAAAATAGATGTACAGATGCCAAGAGATATTTCTTATCCAATTTGCAAAAATGAAAATAGTCATAAGTTCCAATAATAACAAGCGCAAGGAAAAATCAGCAATTCTCTCTCTGCTGCTACCGTTAGTGCAGAATGGGGTAATATTTCAGGATCTCTTGAAATAAACTTGGCGGTTTACGTTAAGGAAAGATTCTTTTTCCCACTTATTCTACATTTAGGAATTTTTTCTTTTATGGTAACCATATGCAAACATAATTACTACAAAGTTATTTAGATAGGACAAGTATTAGAAAGAATTTAAAATTTGGCAATAGAGGGGTGCCTGGGTGGCTCAGTCGTTAAGCGTCTGCCTTCGGCTCAGGTCATGATTCCAGGGTCCTGGGATCGAGCCCCGCATCAGGCTCCCTGCTCCGCGGGAAGCTTGCTTCTCCCTCTCCCACTCCCCCTGCTTGTGTTCCCTCTCTCGCTGTGTCTCTCTCTGTCAAATAAATAAATAAAATCTTAAAAAAAAAATTGGCAATAGAAAAGTGCTTAAAAAATAGGATTATCTGTAGGATAAATTGATAGACATAAATGAAAATGAAAGGGATATTTAATCATGAACATGAAAAATGCCTCTAAATATAGGTAAATTTGGCAATGTCTAATTTACATTCACATTCATGTGTTTATACATGTACACATGCACATACCAGAGACAAATCTTCTAATTTACATTTCCTGTTTTGATTAAAGACTCACTTTAATTTCTTTGGTGAGATTTTCGCATTACTTGAATTTCTATAATAAATATATACTAATTTATAAGAAAACATTAAAAGCTCATTCAAAATATTAAAAATAATAATTTAAGAGAGATCTGCTTTTCTTCTCTCAGCATACAAATCTGTTCTTTCATTATGTTTGTGTTTTCTTTTCATGCCTCATTATATAATATTTATTTCAGTATGTATTCATGACTGTTTGTGTTTCTGTGGTGTGTGTGTGTGTGTGTATCAAGTGAGCAAAATTGAAGGGAGAAACTGCCCTTTGTAATAGATTTCCAACTTCCAAGTCTCTTAGAAATCACGCTAGAATCTGCAAGCCAGCAAGGAAGTCCTTATAGCTATCCTCTAAGTTCTTTATAAGTCTTTTTACATTTACTACATTGTTAAAGGTATCAAACTTTACAGTTAACATTTCTTCTTTTAAACGGAATTGAAGATCATATAAAATTGGCCCTTCCCTGTTTCTAGAAGGTGAAAGCAATGTGTAATCCTGTATTCACAACTGCCTTCTTGTATTGTCAAGTTCCTGGTCAAAGAACAAATTGCTATGAATCCCATTTCTATATTTGTATGTGATCAGTTTGAAAATATTCTAAGAGTTAGGTGCATACAACTTTCTCTCTCTCTCAAGAAAGCTGGAACTTATAAAATTAGGTGTATTTTTCAAGGGTCAGTTCAGGGTTTTTCCAGGGAAAACCTCTGGAAATTGGTTCTTTGCTTATCTTGCATTAGGTATACAAGAGATAAGATGCGTGTACCCAGCAAATAGATTCAAGAAACAGGACTTGAACACCTAAAACTAATCTTTAAAAAAGAAAAGAAGAAAAGAGAAGAGAAAAGAATGAAAAGAAAAAAAAATCAGAACAAAAAATAACTACTTTGGATATAAGCTAGAAATAAAATTTCTCTCATTCTAAGTTTTGTCAGATAAACTCATTTAGCCACTGAAAAGATCAAAATTAAAAAAAGAAGAAAAATAACTAATAGGAAGTATTATTAATGTGAAAATATAAAATGTTCTCAGACTTCATAAAATAAATTTTGATGTGCAGAGTAGATGTTATTACTTGGTACTTTCTGTATATTATCTTGTTTATTTGAACATTTTCTATTCTCCCTCATTAGCACGCAAATTCTATGAGTCAGTGAACTTGCCAGTCTTTTAGTGGTTAGCAAATGTATACTGAATGGCATAATTTACATATCTATATTCTAACTTGCTTTATTCTCAGTGCAAATTGTTTTCTAAGTTTTATTCTCAGAGACTTTAAAAAAATCTCTTTTTGTGAGACTAGCTCACCCAAACCTGTAAATTCTTATAAAAAAGGTATTTTTTCCTTTATGAATTGTTTGTTCACAGAAATAAAAATGGTCAGGTCAAAGTTAAAAGTTTTAAAGGATGCTCTTAAGTCACTTATTCAAGACACTTTGAATATACTAATTAATTATAACAATCTATTGTATAACTAATATGCAAACTCCTTGTTGATCTTCAGATTCTTTTATTCTGTAATAGAGTTTCCCCAGACTTTTTTTTCTGTTTATTTCCAATGTACTCCCAGGAAAAATGTGTGGGAGATGCAAGTCAACTCAGCCCAAGGTGCATCCCGGTGTGGATGCACAACTCTTGTCATTTTTATCTGAATTTAAAAGGTTAGGGAGCACTGGTAAATGATATTCTACTACCATTATTAATAAGCGAAATGAGGTACATCTGGAATGAATTGTTCTTAGATATTCCAAGAAGCAAAATTTGATCATTTTTTTTTAAGTATTTAGTCCCCCAAATCTTCTCTTTGACAAGTGGGGCACTGGGCTTTTGGCATAAGTTATGACATTATAAACTAATCCAAGGTGCTGGCTTAGCTCCCAAATATGAAAGAGAAAGAAACCTCAAAATGTGGTTTGGGGACAACAAAGCCAGGCAAACACACACACACACACACTCTTAAGAGGGAGAAAGTGCTAGAGTGGCAGGAAGAAAATACAGATAAGATTAGAGAGGGATTTGATTTCTGGCTATAATACATTAGGCTGGCCTCATTATCATTGAAGATCCTGGTTAGTGTTTTATTCTGGTAGGCACACATCAGTAGCTTAGTTTTGCTTCTTCCCACCTTTCCTCCAGGAACATATTCAGAAGGATAAGGAGAATGAAACTTCCACAGCTAGCTGAGAGACAATAAAAACATAAATTCTAACCAGAAGCAACGGAGGCAGAAATGAAGCAGGAAGAGGTGAAAATTCAGCCATGAAGGAGGGGACGAGAGAAAGGGCAGAGATTAGAGAGGCTTGAACATATTCAGGCTCAGAAGGGCAGAGCTCCCTCCAGGGCCCAGGATGGGGTGGACAAGACTCTTTGCTGTCTCATTTTGTTGATGGACTGTTACTATTATTTTTTTCTGCTTCATTTTTTCTCTGAAAGGATAGAACTTCAGCCTGGCTAAAAGTAAAAGGGCTAATTTCCAACTTTCTTCTTTATATAGCTAAAAACTTTTGTCTCCTGTCCTTTTGTGTCCAGTTTCTTACCTTCATGTTCAAATTGTGTTCTGTTTTAGGGTGCTGAGGTGATCTTTTACTTCCTTGTAAGTTCAGACTTTCATTTTAAGATACTGTTATTATATTTAAAAATCATGTGTCTAAATGTCTTACCTCATTTTTTTCCTTAAATTTAAGGATTGAATAGGTTCACATGGTTCAAAGACCATAGATTCACTATAAGATATAGTGAGATATACAACTCACTATAAGAAAATTATCTAAACAAAATCTAGAACAGAATGTTAGAAATAAATGGCTTAGAAAGAAGGGAGAGAAAAATTTAAAAGAAGAAAGGCAAACAATTCCAGCAAACAATACTATGCCTGCATGTGGTAGAGAAGGAAAGGACTTACCTTAAAAAAAACGGTACAGGGCGCCTGGGTGGCTCAGTTGGTTAAGCAACTGCCTTCGGCTCAGGTCATGATCCTGGAGTCCCGGGATCGAGTTCCGCATCGGGCTCCCTGCTCATCCCGCTCCCCCCTCTTGTGCTCTCTCTCTCTCTCAAATAAATAAATAAAATCTTTAAAAAAAAAAAAAGGTACAACTGTTTCAAAGATCAATTCAACCTTCCTGAAAGTATAGGAGAACACCAGAAAGTTAAATATTAGAGGGATATCCTATTTAGTGTGTATATATATATATATATATCTCAAAAACAAATGCTGTTCAAGAGCTTAAACCTTTAATAACTGAGGAAAGAATCAATGTTTGGGGAACAAACACTGGTCCTCACCAAGCTATTAAGGTCACAGTTTTCAGGATCATCAATAACAGATGAAGTTTAGGAACCTGTCAAGGGCAATTCTCTACTTGTCTTTCACAGGAGACGGGTTTTCCAGGCTTAAGCAATTCTATAGCAGGAGCCAGTGAAAAAAACAAATATTGCCCAGGACTGGAAATGCCTATTCACAAGGAATAGTCATGGCTGTCTCATTAAAGGTGCCTTCTTTAAAGCAGGATTTGCAGAAGCAAAACAACAGCAACTATCTGTTAGGTTCTATGTGTATACATATATCACTTATCACATTTTATCCTCACAACTACCTCATAAGCAGGTGCTACTAGTGATCCATTTGAAGAAGAGGAAAGTGAGTGACACAGAGGTTAAGTAGGTGTTAAACACAAAGAATGAATCACGGAACACTACATTAAAAACTAATGACTCTATGGTGACTGACATGACATAACATAACATACAAAAATTTAGTAGTTTCCAGATTATGGCTAGTAAATGATAGAGTTGGTATGTAATCCCAAACAATCTGACTTCATAATTAAGTCCTTAATGCAATATTCAGAGTGATATGCTATCACTGAGTCAACTACTGAATGTGCATTTATATGAATCCACTTATCTCCTTATGGTTCAATTTAGTTACTTTAGTTAATTTCATTGCTGTGATCAATTCTCTACGCTGATTGCGACCTTATTGTATGACTCCATAGATGTATTTAAAATACAAACATATAGAATGAGCTATGCTTCTAACAAAAGCAAAGGCATTTACCAGGCAACACATGATTCGTGTCAACTGTTCCTAATGCTTCTGACAAATAGCAAATTACTTGCTAACAAGAAAACAGATGCTTCAAAATAGACCTGTGACAAATGATAAATGACAAAAATCTAGGATCGAATCATGTCCAATCTCTCACCTGCTGTTAAGTCAGCCCTGAGTTAGTGAGTTAAAGTTCTACAAAAAGGGGAAACAGAAGACCTACGCTCTTTGTGTCACTCTATCAGTTTAACAATGGACACCAACCTGTGAGTTCTCTTCACTTTCACCAACTTCTTCCAGGTTTCCTTGAATAATATAACTAACAATCAAGAGACAAAAAACAGAATTCAATTTGATTAGTGCACTAAACTTCCGTTAATTGCACTAAACATCGTCATTCTTGGTCTATAACTAGATACTTCAATGTCTCTATTCCTCACTATGGTTTAAATTCCACAGCAGAAAACTGTTGTTGTTGTTTTTTTATTGTTTTCTTTTTTATGTCTAGCGTAACACTTAATACATAGTAGTTGATCAGTAAATATTTGTTGAATGAAAGAATACATGAGTCATAGGAGTGCAATAAATATTTGCTAAATGGATGCATAAATATTTAAAAAGAAAAGTGTTCTACAAATCAGAAAGATTTCCAACATTTAAAAAAAAATTTGATTAATCATAAATTTACATACAATCTGATTAAGCAAAATAAGGACTCATCATTATCAGTGCTTCTGGTCATTCTTCCAACTTATTACTTTCTCATTAGAGATGGTCTTGTTTCTTTGTCCTCATGCCTTGGGCAAAGTTGTTTTCCACTTGTTCTTCTACCTGGCACTTTAAGACTTATTTAGAATGCTTTTCTTTGTTTTTGAGCCTAATCACAATCCCATGAATGTGTTATAGTTATATCAATAGTAAGCAATTCAGGGCGCCTGGGTGGCTCAGTCGGTTAAGCGACTGCCTTCGGCTCAGGTCATGATCCTGGAGTCCCGAGATCGAGTCCCGCATCGGGCTCCCTGCTCAGCGGGGGGTCTGCTTCTCCCTCTGCCCTCTTCCCTCTCGTGCTCTCTGTCTCTCATTCTCTCTCTCTCAAATAAATAAATAAAATCTTTAAAAAAAATAGTAAGCAATTCAGTACAAAAATAAATAAAAGTGATCCTTTTGGTGTTGTACAACACAAAGGATCAACACAAAATTTCTGGTATGGTTTGTTTTAAAGTGAAATAAGATAATGCATAAGGATTATCTACATAAACTATCATATGAATGGACATGTGTAAAAATGAGCATCTCAAGATGGTGTCATAGAAGAGCCTTCATTCACCTCCTCCCATAGACACATCAAATATACAGCTACATATGAAACAATTTCTGCCACAATAAAAGATAAAAGGTCATATCAAGACAGGTAGGAGAAACAGAGACACAGTCTCATCAAAACTCCTCCCCCAGCACTGCAACCAACAATCTAGAGGGATCTCACAAATATGGAGTTTCTCCCTGAGTAAGAAGTTTGGGTCCCACATCGGTCTCCAAGCCTTGGCACTTGCACCAGAGAGACAAACCCCTAAAGCTCTGACTTTGAAAAACAACAGGGCTTATGTCCAGGAGACCCAAAGAGCTGTAGGGAACTGAAATTCCATTCTTAAGGGGCTTGGGCATAGATTCATTCACTTTAGGATCCCAACAAAAAAGCAGCAGTTTGAAAAGTACCATATGTGAAAGGGATTTGTTAGCTAATTTTAAAGCATCTGCCAGAGGGCCAGGGGCCTGTTGGAACTCTGTCCAAAGCTAGAGGTGCTGGACACCATTTTTTTTTTTCACTCTCCCTTTACCTTGCAAACATAGGCACCTTGCTAATGCTGGCTAATGTGCAGTTTACACAGGGGTGACTGTTGAGTACCTGGCTCTAATAGTCAGTGAGGCTTACATTTCTGGACCCCATGGAATTGAAACAATCAGAGAGACAGTCCTTAGTAGGCTCCAAACCACAGGATACTTCACAGATTGTGTTGAAACATACCTCCAGTCCACCTATGAAAAAGGCCATTTACCAACAGACACATGAAAAAGTGCTCAACATCGCTCGGCATGAGGGAAATCCAAATCAAAACGTCAATGAGATACCACCTCACACCAGTCAGAATGGCTAAAATTAACAAGTTAGGAAACAAGATGTTGGCAAGGATGCAGAGAAAGGGGAACACTCCTATGCTGTTGGTGGGAATGCAAGCTGGTGCAGCCACTCTGGAAAACGGTATGGAGGTTCCTCAGAAAGTTGAAAATAGAGCTATCCTACGACCCAGCAATTGCACTACTGGGTATTTACCCCAAAGATACAAATGTAGTGATCTGAAGGGGTACGTGAACCCTGATGTTTATAGCAGCAATGTCCACAATAGCCAAACTATGGAAAGAGCCAAGAGATCCATTGAAAGATGAATGGATAAAGAAGATGTGGTATAGATATACAATAGAATATTATGCAGCCATCAAAAGGAATGAAATCTTGCCATTTGCAATGACATGGATGGAACTGGAGGGTATTATGCTGAGTGAAATAAGTCAATCAGAGAAAGACATGTATCATATGATCTCACTGATATGAGGAATTCTTAATCTCAGGAAACAAACTGAGGGTTGTTGGAGTGGTGGGGGGTGGGAGGGATGAGGTGGCCGGGTGAAAGACATTGGGGAGAGTATGTGCTATGGTGAGTCTTGTGAATTGTGTAAGACTGTTGAATCACAGACCTGTACCTCTGAAACAAATAATACATTATATGTAAAAAAAAGAAGAAGAAGAAGAAGAAGAAGAAGAAGAAGAAGAAGAAGAAGAAGAAGAAGAAGAAGAAGAAGAAGAAGAAGAAGAAGATAACAGGAAGGGAAAAATTAAGGGGGGGAATTGGACGGGGAGACGAACCATGAGAGACTATGGACTCTGAGAAACAAACTGAGGGTTCTAAAGGGGAGGGTGGTGGGGGGATGGGCTAGCCTGGTGATGGGTATTAAAGAAGGCACATACTGAATGGAGCACTGGGTGTTATACACAAACAATGAATCATGGAACACTACATCAAAAACTAATGATGTAATGTATGGTGATTAACGTAACATAATAAAAGAAAAGAAAAGAAAAAAAGACCATTTATCTGGACCATTAGCCTGAAGGGCAAGCTTCAGGTTTGCTATACATCTATAGGCTGTGAAGGTGCTCCCAGGGAATGTAGCCTACTACTGCCTGGTACCCCCAGGAAGGACCTTGTACACTTTTCTGGAGACCTGATTTTGCAACTGTTGCCAAGGGGACACCTCCATATCACCAGGTCAGAGGTCAGCAGGATTCACATTTGTGGTCCCACAGGATGATATATATCTGCATTCTTTAAAAGCTGCTAAAAACCATAGGTCTGGTTTCCAATCAGCCTCAATCTAGCTGCTGACTGAGATCTCTCCCTTTAGAATACTGGCTGGCCTTGGCACACCAACAACAACTGGGACCTATCAAGAATAAATTAGATTGCTTAGACTATCACAAAGTTTCAAGGGACAACCAAGAGGTAGGGCAAGGTTGAAGTTTCATTTCTTACAAAAGGCATCTCATTCAGGACTGGGAAAAGTAGCTGTTTTGCTTGATACATTGAAATAAACACAGAGATTTAAACAAAATGAGGAAGCAGAGAAATATGTTCCAAGTGAAAGAACAAGATAAAACCTCAGAAAAAAATACCTTAATAAAATGATGATAAGTAATTTATGTGTTAAAGAGTTCAAGGTAAAGCTCATAAAGATGCTTACCATACTCAGCAGAAAAATGGGTGAACACAGTGAGAACTTCAACAAAGAGATAGAAAATATAAGAAAGTGCCAAACAGAAGTCATAGAGCTGCAGAATATAATAACTTAACTGAAAAATATGCTAGAGAGTTTCAACAGCAGATTTGATGAAGCAGGAAAACAGACCAGCAAGCTGGAAGACAAAGCAAGGAAACTCACCTAGACAGAGCAGGAAAAATAAAAAGCAATAATTTAAAAAAGTAAAAATAACTTAAAAACGTACGGGTCTCAAATGATTGACATTTGCAGAACAGGGGTTCAGGAAGAAGAAGAGGGAGAAAGAGTAGAAAAGTTATTTGGAAAAAATAATAGCTGAAAACTTCCCTTACTTGGGGGAAGAAACACATCTAGATCCAGGAAGCCCAGATATTTCCAAATAAGATGATCTCAAAGAAATTCACACCAAGATATATTATAATTAAAATGTCAAAAATAAAGTAAGAATCCTAAAAGCAGCAGGAGAAAAATAGCTTGTTACATATAAGGGTACCTCTCCCCAAAATCTATCAGCAGATTTTTAAGCAGAAACATTGCAGGTTAGAAGGAACTGGTATGACATACCCAAAGTACTAAAAGGAAAAATCCTTCAACCAATGTACTCTACCCAGCATGGTTATTATTCAGAATTAGAAGGAGAGATAGAGTTTTCCATACAAGTAAAAGCTAAAGGAGCTCATCACCACTAACCAGGCCTTATACAAAATGTTAAAGGGACTTCTTTAAGTGGAAAAGAAAGGTCACTAATTAGAAGACCACATATGAAAGTAAAATTCTCACTAGAAGAAGGAAAATATATAGTAAATAGTGGATTAATCACTGTTAGAGCCAATATAAAAGTTAAAAGATAAAAGTAGCAAAAATAGTTATAATTAGATAAGGAACACACAAAATAAATATGTAAAATATGACATGAAAAATACAAAATGTGGAAAGAGTAAAAATATGGAGGTTTAGAATATACTCAAACTTAACTTGCTGTCAACTTAAAAGAGACTATTACATGTGAGCCTCTTAGAAATCACAAAGGAAAAACCTATAGTAGACACAAAAAGATAATGAGAAAGGAATCTGAGCATAACACTAAAGAAAATCATCAAACCAGAAGGGAAGAAAGCAAGAGAAGAAGAAAGGAACAGAGAAAAACTACAAAACAGGCAGGAAAAATTTTAAAAAATCCAATTAGTACATATCTTTCAATAATTAAATATAAATGGACTAAATTCACCAATCAAAAGACATAAATGGCTGAATAGATAAAATAATAATAATAATGAAGATGATAATGATAATTATAAGCATCTGGATGCTGCCTACAAGAGATTCACTTCAGTTAAGGACACACAGACTGAAAGTGGAAGAATGAAAAAGGTGTTTCACACAAATTGAAACCAAAAGAAAGCTGGGGTAGCCATGCTCATATCAGACAAAATACACTTTAGAATAAAGACTGTTATAAAAGACAAAAATAGTAATTACATAATGGTAAAAGGGTCAATCCAACAAGAAGATATAACATTTGTAAATATTTATGCAACAAACATAGATGCAGTTAAATATATAAAGCAAATATTAACGTACCTAAACGAAGAAATTGACAGTAATACAATAATAGTAGGAGACTTTAATACCCTACCTACATCAATGGATAGATCATCGAGACAGAAAATCAACAAGGAAACATTGACCTTAAATGACAAATTAGACCAGATGGATTTAATAGATATATATGAAACATTCCATTCAAAAGCAGCAGAGTACATATTCTTCTCAAGTGCACATAATATATTTTCCAGGATAGATCATATGCTAGGCCACAAAACAAGTTGCAATGAATTTAGGAAGATTGAAATTATATTAAGCATCTTTTCTGACCATAATGATATATGAAACTAGAAATCAGTTATAAGGAGAAAACAGGAAAAATCGCTAATGTGTGGAGATTAAACAACATGCCACTGAACAGCCAATGAGTCAATTAAGAAATCAAAAAAATTTTAAAAAAATACCTGAGACAAGTGAAAATGGAAATACAATATGCCAAAATCCATCAGATTTAGCCAAAATTCTAAAAGGAAAGTTTATACATGACTATCTCAAGAAACAAGAAAAATCCTAAATAAACAATCTAACTTTGCATATACAGGAACTAGAAAAAAAAAAGAACAAATGAAGCTCTAAATTAGTAGGAGAAAAGAAATAATAAAGATAAGAGTAGAAATAAATGGAACAAAGAATTAAAAAGACAATAGAAAAGATAATGAAACTAAGAGCTGCTCTTTTGAAAAGATAAACAAAAGTGACAAAACTTTAGCTGGACTCACTATGAAAAATAAAGAGAAAAGTAAAAAAATAAAAGCAGAAATAAAAGAAGTCACAACTGATACTGTAAAAGTCATAAGATAAAGGTCATGTCTATTAACCAGTTATATGCCAACAAATTGGACAACATAGATGAAATGGATAAATTCCTAGAAACATACAATCTTCCAAGACTAAATCATGAAGAAACAGAATATCTGAATAGAACAATTACTAGTAAGGAAATTGAATCAGTAATTAAAAACCTCCCAACAAACAAAAGAAGAAAAGGAAAATGTGTTATATAGGTAGAATGGAGCACCACTTAGTCATAAAAATGAATGAAATCTTGCCATTTGCAAAAACATGTATGGACCTTGAGGACATACTGAGCGATAAGTCAGAGAAAGACAAGTACCATATGATTTCACTTATATGTGGAATCTAAACAAATAAGTGAACAAACTAAACATAACTAAACAAAACTCATTAGATACAAAGAACAAATTAGTGTTGCCAGAGGGGAGGGAGGTTGGAGTGGGTAAAGGGGGTCAAAAGAAATAAGCTTCCAGTTATAAAATAAGTAGGTCATGGGATGTAATGTATAGCAAAGTGACTATAGTCAATTATACTGTATTGCATATTTGAAAGTTGCTAAAAAAGTAAAGCTTAAAAGTTCTCATCATAAGAAAAAAAATCATAACTTTGTATGGAGACGAATGGCAACTATACTTATTGTGCTAATCATTTTGCAGGGCATACAAATATTGAATCATTATCTTGTACAACTGAAACTAGTATGTTATATATCAATTATATCTCGAGAAAAAAAGGAATTATTGACTGCTTAGTTATTAATTGATCATTAATCAGTACAAGACACTTAGTTGCAATTAAGTGCACTTCACCACGCTCCTTTTCAACTTTCCTGATCCCAGTTTTTAGTTTTCCATTAAAAGAGAGTCATAAAAATTGAGAGTGAAAGGTTAAGATGAGAGGCATATAAATGAAAGAGCATCAGTAAATTGCAATCTGCATAGATTTTTATGTAGAAATACATGATAGTTAAAACCATGTTAAATGAATATTAGAACCTGTAGATATATTCTTTCAGGAACTTGAGTAAATTAATTTGCCCAAATCTCAGTCTTCTCCTCTGTAAAATGAGAACTAGGATATTTTACCCTTCACATGGCTTATTCGGAGGAAGAAGATACTCTACAAATGCAATATATCTGCTCCAAATTTTCAGCCAATTGTTGCAAACGGAAGTGAATTTGCCACTTCTATTTTTTTTCTATTTAAAACCATTCTAATCAACTTTGGTTTTGGTTTTGTCAGCATTCACCATTGTTTTTCTTTACTCTACTTCATTGATTGCTGCTCCAATCTTGATTTTTCTTTTCTTCTCTTGCTTTCGATTTACTTTTCTCTCCCTTTTTTCCCCCAGTGAATTAAGGTGAAAACATTTGTTATTTAAGATGATTTTTCATGTTTAGTATAGACCTTACAGCTATAAATTTTCATCTAAGCACTGCATTGCATGATAGCCCTTCTATACATCTGCATTTTAACTCATGTCAAGGTAATTTCTAATTTCCCTAACAATTTCTTCTTTAACTTATTGGTTATTCATAAGTTGTTTACTTCCACATATTTGTTCATTTCCCATTTTTCTGCATTGATTTCTAAGTTTCATTTCATTCTGTTTAGAGGACATACTCAGTATAATTTTAATAAATATATTTTATTAAAAAGTGTTCCATGGCCTTGCCAATGGTCTATCTTACAGAAGATTGATGTACACTTGAAAGAAGATATATCATGCCATTGTTGGATGGAATGTTCTATAAATCTGTTAGAATACTTATATAACGTCATTGAAATCTTACCTTATTATCTTATTTCTGCCCATGTTTCTATTATTGAAAGTGGGACATTGAAATCTCTATTATTGTTAAATTGCCTATTTCTCTCTTCAGGTTTTTCAGTTTTTGCTTCATATATTTTGGGACCGTATTGTTAAGTGACGTATGCTTTTAACTGTTATAGCTACCTGATGGATTATATCAATTATATAATAAAATAAAAATTATATGGTAATTTTTATCATTATAAAATGTTCCGCCTTATTTCTAGCAACATTGGTTTCTTTGAAACCTATTCTATTTTAAATTAGTATAATCAGTCTAACTTTCTAATGTCTGTTGCTTGTATGATATATCTTTTTCTATCTTTTTGTTTTATTTTGTTTTACTTTAAACTTATTTCTTTGAATCTAAAGTGTGTTTCCTGAAGACAGAATATAGTTGGAACTTTTCTTTTTTTTTAAATACAATCTGATATGAGCACCTGGGTGGCTCAGTCGGTTAAACGGCCTACTCTTGATTTTGGCTCAGGTCATGATCTCAGTGTTGTGATATGAAGCCCAGCGTCAGGCTCCATGCTCAGCAGGGAGTCTGCTTGAGATTCTCTCCTTCTTCCTCTGCTCCTCCCCTTGCTTGTATACTCTCTCTCTCTCTCAAATGAATAAATAAGGCTTCAAAAAAAAAGAAAAGAAAAGAAAAATAAATAAATCCAATCTGATTAGTTTTCTTTCATTCCTTTCAAGCTTTCTGTCTTTGTCTTTCAACATTTTTATAGTGATACGTCTAGATGTAGATTTTTTTGTACTTTTCCTACTTGGATTTTGTTAAGTTTCTTGGGGGTAGAGATTAAAGTTCTTAAACAAATTTTGGAGGTTTTCAGCTATTCTTCAAATATTTTTTACTATCATTTTGTAGGCAGAATAATGCCCCTCCCCAAATATGCTGATGTTCTAATTACCAAGTCCTGTGAATAGTTACCTTAACCTGACAAAATAAACTTTGCAGATATGATTAAATTCAGGATTTTGAAATGCATAAATTACACTAGATTATCTGAGTGACATCAATGTAATCACAGGGTTATTATAAGTGAAAGGAGGTTGAGAGACACAGAGTCAGGGAAGGAAATGTGACAATGAAAGCAGAAGTCTGAAAAATGTGATTGCTGAATTTGGCTCATGAGCCAAGGAAGGCAGGATCTTTTAGGATATGGAAAAAAACACAAAACAACAACAAAAAAACAAGAAAACAGATGCTTTTGTGGAGCCTCCATTCTGCTGACATCTTGAATTTAGTCTCAAAAGACCCATTTTAGATTTCTAACCTCCAGGAGTGTAAAATTATAAATTCGTGGGTTTTTTAAGTCATTTTGTTTGTGGTGATTTGTTATAGCTGCAATGGGAAATGAATATAGTCCATCTTACTCTCTCCTTTCTTTCTGAGTTTCAATAAATAATATATAGGTATTTAATGTATTCACATGCATAAGAAAGTAAAGATAAAAAAGATGTTTCTTACAAAGAACTCTTCTTAAGGGCAGATATATAGTAATTATTTTCAAAGTGTCTATTAAAGTACCAGAGTACACAACTAAAAAAAAATTAATAATTTGAAAAAATTTGAGCATAATAAGTCTATTATTTTTTCAGAGCCATCAAATGTGTTTACCTCTGGATGTCAGTTCTTTTTTCAAACATATTTTCTAATATTTTATTATTTCAGCTGGCTTAGAAATAAGCATATTTTGCTGATGAATTATAATTAGATAAAAGAACAGAAATTATGGTTGATAAAATAATTGTTTTTCTGAAAGAAAAATAAAATGTCTTACATTGTGAACCGGTATAATCAATTAGTATATCAATTAGGGGCATTTTTCATCTATTATAAAATCTCATTATTTCATTTCCTAATGCTTTTTAACAAGTCACTTTTTAAAGAACTACTTGAATTTTTTTTAAATGGAACTTATTACAGGTTTGTTTGTTTGCTTTTGAGAAATGTGAGTTAAAACTATTTATTTTGCTTAAAGTTTACTTTTTAATAAAAATGCCCAAAAATATATCCAGGTTAAAATTTTAAAACTTAGAAAAATCAACCAAATATCATTTATATTCTTAATTTAAAAAAGCTAGAAGTCCTGAGGACTTCTAGTATTAACACTAATAAAGGGTGGACTTTCTAAATTTCCCTGCTGAACAAAATACTGAACACGGTTGTTGCTTTTAAAATACCTATGCCAGGCAGAAAAACAACAGTGTGTTACCGTAGTCTACCATCAAGTTTCATACCTTCAAATTACCCACCAGAGAGAAACTGGCTTGATTGCCTCTCTGACCGCAAGCTCTTAGAATGCCAAGGAAATGTCCCCTGGCTATATTTGCTAAAAGCTGGATCATAAAACATGTACATTTAGAATGAACTCAAGGCTAATAGATCGTTTTAGCCATTTGTCTCATTTTTAATGCATCCTGCAGTAGATTTGTGAGGGATTTTCCAATGACAGAAAATTTTTCATAGTCTTAAATATGGGATTTAACTATTACCTTAGAAGCTGTGGCCCAGATTATGATTTAATTCAGATGAAAGAAGACTGCAGTAAAGAGCATAAAGAGAGGACCAGATACTTGATAAAGCACTGAATGGCAAGAGAGTGGAAGTGAGCTTTCTGGATAAAAAGACTGACTTTCCATTTGGTCCCTGTATCAATGTCCATTTCTCATAACTTAGATTATAGACCAAATCAGGTCAAAAGTTCTTCCTTTATTCTCCTTTCATCCAATTAAAAATTTTTAATATTTTAAGTTTTCTAACTAGTTTGGTTTTCCTTCATCCACATTTTCTAAAAACCTCTCTTCATTGTTTAATTTATTTATGACCTTGGGGCACATTGATAGATACTGAAATTCGTGAGAGAATTTGGTGTGTAAATATGTGTGTGGTTTTGTGTGTGTAATAGAAAAGGGAAGGGTGAGTAAGAATATATACTAATATAAGTCAATAATTTGAAACCTGGCAACTAGAACATTCCTTCTTCCAACTGTATCACTTACAGACACCCCAACTCTGCCTTCCCCCCATGACCAAGATAAAATCACATTATCAATGAAGAAACAAAGACCATCTTCAGATAAAAACATATTATACTGATTTTGGAATAGTAGTCTCTTGATCATATATACATATATATATACACAAATATATAAATGTATATAAAATTATATATAAAAATTATATGTATAAGATCATATAAAAGATATATAAGATCATATATAAGATATGCATAAGATCATATATATATACATATGATCTTCCTTACAAAACATTGTTTTACAACCTTCACTTTACAATAGTTATGCTTTGTTTCTGTTAACTGGGAAAATATTCATTGACCAAAATCTACAAAAATAAATGCTTTATTAAACAATATCATCTACAAACATTTGAAAAATATATTCACATATATACACACACACACACCTTTATATATTGGTGGATGTGTTAATTGACCAGATGTAAGGAGACTTTTCACTATGTATTTGTATATCAAATCATCACATGTACACTTTAAATATCATATTATTTTGTCAGTTATACCTCAATAAAGTTTTTTTTTAAATATATTACACATGTGTAGACTGCATGAGTTTTCTTTTAGTCTTCAGGGAACGCTTAATGTGTTCATGGATCTCAAACTCCTAGAAATAAGTCTTTGCTCCAAGGTGTCCCTAGTGCACAGGATGGGGACCATTGGTTTAAATTGTGGTTTTAAAGCAATTTTGATACAAGAACATTCCTTCAAAGGAAATTCTCACATGAAAGTTCAATTTAAACAACAAATGGAGCTAGGTTGCTCTGTCCAGATTCTTGGATTTCTGTCCAGTTTACCTGACCCTCTCCCTTATGTACCATCCCCTTCCCCTTCCCCTTGACATTCTCTTTGCTCACTAAGGAAAGAGCCATGAACCAACTTCAATGGTTTATAAAAGATTTTGTCCATGTAGGCATAATCAGATCAAAGGAATCTTTCTAAAGCATAAATGTTTAAATGACTAGATATGGAGCTACAACTTTAAACATACAGTTCAAAGAACTTGAATTTCTCTGTCGAATTCCGCTTGGAATTCTTAAGCCAGTTTTTCTCAACAGTACCTGCAGGATTAGAAATCTATGGAATAGAAGTTTTGTATGCTTTTTTGAGTTACATTTCATGGTAGAACACATTGTAGTTTCTTACCTGACCTAGCATGGAAAACTTTGTGTTATTTTCAATTATCATTATTCCATTATTCATTTTTTAAATCAAGATGGATCCTTAGATTTTCCAATAACCTTTGCTCTTTTATTTATTCATTTTTCATTAGGTCTAACATATAAGAAATTATATATTTGTTTTTCTATAGGTTACAAATTGGATTCAGGGAATTTATGTTTTTCATCCTGTTGGAAGCATAATTATGAGTATTTATTAACATCTTTGGTTACATTACTGCCAGGTTTTTGTTTTGAGGCAATTTAATACTGTGCTCTGGGCTTTACATACATTATCCCATCTAGTTCTTTCAATAACCCCATAAATTAGACACTATTCTAACAGGCATTTTTCGATGAGGAAACTTAACATTCAGCACGTAAAATAATTTACCCCAAGTCTCAGAGTGTTTGAAGTGAGAAACCAGGTTCAAACCTAGACCTCACATCAGAGCCCTGATTCTTACTCATTTATCAAAATGTCTAACAATACATTTTTTAATCTGTGTTTCTCCTAGGAGGATTTAAGGTTGAATAACTTTTACTGCACATTTTTCCATAAAAGAATAATAAATACTTAGTATAAAAATACAAAACAGCAGAAAGAGAAATAAAATCAACCATTTTAATAATGCCTACATAAAGACACTATTGTACGTTGATTTTTCTTGTAATCCTATACAATATTTACATAGCTATGATCATACCACCTGTGAAATTTTATATGCTGCCTTCTGAATTTCACCTAAAATAAGCATTTTCATATTATTATGCCATATTTTAAAAATCACATTAAAAGACTTCATAATATTTTATTAAAACAGTAAGTATTCGAGAATAGTTAGGCATTTAGGTGATTTAAACACAGTCTCTATTATAAATCTGTATTGGTCATAATAGAATGCATGTTTGATACTTTAAAATTGTAATTGTTTTCTTAAGGGAACGTGTTTTAAGAATGAAGTTACTGGGCGCCTGGGTGGCTCAGTCGTTAAGCGTCTGCCTTCAGCTCAGGTCATGATCCCAGGGTCCTGGGATCGAGCCCCTCGTCGGGCTCCCTGCTCGGCAGGAAGCCTGCTTCTCCCTCTCCCACTCCCCCTGCTTCTGTTCCTGCTCTCGCTCTCTCTCTGTCAAATAAATAAATAAAATCTTTAAAAAAAAAAGAATGAAGTTACCATTTCTAGTGGCTAAAAACCCAGTGAAAGCTCATTTTGCATAGTGTCAACATCTTTTCCGAAGGCTTCTGTACATTGACCAATCAAACAGAAATGCGCAAACGTACACAGTTTACATGTCATAAGTCTGCATACGTTATATAAAGCAACAAACCTGGAAGGCGCTACAGCACCACGTTCTATATTCACCCCCCTCTGTCCTTTAGAACTCTAGCAAAATAGATGGGATGAAATGGATTTATATATTTAAAGACATGAGAAAGAAAAAAAGAGAGAACAACTATCCAAAGCGCTAATAGAATAAAAGAAGATACATAGCACTCCTCCAATCATCTCCTGTGAAGTGACTTAAAATGTCTCAGTGAAGCCATGCCCAGACCCAAGACCTACGCAATTCACTTCAGACAACTCTCACCTTGGCAGAAGCAGACCAGAACATTTAAAAAGAATTTTCGTAAAAAGGAGATCAACACACAACCATAGTTTCCCTAAACTGAGGAAATGAAGTTCCATCCTTTTGGACGTTGCTTCATGTTATCCTCCTCATGGCCCTCAACTCAATGGTCTTTCCCAGTATGTCATCAAAGTTTCTTTTAGTTAAAAATTGTGATGGTTACTTTTATGGGCCAACTTGATTGGGCCACAGGATGTCCAAATATCTAGTTAAACATTATTGCTGGGTGTTTTCGGCAGGGTGTTTCAAGAAGAGATTAGTATTTGAATCAGCGGACTGAGTAAAGCAGATTGCTGTCCCCAGTGTCGATGAGCATTATCCAAACTGTTGAGGGCCTGGCTAGAACCAAAAGAGCGAATTCATGTTCTACCTCAATGCTTGATCTGAGATTCAGTCTTATCCTGTACTCAGACTGGGAAGCCACCAGCAGCTCCTCTAATTCTCAAGCCTCTGGACTCAGAACTATATATATAGAACTATATCATCAGATTTTTCTGCTTGCCTCCAGTTCACAGACAGCAAATCGTATGGTTTCTCAGCATCATGACAAAAGCCAATTCTCTGTGATCTATAATCTATAAAATGACAAGACAAGGTCTCTCTCTCTCTCATACTCCTGCTATCTCCTATATACAGAGGAGGAAGATAGATCTATATCTATTTTCTGCTATTTTTTATATCTATATCTATAATCTGCTATTTTTTCTGCTTCTTTGGAAAAACTTGACTTTTACACAAATATGTTCATTTCTTTCTCTCCTTAATAAATTATGATTTTATTATTTCCTATTAACTGTTATTTTAATGGCCATCCCAGACATTATAACAGTATCCTTAATTTATCAAAAGTTTAATATAAATTAATCATTTAAATACTTTTCATTAAAACACTTTGACTCTACTTACCTTGCTACTTTAATGCAATAGTTGCTGGATATTTACTTCTATATATATTATACACCCACACAGCATTATTATTGCTGTTTTTATATAGCCAATATTACCTTTGATGAATATTCATATTCACATTTTTCATTTTTTTTTCTCATTCCTACTTCTCTGAGGTTCCAACTGGGATTACTTTCTTTTTCATAAATAAAATCATTATTTTCTTTAGCGATGATAACAAATTCCTTCATTTTTTCTAAAAATGTTTTAATTATATTATTTTTGAAGAATTTTTTGGACGGGTAGGATTCTGAGTTGTCAGCAACTGCTTTTAGTTTTTTTCCCCCAGCTTCTTGAAGGAATTGTTCTATTTTCTACTGGCCTCTACTATTTATTTTAATGTCTTCTGTCGGTGTATTACTGTTGCTCCTTTGAAAGTAATCAGTTGTTTTTTCTGGCTATTTTTTAAAACTTTTTTTTCCCCCTTGGGAGAAAAGGTATCATTTTTTTAAGATTTATTTATTTATTTGAGAGAGAGAGAGAGAGACAGAGGGAGCCCAGATGGCTGAGAGGGAGAGAGAGTCTTTTTTTTTTTTTAAAGATTTTGTTTATTTATTTGACAGAGAGAGACAGAGCGAGAGAGCAAACACAAGCAGGGGGAGTAGGAGAGGGAGAAGCAGGCTTCCCCGTGGAGCAGGGAGCCCGATGTGGGGCTCGATCCCAGGACCCTGGGATTAGGACCCGAGCCAAAGGCAGACGCTTAACGACTGAGCCACCCAGGTGCCCCGAGGGAGAGAGAGTCTTAAGCAGACTCCACGCTGAGCATAGAACTCGACGTGGGGCTTGATCTCATGACCCTGAGATCATGACCCAAGCCAAAACCAAGAGTCTGGCGCTTAACTGACTGCACCACCCAGGTGCCCCAGGTATCGCTTTTCTCATAGTATATTATGGTATGTTTTCTTTGTATTTATCTTACATAGTGTAAATAATCTTGAATGTGTAGCTGAAAGTTTAATCAGCTTTGAAAAATCTTTCAGTATCTTATTTTATTTTTTCTGCTTCAAGTTTTTATTTAAATTCCAGTTAGTTAACATATAGTGTAATATTAGTTTCAAGAGTAGAATTTAGTGATTCATCAGTTACATATAACATCCAGTGCTCATCACAAGTACTCTCCTTAATACCCATCACCTATTTAGTCTATCCCCCACCCACCTCCCTCCAGCAACCCTCAGTTTGTTCTTTATACTTAAGAGTCTCTCTTGGGGCGCCTGGGTGGCTCAGTTGGTTAAACGACTGCCTTCGGCTCAGGTCATGATCCTGGAGTCCCGGGATCGAGTCCCGCATCGGGCTCCCTGCTCGGCGGGGAGTCTGCTTCTCCCTCTGACCCCCCCCATGCTCTCTCTCTCTCTCTCTCATTCTCGCTCTCAAATAAATAAATAAAATCTTAAAAAAAAAAAGAGTCTCTCTTATGGTTTGCTGCCCTCTCTTTTTTTTTCTTTTTTTTCTTTCCCCTATGTTCATCTATTTTGTTTCTTAAATTCCACGTATGAGTGAAGTCATATGGTATTTGTCTTTCTCTGACTGACTTATTTTGCTTTGCGTAATACTTTCTAGCTCCATCCACATTACTGCAAATGGCAAGATTTTGTTCCTTTGACGGCTGAGTGATATTCCATTATATATATATACCACATCTTCCTTATCAATTCATTACTTTGGGGCTCTATCAGTAATTTGGCTACTGTTGATAATACTGCTGTAAACATCAGGGTGCATGTAACACTTCAGATCAGTATTTTTGTATCCTTTGGGTAAATACGTAGTAGTGTAATTGCTGGGTCATAGGGTAGTTCTATTTTTAACTTTTTGAGGAAACTCCATGCTGTTTTCCAGAGTCGCTGCACCAGTTTGCATTCCCACCAAGAGTGTCAGACAGTTCCTCTTTCTCTGTATCCTCACCAACACCTCTTGTTTCCTGTGTCATTGATGTTAGCCATTCTGACAGGTGTGAGGTGGTATCTCATTTTAGTTTTGATTTGTCAGTATCTCTTTTAAATGTCCCTCCTTTATTTTTTTAATTTTTTAAAAGATTTTATTTATTTATTTGACAGAGAGAGAGAGAACAAGCAGAGGGAGCAGCCAAGGCAGAGGGAGAAGCAGGATCCCTGCTGGGCAGGGAGCCCAGTGAGGGGCTCGATCCCAGGACCCTGGGATCATGACCTGAGCTGAAGCCAGACACTTAACTGACTGAGCCACCCAGGTGCCCCTTAAATGTCCCTCCTTTAAATGTAAGTGATGAATCACCAAATTCTATACTTAAAACTAATATTACACTATATGTTAACTAACTGGAATTTAAATAAAAAACATGAAACTAAAAAAAAAAAAAATGTCCCTCCTTCACTCTCTTTCTTTACTGGGACTCCAATCTTAAACTTTTTTTTTTTTCTATTTAAACATTTGGTTGTTCCTCTTTCAGAGCACAAGCTTTTCAGCCTTGTGTAATCTGCTTTAGGCCCAGGCCAAACCCATCGAATTCTTAATTTATTGGGTTTTCAGCTCCAAACTTTGAATTTAGTAATTTCCAAAAATATATATGTGTGGTTATTTTTTGAAACACTTTGCCTTGTCTTCTGCTTTCTAAAGCACAGAGATTTTATATACATGACAGACAAACTTTAAAGGAGCTCACCTCTATATGCATGTGATATATAAATTACAAAGTTCTTAACTTCAAAACTAGAGCAAAAACTTTATCTTCTAGCAAAATTCTAAATTTCTGAATTACAATAAAATGAGGGCATTATAAAGAAATTTAAATTTTATTTCATTATTATTTTTATATTTAAAATTTGTATTTATAATTATAAAGCACATTTATAATTGTACAACATTAAAATTGGCTTATTTCACCCTTCTAAACAAATATTCACTGACTACTTATTGCTACTTTAGTAAGTTTTATGCTATATTGAGTTATAAGAAGTAATTCCAAATATATATTCTAGGGTTCAGAAATTAGATTTTCCTGGATATTTTTATGAAGGATTGGAACAATGTGATAAATATTGAAATTGCAATCCCCATTAAATTATGGAGCAAATAAATTTTAAAATATGTGAGATGCCAATCAGTATCTTCTATTCTGTGAACTCAAAATTGTATTTCCAATAGCATCTCAGTATTTACCCTCCCCCTGACTGCTCTAACTTTAGGACTAGACCAGACATAGTCATATAGTCCTAAAGGACTGTGGTGGGTGGAGCTAAGGAGGTGATAAGACCCTTAAGAATCAAACACTGAACCGATGATCCACCAAATGTACTATTATGAATACAGAGAAGACTAGGAATGATCACAAAAGAAACCAGAGAAATGAAACAAAAGTTGAAGTTCGATGTAAGTAGTAGGTTTGAGATATGATCAGGCACTGATTTAGTCCTCTCCTACATTTTTTCAGAGTAGGAAAAAGAGAAATAATAACAACAACAAGAACAACAACAACAATAATACTAATTGCTAAATGTGTTTTCCCAGCTCAGAAAATTTAAGACAACCAGACTAGATTGATGATCCTCAAGCTCATCATGTGCTATTTTGTCATGTTTCTAGCCCATCTCTACCTGGAATATTCTTTCTCCCTGAACTGTTTGTTCAGCTATGTACAACTGCCATTTTTCAAAAGCTAATTTAAGGTTCACACTTGACAAAAGTCTTCCCTGTTTCAACTCTTCTCTCACAAAAGTGACCTTGCTTTTTTTTTTTTTTCTTAACTCAGTACTTTGATTTTACTTCTGTTATCATTAAAACATTTTTAAGCATCATTATTATCCTGGTTATATCTATGGTCATGTTATTTTAGGTACACCTGGTTTTAAATAATCTGAGATGAATTTGGTTACTTTATAGATGCTTGCATCTGCCTCATTCTCTGCTAAATAATACGCTCTGAATGGTTAACACAATGATTAGTATGTCTTTGTATCTACCAGAAAGTGATGTTAAATAATATTAACTAAATGTACATGTTGAAAATTGTAAGAATTTTTCATATTTATTCTATAATGTATATAATATAACCTAAAAATGTCATTGATCACTAACTGATTTGGATTGAATTTTCAATTTGATCACATTCTTCTTTTCCTCTCCAAGTAAATATTAAATGCAGACAAACACATACACACACACACATTACATGGAGCAAATAAAATTCATTACATTTATGATTTGTTTGAATAGACCAAATTATAAAATTAATCAAGTATCTATTTATTTTGACTTTCAAATTCTTATTTTGTTCATAGTCATGGCCTTCTAATATTTCTCCAAACCACTGATATAAAATCAAGAATAAAATTTCAGGTACATATGGTATTTACAAATGATCTAATCAATTATTTTTAAGTGGCTTACTGTGCGCAGAATATTTTCACAGATTCAGTGAGAAATATAAAAGTAGTATGAAATTTCCCAGCCCTTGATAAGAATAAAATATGACTGAAGAGAGAGAGGAATTCACAGGTGTAATAATGTGAAAATAAAACACAATATAATTTATTAGGTTTCATGATCTATATCTATAAATAGTGAAGGAGTTCCATGTGAAAAGCTCTACAACTCAATTTGTGTAAGAATAACAATTTTATTTCAGCAATGTCAATGCCACTCTTCACATTCATGTCAGTATTTTCTATCATAAATTTACCTTTCTATTATAAGATTACTTTTCTAAGTACAGGAATCAGAAGTTAAATCAAATTTGTATTTGATTTGAAGTTTTCAAAAAACACATTGTAAGAACAATCTGTTGCCCTTTATTATCAATGAGCCATACACATTATGGCAGAATAAAAAAAAAATCTATGATTTGCTAATTGATGTATAGAATTTTTTTCTGTGATTTACTTATAATTCTTTTATCCAAAGGAATAGAAATGGCCAATTATTGTCCACAGCAATGCTCATAATCCTTAAAGCTCTGTTCTACATACCATAAATTTGAACTTGAAGAAAAATTTACAAACATCTCATTCACTCAACACTAAGTCAATTTCAGGTTGTCTTAGCCTTTTTTACTTTGTGGAAAACTTATAGGTTTATACATACAAAGGAAAATCCCCTCAAAATTGTGTAAATTGGGTTTGAAATGGGTTTAAATTGGGTAGAGCACCTAGGTGTAGACCACAATTAGGAGAATACAATAAAAATAGGGGTGGGGCAGGGCGCCTGGGTGGCTCAGTTGGTTAAGCGACTGCCTTCGGCTCAGGTCATGATCCTGGAGTCCCGGGATCGAGTCCCGCATCGGGCTCCCTGCTCGGCAGGGAGTCTGCTTCTCCCTCTCCCGCTCCCCCCTCTTGTGCTCTTTCTCTCTCTCACTCTCTCTCTCAAATAAATAAATAAAATCTTTAAAAAAAAAAAAAATAGGGGTGGGGCAGAGATAGGGGAAATTTAAATGAAAGAACATATAAGACACTTATGAATTTGATACAAAATAAATGGATTTAAGTAATTTTTGTGAAACACTATTCCACACTTGTGCTTCCAGAATGTCAGAATGGAAAGGCAGTCAATTACCTAAATGGCTCAAAATGCATTTTTTTAAGGTAGCCATGTTTGATAGAACGTGTGACTAGCTATTCATCAAAATCGCTTAGGAAACTATATAATAATATAAGATTACAGACTTCTGGGTTTCATTCAAGTTAACTTATGTTTATTGAGTGCTTACTGTATTACAGTCACTTTTTTCAAAAGCTAAGTAATTGAATTTGCTTAATATCTGTTTGAAGTAGGTTATATTTTATATATAAGGAACTTAAGTCTCAGCAAATTTAAATAACTGTAACCTACAGGAGAGAATTTCCATCGCCTTTACTAGAATCTCTTCCTCTTCCTTATCTTTAAATTTTGAAGTCTCTCAGGCTTGTTTCTATGATCTCTTTTATTTTTATCTGCAGCACTCTGATCTATGTGAACTCCTCAAGCCACAAAGACTAATATCACCTACTACTTACTGGGCACTTTCAAATGTATACTTCTGGCAAAAATCATGAACATTTCTACAAATATTTTGATGGCCTCTTTTTGATAAGATAAATTGATAGATTTTATAAACTAGCTACTATTACTTTGTCAAAAATATATGACCAATCCAACCAATCATCTAGGTAATAGAGAATATCAAATAATTGGAGGATCTCTTATTTAAGGTCCTATCAAGTCTTGATAAAAGTGATATATCCATAAAGTGGGTATTTCTCCCAAAACTTCAAGATCTGTTCTGCCCACTGACATGGATGGTCTCTATTGAATATCCCTATTCAAAACATCTTCCATCTTTTCAATGTAGTTTTTTTTTTTCAAGATTTTATTTATTTATTTGAGAGAGAGCTAGAGAGAGACAACACATGAGTGGGGAGAAGGGCAAAGGGAGAGGGAGAAGCTGAGCAGGAGCTTTATGATGTAATCAATCCCAGGACTGTAGGATCAGGGCCTGAGCCAAAGTCAGATGCTTAACCAACTGACCACCCAGGCACCCCTTTTCAGTGTAGTTTTAATACTACTTCTTCCAGACACATTGTATGAACGTATTGAAGGCCAAAGGAATTCAATAATCTGTTTTTTTTTTAAAGATTTTATTTATTTATTTGACAGAGAGAGAGCACAAGCAGGGGGAACAGGGCAGAGGGAAAGGGAGAAGCAGACTCCCCACTGAGCAAGGAGCCCAATGTGGGACTCAATCCTGGGACCCTGGGATCATGACCTGAGCCGAAGGCAGATGCTTAACCCACTGAGCCACCCAGGCGCCCAGGAATTCAATAATCTTTTTAACATGTTTCTCTTTCTGGAATGTTTTCCTTCACTTTGAAGCATTCTAAATCATCTTCAAATACTCTCTTGAATATGACCAATTATTTGAACTATTCTGAATTGAATTTTCTGTTCTCTGGATCTCATATGATTTTTTTTACCTCTTTGATGGTATTTATATTGTTCCTCATGTTTCAGGAATAAAACTCAAAAGTCATGTGAGATTATGTAATTCTTTCATATTTAAACAAAATCTATTTAAATCACCCTGTTGGAATAAACATGCTTTTTTCACTTAACCACCAAATACTTGACTTCATACATATCTCAAGTTCTGCAGATGTCTTTGTCTCTCTAGTTTCAGTTTCAGAAGTGGAATATAGTTTACTTTGCTTGATTACCTCCACCCACCAAAAAAAAATTTTTAAAAAGTAAGATAAAAATGTGCACACATGAAATTCATATACTCAGAACTTAATACTGTTTTCAAGAAGTTGGAGGAGGGGCAAGTTTGCATCACAGCAAAATAGATTAAAATACAATATTTAAAAATTCCTGTTCATAAAGGCATCTGCTAATTTACTTCTGAAAATTTCTTTTTTGACCATGTTCCCACCACTCCAGACTCCAAATTCCAGTCACACTCTATGGTTTCCAATTCTCCAATCCAATTTCCTTTCCTCATTCTCCACATCTTCCAACCTCAAATTTATAGTCCTTAGACTATATTTTTATTTACTATTCCTTTCCAGGTAAGATCTTCTATATATCAATATCTAGAATCAAAGTGAATTGGTAAGACATTTTACTTAAAAAAAAAGAAGAAGAAGAAGAGGAAGAAGAAGAAGAAGAAGAAGAAGAAGAAGAAGAAGAAGAAGAAGAAGAAGAAGAAGAAGAAGAAGAAGAAGAAGAAGAAGA
>NC_058404.1:181138856-181174443 GCF_002201575.2 Neomonachus schauinslandi
GAAGAAGAAGAAGAAGAAGAAGAAGAAGAAGAAGAAGAAGAAGAAGAGGAGGAGGAAGAAGAAGAAGAAGACTGCCTCTTATCTAAGAAAATTCTGATGCCAGGTAAGAAAGCAATGTTTTTTACCCTATTAAGATTATTTATTTGAGCCTCTTTCTTAGGTCCTTTATCAGAGATGACAATGACTTCTTAACCATAGAAATTACTCTCTGTTGATCTCTTCAGTGAATTTCATATATATATATAATATTATATATAATGTATATATGTATATGTGTGTATATGTAATACACATGTATAACTATGTTGTCTCTTTATTACTATTTTCCTTAAAACTCCCTAACTCAAAAGGACCTTTGCTTTTTAAAATAAAAATAAGCATTAAAATACAGCCAAGTATGGGGCACCTGGGTGGCTCTGTCAAATGTCTGCCTTTGGCTCAGGTCATTATCTCAGGGTCCTGGGACAGAGCCCCACTTTGGGATACCTGTTCAGGGAGGAGCCTGCTTCTCCCTCTCCCTCTGCCCCTCCCTCCCGCTCATGTTCTCTCTCTCTCTCTCTCAAATGGATAAATAAAATCTTAAAAAAAATAAAATAATAAAACACAGTCAAGTATACCTTATTGCCAATATAGCATAAGATTTATAGATCACATTTGTCCCAGGTCCAGGCAAATGCCCAATTGCATTTGGGATTAACAATCTATGCTTAGAGAGTCAAGTACTAATAGAATAAAAAGCAGGAAAACTCAAAATGTATTAGCAAAAAATGATCATTATTGGTTAATAAAATAATCTGAGAAATGGAAAGAAAATAAAGCCATGGAAATAACAGTGTAGCAGAAATTTAAAATGATTTGGAGATGCTTTTGAGTTTCAATAGGGTGATAGTTAAATGGAAGTGAAGCTATATTTTGGTACACATAGCCTGGAGTTTAATGTCAGTCCCAATTTATATAACCTTATACAAAAGTTAATTCCTATTACTTATTTATACTTTTGACTTATAGCACAGGATATGTACCAATTTATAGTGACATGCATGATAAATAAATAAGAGATAATGGAAAAATCAAAACCAGAGCTCATAGGAAAAGCAAATGTGTTATCAGTAAAGGTTAATCTTTCATTTGACTCTAAGCTTCCTGGAAGCTAAGACCAAAACAGGAAAACTGTTATGTAATTCCTAGAGAATACATAATGTGTCAGTTGCTTTCAAGAGACAAATCTAACACATTCCCTAAAACTAGTCTCTGGATTTGTTTTCTCACTTACATGGTAGACTTAATAAAAATATTCCCCAATTACTTTCAAGACTCTTGGAAACTATGGATAATACTGATTAAGCCATTAGGGTTGTAACCTGCTCAAGATAACTCTTCTGCCCCACCCCACTTAGAGAGTTGTGTCCCCAGTGACTAGATGGGCCTTAACAATTTTATATCTGGATCACAGCTTATCCAATTGGATACTCATTATTGGGTATGTGAAATTTGGACTGGGAGGCATCAAAAACTAGTAATCACCAGAACTGAGTTGTATTAATGGCAGCTACCTGAAAAGGTCAACAGACTTCTCCAAAATTGTTTGTTCAGATCTACTTGTTTAGCTATTTCTTCACTTATGTGAGTTACTTCTTCTCCTTCCTATTAATTCAATCTACCACTGAACTTTAACTAATACAAAAACACAAATTAGATACAATTAAAGTTTTGGTGTGGTGGGAAAAATGATACAATATGAGCTTTTCTTATTAGGAGTGGTAGACCAAATTTCTCAATATTGATTTAATTTCTATGTACTATTTTAGAGATATCTCTTTTCTCAGTATAGTTGAACAGGCACTAGGAATTCTAAATAAATAAAGCTTCTAGAGAAAATGTACTTACCAGAGTTTACATAGCCAGAGCAGTTCTATGGACATAATAAGTCTGGTAGCCATGAGAGAAAAATCAGCATTAATGACCAGTAATCATGGAAATATTATCAGCTGGAACATTTAAAACAAAATAATTAAGAAACTTTCATTTCATTAAGCAACCACAATCTCTCTTAGTATCATTTTGAGGCTTTAAAGAAAAGAGTTATCTATTTAACCTCAATTTAAATGAAAAACTCTGAAAGTGTTAATGTTTTTAAAATATAATTTCATTTTGGGACTCTATGCTAAGGAATTGAACTAAACTGAGAAAAAAGATTTATGCTCTACAATATTAATCACAGCATTATTTAATGGTGGAAAAAATTGGCATCATCCAACTTATAGAATGGTGTAATAATGTAATATTTAGGTAAATTATGGTGAATACATACAATGGACCATTATGAAACCTTTAAAATTAGTTTAATATGGGGAAGATGCTCCTGACACATTGAATGAAAAAGGCAGTTTATAAACATTCACGTTTTACAATACTTCCAGTGTTTTAGAATTTACATAGCACAGACAAAGTAAGGGTTTTCCTACCCCACTGGTAGTGTCTTGGACGGTCAACAAACTCCTACTGTTGATTATGACAAAAGAGCTGCCCAAAGATGGTGGTTCAGCTTTTTCTCCATTCTGTGGGTTACCCAATCTCCTTCAAGAAATCCCTCCAGGGGCGCCTGGGTGGCTCAGTTGGTTAAGTGTCTGCCTTCTGCTCAGGTCATGATCCCAGGGTGCTGGGATCAAGCCCCACATCGGGCTCCCTGCTCAGCGGGGAGTCTGCTTCTCCCTCTCCGTCTGCCTGCCGCTCTTCCTCCATGTGCTTTCTTTCTCTGTGTGTCAAATAAATAAATAAAATCTTAAAAAAGAGAGAGAGAAAGAAAAAAGAAATCCCTCCAAATCACAAATTTAAGTTAAAACATCAAATTGAGAGAGAAAAAAAGAAACATGGCTTCATCTAATTTGAGTTAAAAAAAAGGTAACTATGTATATACAAGATAGGCAAGACAATGAATAGAACAAGAAGTGGAAGAATTCATAGTAAACTACAATCTACCATTTTGAGAAGGGAGAGTATAGAGAGGAGATTAGATCTTTTATGTTTTACTTATGTTTTGTTGTTGCTTGTATTTTCATCAGTTATACAACTGATGAGTGTTTTATAATAAAACTGATGAAAATATAAGCAACAACAAAAATTAACGAAAAATAGGAAATTACAGCCAACTTTATGATATGTCTATTTTCAAAAGGTGGTAGATATTAAGGTACTTTTAATTTTTGTTTTCTTTCTGTGAGTGACTGTGTGTTAAAAACATAATATAATTTGTTTCTTATAAGAACTATCAACTTGTATGTTATTTTCAGTCTCTAAGGGCCAAAGGCTGCTTGAAAATGCATTTGAATTGTTGAAATGTGCCGAGTGGTATAGTGGAATTTTAGGTTTAATTTATTCTTAATAACATTTGCTGGAGTTATCTGCTGAGCATCAAAATGTCATTGAAAACTTTTCAGTAAATTGCTGCAGCAAGTAGCTTCCAAATGATTTGATTGGCTTTCAAGTCTCAGCAATTTCATCTGTGTTTTTCTCAAGATATATGTAAGAGCTGAGATTTGTCATATTCTACTTTGTTTATTCAGGCCCTGTGAGGTGATCCCAATTGGAATGTTATCAAAGATATCCGTCTGGCAATAATGATAATCCTTTAGCATCTCGATTAGTTTTCTGTTTTATTCCACCAATGAATACTCTGGAGAAATATGGGTAATTTTACAGAACAAATTAACCTTAGAGCACAGCTACTTCTAATGTTCATTTTAGTGGACACCTACGAAGCAGAATAAATTTAAATACAGTTTAATCGACCCTTCCAGGCCTGGTAGACATCAAATGGCTAGGACATAAATATAATGGTAATTAACCTAAATTGATACTAAGATTTTTTTTACACATAAGTACTGGAAAATATCACATTTGGGATCCTAATTCCAAGCAAATAGGATATAAGAATCAGGCAGCAACCTTGTACTATGTATTGCTTGTATCACAATAGTTCAGAGGTGGCTTTAGCTGGCAAGGAAATCTGATTTTTAATTACTCCATTGTTTCCCGCATATAATGGCCATGACTTGTTCAACACGAGCACCACGATGTGAGCTGCATTTTGCTTTCCTCCTGCCTTCATTTCTGACTGCAGAATTGACAAAATATAACTCTTCGTCCCACTAATAGGGCAGCATGAAAACTAATTGGTATTCTCTGTTTTCAAATATTTGCATCCTCAAGCCTCTCTGCCTAAAAAAGCCTGACAGAGCCTCTTCATTATCTCATTACGCTGTAATTATTGCATACTCAATTGCCAGGGCCTGAGAGTAATTCATTTATGATGCGCATCAATATAAACTTGTGCCTCTGGAACCAGATTTAACCAACTTTTAAAAACTCTAATTTAGATCACAGTGCTATTTGTCTCCTGGTGATTCAAGACATAAGTATTTTTTTTCTTTTTATTAAAAGAAGAAAAAAATTAATCAGTATACTAACTATTCTAGCTTTTAAAGCTTTGTTGATATTTCTTTGCCATTTTCTTTAGCATACTCACAGAGGACCAATAAGCATCTTTTTTAAAGATATTTATTTATTTGTTTGTTTGTTTATTTATTTATTTTTATTTGTCAGAGAAAGCGAGCACAAGCAAGGGGGAATGGCAGGCAGAGGGAGAAGCAGGCTCCCCGCTGAGCTGGGAGCCCGATGTGGGACTTGATCCCAGGACCCTGAGATCATGACCTGAGCCAAAGGCAGATGTTTAACTGACTGAGCCACCCAGGAGTCCCCCAACAGGCATATTTTGAAAATCTTGTGCACTTGTGCTCACCACGGCCACATCCAGGCTGGCATTCTGTTCTCATTCTATAAACTCCTCTGAAATTCATACATCTCTCTCTTCCTATTTTTGGTATAGTGAGGATCACATGAGCTATTTCTTATTCTACAGTTTTACTGCAGTTCATGAAATTTGATGCATTCAATTAAAAACAACAAGCATCTATTTCATAATTCCCAGCAGAATGATTTGTAAATGGTACATCCTAAACATAGACTTCTAAAATGGGCTTCTTCAATGAGTTAAGTGTCTGTTCCCATTTTCTTGGGTGAGTAGTTTTACATTCCTTTTAATTTTTTTTCACTCCTATCACCTTATTTTCCAGTCCACATTAGTGGAACAGTTATGCCATAAATCTCTTCAACACATTATCTCTTAAATAAAACTATTTTAAGATCCTGAAACCTGATATTCCCATCAGAGAACTAAAGTCTTTTCCCCGTACCACAGAAACCCAGTTCCTTTTCTGTCTTTATTGTGTTCCCCAGCCTTTCAACTCGTCAAGTTTATTGTGCCCCTTGCAATTCTATCCAATTTTGTGCATAATCTGAATTTCTTCCTCAGACATCCAAGCCAAGTACTTCCCAATGCCACAGAAGTATCCAGAAAGGAAAATTCCACAGACAAATAAAAGTAATAATAACCAGAAACTAAAAACAAAAAGAGGCCTCCCATGAGGAAATCAAGCCCCATCTCAACCTTCATGAAATGCCTATCCTTTTCTCTCAGTACAACCTTAGCCCCAAACATAATTTCTTGATGACTTCTCTGCTTCTAATGTACCCCCTAATAATTATTCTCCATACAATGATATTTTTAAAACATAAATTAGATCATGTTACCTTCTTGCTCAAAATATCCTAACAGTTTGCCATCATATTAACATACAAGTCAAACTCCTTGTCCTGGCTGCAGAAGCCAGGATACAGCCCCTGCCTCCTTCTAAAGCTATAGATCTCATCAGTTGCCTCTTTGCTCGGTGTCCTGAAGGAATGCTGGCCTTATAGTCCTTCTTTTAACACTCCCAAACTAGTCTAGCAATCTATTCAATTCTTGGAGTTGCATTTATTACTGGCTAATATTTTCTTTTTCTACTTACATCTTCATCCCACTAAAGTTAACCTTCCCTGACATTTACACTGCTGTCTTCCCCAATGCTTAGAAAATTGCTAGGCACTCTATAAACAGTTGTTTCATGAACTAATGAAGGGATGATTTGTTTATTGATACTACATCCCAACTGGCAATCCAGAAATATCAACAAGGGCTTGAGGACAAAAGGTGGGATCAAGAATATTGAAACAACTAACTTGCCATTCATTTATAACTAATGATATACTAATAGCTTAGATTGCATGCTAGTCATTGTGGTAAGTGCTTAGTAATATATATTTAATGTAATCTTTGAAATAATCTAATGAGTTAATGACTATTATAATACCCATTTTTAAAAAGGGAACTGAGGCAACAGTGGGAAAGACAATTTTCCAAAGTTGTATTGTAAGAACTGGCAATCTCAGACTTCAATATGACTTCGGAGCTCTTATATGTAACAACTATGTTTAATATCTTTATTAGTCTGAAAATCCTGAGAAATGCAATGCATATCACCAGCTATCACAATGATACTAATGTAATAATCAGTGTTTTCTGACAAATTTCGAATGACATCTTAATCACAGCGAAGTTCCTACCTAATTATTGACACATTTCAGAACTTTCTGTTCCATTTATCTGTTTCTCCAGGTTTCCAGCAGTATTTTAATCATAAACCTTTATTATGATTCCATTACTTTATTTTCAGTTCTGTATTTTATGCAATTTATATGCTGTTGTGTCTCCCTACCCATGGATTTAGGAAAGATTATTTTATGTAAGTCTAATTTGAAAACCCTTTAGTAAAACTTTCAAGTCTCCTTGTAATTCTCTGCACAGTCTTCTTTTGTTTATTCTTAGATTTTGCCTTCTATTATTGTGAAAGAAAACAGTTTTTCTGTTGTGTTCTTGTATTTTCTATTTTATCAAATAGGTAAACCATTTATATTTGTATTCTGTATATTCTTGTATAGAGTAACCAAAATGGCCTTCACATTTCCCCAGCCTGACCAGACTTATAGACTTCTTGACTCTATCCTTGACCTGCCTTTTCTGAAAGCATCTAACTTTGAAGAGTTGCAATTTTTTTCTTTTTCCCTTTTTTTTTTTTTTAATTTTTAAAACTTCTCACCAGTGTTACAAGCCAGCAATATCTTTCTCAATGATCTGGGAACTATCCCTTGGAAATACCATCATTGAGTAAGATAGTGCCCAGCTACGGCCACCCCGTCTTCCCGTTTCCATGGAGAGATAGAAGCCTGACTCCCCCTACTGCTCTAAGTTGGAAAACAACCTCCTGTCAGGGTGATACCAGAAAGTTTACTTTTCGGGGCGCCTGGGTGGCTCAGTTGGTTAAGCGACTGCCTTCGGCTCAGGTCATGATCTCAGGGTCCTGGGATCGAGCCCCACATCGGGCTTCCTGCTCAGCGGGAAGCCTGCTTCTCCCTCTCCCGCTCCCCCTGCTTGTGCTCTCTCTCTGTGTCAAATAAATAAGTAAAATCTTTAAAAAAAAAAAAAAAGAAAAGAAAGTTTACTTTTCTTTTGTGTAAGGCTAATTAGGAAGCACAAGGGGCCCAAGAGTCCCCTGACCCTAAGTTTTAAAAACTATCACTTTCTTCTCAGCCAACTTGAGCTCAGATTGAGTTCTGGCCTCTCTTTCTCCTCTATTGTAATAGTCTTGAATAAACCTTCCTTGACTGTTTAACTTAAAAAAAAAAAATACAGTTCGTAATCTCTAAGTACATTGTAATGTAAGAATAAATAAATGGGTGGAAGGAAGCACTGGACATTTCGAAACCATTTGAAAGTAAAAGAAACTTTATTCTTTCTCAATTCTTAAATTAAGGCAAATATGATAATAATGAAAGTAACTTATGTTAAAATCCATGGATGTAGGGGGCACCTGGGTGGCCCAGCCAGTTAAGCATCTGCCTTTGGCTTGGGCCCTGGTCCTGGGGTCCTGGGATCCAGCCCTTTCTGAAGGCTCCCTGCCGAGTGGGGAGTCTGCTTCTCCCTCTGCCCCTCCCCTGGTTGTGCTTGCTCTTTCTCTCTCTTTCAAATAAACAAATAAATGTCTTTAAAAAAAATCCATGGATGTAGGCAAAGATATTTATAGCTCTAAAATCTCTTGTTGAAACTAAAAAATTAAAATTCAATTAATTAGACATTTTACAATATACATATATCTCTAAAAACAAGAGGAAAATACAATGAAGACCTACGCAAGTACTGAGTAACTCATCATCCCAAAGGGCCTTAGAAGTCTATGTCTTTGCAACATGCGCTGAATAAATATGTCTTCTACACATGTAAAATTCTAATCATATAGAGAGCTACTTTTGTGATTAAGAAATAAAACATAGCATAATTTCTAAAGGATGAGCTTGGGAAATGAGAAAGATTTTTTTTTTTTAAGATTTTATTTATTTATTTGACAGAGAGAGAGACAGCAAGAGAGGGAACACAAGCAGGGGGAGTGGGAGAGGGAGAAGCAGGCTTCCCGCCAAGCAGGGAGCCCGATGCGGGGCTCGATCCCAGGACCCTGGGATCACGACCTGAGCCGAAGGCAGACGCTTAACGACTGAGCCACCCAGGCGCCCCCGGAAATGAGAAAGATTTGAGTAAAATCTCAGCTCTACCTTTTGCTAGTATGACCATGATCAAATTATAGAATTTTTGAAGTCTCAGTTTCAGCATTTGTATAAGAGAGGTACTGAGATGGTCCTTTCTTAGTAAAAAGGTTCTGAGGATTAAACAAGATAGTGTATATTTTGTGCTGGCTACACAGTGAGCACTACTACACGTTAAGTAATATTATTATAGGTATTTTAAATAGTAACACTTCTTCTAATAAGACCAGTAAATTACATATGAGAAAAAGAATAAATTAAAGGACACCAGCCTAAGTAAGACTTCATCTAGAATTGAAAGATTCATTTGATGTGAGATAATATTTCATATATATATGTATATATATATATATATGTATATATATATATATGACAAATGAATCAAGTTATGTTAAGATTTCTTAAGAAAGGAAGTCTTAAACCCTATTCCTGATTCAAGTGATTAAACACCATCTTTATTATATGAAAAATATGTCTATCTTAAACAGTAAACTTTTTACCTAGTGACAAAATGTAGTATCATTCTCATAAACATAGCCATGAGACAAGAGGTTCATCAACATCATATTTCATAGCATTGTGCCAGAAAATTTAGCCAAAATAATAACATAGGATAGAAAAAATTAAGCTATAAACTTTGGAGAAAGGGGAGATAAAATGTTAAGACTAAATCTGTAGAAAATATAAATAATTTTGAATTGTAACTTATAAAGACACATATAAGAGTAAATAGTCTTCCTATATTTCATCCTATCACCACTTAGAAAATATGATGATTTCTAATAATAGTAACAAAATATAAGAGGTACGAAATATTAATATTCCTATTCTAAAAGATCACTGCACCTAAAAATCTTATGATGGGACTAATGTTAATAGTTTTTATTATAAACTGTTAACATTTAGTGAATGCCTACAAAATGTTAGACACATGATTAACCCCTCTTTTTACAACAATTTCTTCAATTCTCTTTAAAATCATGTGATGGCAGTACCATTATTTACCCCATTTGACGGAGGAAGAGTTGAGATTAAAGATATGAAGCCACTTGCACAAAAAGACACATCTAGTGAATACCAGAGCTGAGACGTGAACTTGTTTGGTCTGATCACTGTCCAATACTGACCTCGATAGCAGAAATGCCTCATTGTCAACTCAATACTCATTCTCCTCTTTTCTTTAGGAACAGACACAGGATTCTGTTTGCAGTGAGAAGGCATCTACTGGAAAAATATATAGACAATGTGGGCAGATTCAGCTAATACATATTTTTTTTTTCTTTCCCTTTCTCCTTCTAACTGCCCCAAATACAAATGGGATTTTAAAAGTGGAGCAGCTTTCATGCAGCCATCAAACATGAGGATCAAAGCCCACTGCAATGGCAATATTCAATGCTAGAGGCAAGGATAGAGCGAGACAAGGATCCGCACAGACTTCATTTGGGAGCAAGATGGTTACCAACCGTACTGGAAGGCAATTTGGGAATGAAAACGTGGTATTTAAAATATTTTGCCAACTAGTAGTATCTTTCCAAAATTCTCAATAATACTATCCTTAATTAAATCACTCTCCATCCAAGTAATGGGATATCATATCAATATCTAAAAAATGTTTTTGAAGACTAATAAATTGCTTAGGGAAATATTTATACATTATTTGATGGAAAAATGCAAAACTGCTAATTGAGAGATACTAAACTATATTTTAAATATGTGTATTTGAGCATTCCAATATAATATCATTTATTAATGGTGATGGAGAATTTTTTAATATTTTTCAGTACTTCAAATGACTGGTAATAATCACACATGACTTGCATAAGTAAAATATATATATATTTTTTTTTAAATCTAGACTCTAAACTCATTAGACATTTCAATCAAAATATCTTTTGAAAGTTGTAGGGGAAAAGAAGTCTAATGTTAAAGCATCCAGTTCACCAAATATTCTGAAAAGAGAATAAAAAAGGATGGTATCAAAATTACCAGTTGTACAGGGTGCCGGCGCTTGGCAATGTGTTCCATGTGATTGGCAGATGTTTTCCTCTTGAGTGTGGGGCCTAGAATTGAGGGTGTCATGGGCCTGAATTGTGTTCTGAACTTGGGAATTATGAGAATAAGGACAAAGGGAGGTTGCTTTTTATCTAGCTGGTCTAGACAGGATTGTTTATGCTATTTTCTACTGAACTCATCATATGGAAAAACTGTTCTTCTTTTCACTCACACAAATGTTTTCATACTGAAAAAGATTAGAATGGAAGCTCAACAAAGTCCTATCAACCTCAATTGTCTGCCAGCTCAGTGCTTAAGAACTTCCAGAAAGCAAAGATTTCAAAGTATGAGTCACAAAATAAAATTAAAATTTACTTACTTCCAAAACCGAAATGGCAAAGGTAGAATGGCATCATTTACATTGAAAAAAAATATATATATATGGCAGCAGGGTATAGTAGAAATCCCTCCAGATTCTGCTATTAATTAGCTACTTAATTTTTGGTAAGTAGTATGTTTACTGAGCTTTTTTCTCCTTATAACAAGGGGAATAATGATATCTGCTTTATTTACATATTTCTTCCTTTATTATGAATACTAAATGAAACAATGTATATAACAGTACCACTTGGTAAATAAATCATTTCAAATATAGTGTTTAATGTTTCATAGCACAGTATGGCAAATACTCTTTTTAAGTTCTACTGGTTCCCCTCTACCCACCCCAATGATTTACTATTTCATAGGTAAAATGTCTAAAATGGTCTAAAAAGCCCTACTCATTATGTCCCTACATCTCTCCGCACATACTCTATCACCTGATTGCTAGTTCACTCCTCTCTGCTCATGTCCACCCTATCCTGATCCTTGAATGTACCACAGATACTGTTTTGGAATTTGCACTCAACCATGTCCTCTCACTGAAACACTCATACCTCAGAAATCCAATGGCTACATCTTCAACAATTACAAGTCTCTATTCAGACATTTTCTCATTACTGAGGTCTATCTTCATCATATTCATTAAAATGGCATCCTGCCTCTCAGTCATCTTGATCCCTTTTTTTTTTTTAATATTTTATTTATTTGACAGAGAGCGAGACAGCGAGAGAGGGAACACAAGCTGGGGGAGTGGGAGACAGAGAAGCAGACCTCCCGCGGAGAAGGGATCCCTACGCAGGCCTCAATCCCAGGACCCTGGGATCATGACCCCAGCTGAAGGTAGATGCCTAAAGACTGAGCCACCCAAGTAACCCCATCTTGATCCCTTTTTATGCTTATTTTTTTCTTCAATAACAATTATTGTTAGCCACCATTTTAACTGTTTTACCTATTTGTTAATAGTCTGTCTCACACAACTACATTGTAAACTTTGTAATAAGCTTTATAATGATGAGGATATGTGTATGGAAGAATATCTAAACACTAAAGGTAAAAAATAGGCTGTGCTCACCAAATACGAATCTGTTATTATCCAAATAAGTGCAGCTTAGGTATTATTTTTGACAATAATATTGAAAGCATTACAACAAATAACAACAATGAGAGGTAAAAAATCCTACAGTCAATGGAATCTTAATTACGTGAGAAAAGTCATATATGAAAGTTAAAGCACGCAACTGACAACTTAAGCTATTCCCTTCTCAATTCCCACCAATCAATGCTGTTAATGAACAGAATTTCCCTTAGGTGGGGTGGAAAGAGCCCAGCCTCTGAAATCAAACCAACATGATTCAAATCCCTGCTTCTCCTTGCCTTCATTAGACATGGTTTTAGACATGTTCCTTTGCATGTCTCCAGTTTAGCTACTAAAAGCTGGGCATTATCATATCCACATTATAGGACAGTGTGATTATTAAGTGATACAATGCATATAAATGTCTTATAACATCATCCTTGAAACAGTTGCCAGGGAGTAGGGTTCAGGGGAATTAGCCCCTTGTCAGTAACCTTGTTCTCCATTGACTATTTCTGTTGAGAGAAATGGCCTGAAGTTCTAAGTGTGATCCCAGGAGCCCTTGAGGGTCCTTAAGACCCTTTCAGTGGGTCCATAAGGTTCTGCATTTTCCAACTGAATTATCCATGTGAGGCCAGATTTTCTTCACACACTTCAACCAAAGGAATATATTGCAACAGACTGAACGGAGAAGCACATGAGAGTCCAGGGGCCTTTTATCCAGCCAGAAATTAAAAAGATTTGCAAAAATGTTGAAAACAAAAAGCCACTGTTCTTGTCAATTTATTTTGTTTTTGTTTTGGGGAATACATTTTCCCCAAAATGTGTTACAGGGATTAATACGTCAGAAAAATTATCATTTTAAAATAAATTAATAAATAAATGTTTTTAAATTTTCTGTTTTAATTTCTAATACCAAAAATGGTGATATATTTAACCTTCATAAACAAAAAATACTGAGGCTCTTCAATATTTTTTAGTATGGAGTCCTGAGACCAAAAAATTTGAGAACTGCAGACCTAAATTGATACTCTTTGGCATTCACCACAACCATTTAAGATAAGTTTAAGCTACCTCAATTTTCTTAAGTAAAAAAAAATCCAGATTAAAGGTATACATATATACATTCAAAAATATATGATATAATACATAAATTATTTATTTGTTTCATTAAGAATATTCTTCTAATTTGAATTCTATGTTTTTATAGTATGAAATGGGCTTCACAGTGGAATCCCAAAGGAAAATTATGTGACTTTAACCATCTTATAGTACCATTAGAATTGTGCAAGATAATCATGAAAATGTATAGGTATTTGCTACCTGCCTCCTAATCTGTTCTGGACCTAAATATTGATAGTCCTGAGCCTCAATCAATAATGAAAATGTTTGCAGGCCCGAATAATAAAGAGCAATATTGCACATAATTATAGCATAAGCTTCCGTAATAAATACTGCTATAATAATACCAAAGGACCAGGAAAGTAAATGCTTATCAGCATATGGGAAACATAAAATTCTAAGAAAGTGGCCTGCCAGGGTAATTTAGCAAGTGTGTTTAAAATCTTCATGTAACTAGGAAAAAATTGAATTTCATTTGCAAATAGTTTTAGGTTAACAAGCACTAAATTATTCTTGTATTATTGTTAGTCATAAAACATAATCCATACAAATTAAGTGACATATACCAGCTATGTTTTCTTTCTATCCAATTTGATTGATTACACAAGTTTCATTGTAAGCAGAAAAATAACTGAATTCACTTAGTATTAGAGTACCTTCTAATTTCAAAATTATCCAGAGAGCTGACTAATCTCCACTTTCCCCATCAGATGCTTCCTCCAGGCTTTCTCCTACACCTTGCTCTGGGCTGAAGGGGGTTGACTTTTATGAGCTGTATCAACCCCCCACACCCCAACTGCTCTAGCCTCAGTTTTGTTTTAGCCAACGAGGGCAGCAGCAGAGAATTGGTGAGCTGGCAAGAAAGAGAGAAAGGAGGAAAGGGAGGAGGGGGAGAGAGAAGAGAGAGTGGAGAGAGAGAATTGGTTCCTCCTTCTCCTTGTTGCCAGGCTGCAGTTTTTTTTACTGTGACTGTGATTGCTTTCCTCCACCTTGAGAACCAAAGTCCCACAGCTGCTCCTCTTGCCACATGCCAGGTTCCATCCATTATTCCATATTACGTTGCTCCTTTGGGTGGACAGGTAGTAAAATGTCCAGGATTTATTGGTGCCAGGATGCTTCACCATCCCTTGTTGGAGCCTTTAGTCCTACTCCAACCTCCCTCCATCTCTGTAAATAGACTTTACATGGAACTTCCATTAGACTTTCTTGAGTTAACATTTTGCGTATGTCCTACAGACTGGTTGTTTCAGAATCTTTCACAATTCAGTGTGATTTTCAGACACCACGGGAGGAGATTTTCCATCTATGAGGTTGCTATTTGGTAAACCAAACTGTTAATGAAAACTCATTAAGAGCCTCACTTATTCCCATTATAAGGAATCAGGTTTAGTATTTCTTAGACTAGCCAATATCCATCCAACCAAACTATTTTATGTCATTCTATCCACAATACATAAAAGAGCAAAGCTTTTGCTGAGTTTTAAGCTTTACTGTATTTCAAACAAATGAGATATATGTAACATTGAAATTACTATAAGCAGATTAGTTATCAAGAAGTGAATGTCAGCTCATTTAATATGTATTTTTACCAAAGAGGTGAAATGACAAGATACATGGGTTCCTTGATGGTGCAAGCCTCATCTTTAAGAAATTGAACAGGTATGGTGTCAAATACTGTTCATTTTTTTAAAAAATCTAATAACAATAGTAATATTCTAAGAACTTTACATGCATTGATTCATTAACTTCTTAAAAACTCTATGAGTTAGGTGCTAGTCTTCCTCCATTTGGTAGGAAAGGGCTTGATCACAAATAAATTAAGTAACTTGCCCCAAATTACATAGTAGATGGCCGAGCTGGAAATAGAACAAGAGTTAAAAGTAATTACATTAGCCTTTGCATGTGTCCTTTACTTTTTTTTAACAAAATTAATAAATTTCCAAAGTGATTAAGAAATTGAACTTTTGAGGTACAACTAAAATTGTATGACCTATATTAAGCAATTTTATTGTACTTTTACCCAATTATATTTTATATGATTATATGATTAATTTATATTTTCTAGTAATTTTTACAACAAAAGTGTACCTGGGTGGCTCAGTTGGTTAAGCGACTGCCTTTGGCTCAGGTCGTGATCCCAGGGTCCTGGGACGGAGTCCCCCATTGGGCTCCCTGCTCAGTGGGGGGTCTGCCTCTCCCTCTCCCTCTGCTGTTCCCCCCTTCCCCCCTCCCCCGCTTGTGTGCTCTCTCAATAGAGATACTTTCAAATAAATAAATAAAATCTTAAAAAAAATTACTAGTATATTATTTTAATCTGCTCTGATTTTGTTTCACTTTAAGAGAACAGAAAAATAATTATCAACCATATCATAATTAACGAGAAATGAGAAAAAAAAAGAATCCTGTGATACCTAAGAACTAGCTACACCACAGGTGACAATAGCTCACCCTTTCTCCATTGCTGACTCTGTTGAGTCACCAAATATTCAGGAGATGGCTGGGGTGTGTGTGGTACTGTCCTGTGCCAGTGTTATATGGGGGACAACATACATACTCTTCCTGGCCTTCATGGACACATCATGAGGGAGACAGATGTGAACAAAATCGTTGCATCTGTGATCATTATCATGAAAGAGGGACTTAAGATAAAATAAAAGTGAATGTTCCAAATCAAGAAAATGAGGCAGCATTTTTCTGGGTTGAATCTAGACCCAAAGGAAGAAGAGATCATGTCTAGATAAGAGTGGGGTTGGCTAAGGGAGAAAATATTCCAAGGACAGAGTAAACTAGCAGAAAGAAAAGCCTGCAGAGAGGGGAGTTCAGATTTTTCTGTGAAGTAAAAATTCATCATTTTCTCTGAAATTCAGAATGTTCTAGATCCTGAGGCTTAGATCATATGTTTTCAGAAGGAAAATAGATTATTTTGTATATTCAGTTTTGTTTTGTTTTTTAAGATTTTATTTATTTATTTGAGAGAGAGAGAATGAGAGAGAGCAAGCACATGAGAGGGGGGAGGGTCAGAGGGAGAAGCAGACTCCCCGCCGAGCAGGGAGCCCGATGCGGGACTCGATCCAGGGACTCCAGGATCATGACCTGAGCCGAAGGCAGTCGCTTAACCAACTTAGCCACCCAGGCGCCCTTGTATATTCAGTTTATGAGACAGAAATTTTAAGAAACTCTCCTTCAAGTTTCTAATGTTAAAGTCATGGTTCCAGCCTGTGTAAAGTCACTGACTGTCTTTCATTTTTCATATTCTTCTACTCCAGAGGGAGAATGCGAAACAAAACAAAAAAAAAACAAAACTGGATGAAGCTGAAACAATGTGGCAAATTTACCTTAAAAACACTCTATGAAAGAACTGTCTCAAAAATTCCCCTCAGGAATTTATGCATAGAAAAAAACAAGTAACAAAGGAAGAATGGTGTACATTTTATTGTGAAACGGTAATGGTGTAATGAGAACTACAATTAATGAATATCTGGGGGTCATTTTGCACATGTTAGAGTTAATCTTTACAAAATCCTTACAGTTTCGGTACTTTTATCCACATTCATAGGCGAGGAAACTGAAAAGTTACATGAATAGTCCAAGTTTTATACCTTTACATAGCAGTGTAAACATAAACATGACTAGTCTGACTCTAAAGTTCTTGGTCCGGTTCAGTGCTTACATGGGAAAGAAGTAGGAAGGGTTGTCAAATACAGATCTAAAATACATTGAAATGTATCATATTCAAAGTTACTCTAGATTCTTCTTTTATTGGATCTTTAAAAACTTGTCTAAGATTTAATGTTTTGAAGAGAAATGTTTTAATAAAAATATATAAATATGTCTATAATCAGCTTGTGGGGCAAGATTCAGTGAAATGTGGAAAACAGGGTAAACAAGAATATGTATGTACCAACTTTTGGTCTCAGGGAATGACTGTTCCTTAAAAGCTAATTCCACGTGGCTTTGATCACCTTTGTGAGAATATTATTAAATTTTTGAAGAGGGACTCAATTTTATAGCTTATGCTATATACCAAGTAATTTTTTACCTACTATACAGATATTATTCAAATTTAATACTGTTGAAAACCTAGAAACAGGCACTGTAATCTCTATTTACAAATAGGGAATCTGAGACTTAGTAAGATTATACAACTTTCAGTTAAGAATCCACTAAGAACATTTGTATGGCAAACTGTAAAATTCTCTTAACTATAGAGAATAAACTAAGGGCTGCTCAAGGATAGGAGAGGTGGGTGGGGAGGTGGGTTAAATGGGTGATGGGCATTAAGGAGAACACTTGTTGGGATGACACCGGGTGTTATAGGTAAGTGATAAATCACTAAATTCTACTCCTGAAACCAATACTACGCTATATGTCAACTAACTTGAATTTAAATTAAAAAAAAGAATAGCAGAATCTGGGTGTCTCAGTTGGTTAAGCATCCCACTCTTGATTTCGGCTCAGGTCATGATCTCAGGGTCGTGAGATCGAGCCCCTCGTTGGGCTCCACGCTTGCTCAATGTGGAGTCTGCTTGAGATTTTCTCTCTCTCTCTCCCTCTGCCCCTTCCCTCACTTGTGTGCTCTCTATTAATAAATAATCTAAAAAAAAAAAGAATATTTGTATGACATTACTATCTACCAGGAGTTATGCTAAATGCTTTATATCAATGATCTCAAAATACCCAACACTATTAGATAGGGATGATAATGATGACAGTGATGATGATGGTGATGATGAATACGATAATACCCATTTTACAGGTGTGGACCTTGGGTAAACATCTCCATTCACCACATCCTATATGCTGAACTTAAAAAACTAAGGTTTGAGGGTAACGCTGACACTCAGAATTTCTAGAATATTCCCTTAGGAGATTATACATTCACCACATTTTAGCATAGGAATATTTTCTTGCTCCACTCTAGTGACCACCCAAAGAATACAAGAGAATTCATATTTGACAACTCTAAGTAATGGGGCCATGAGACCTGATTATCATCCATCTGTGGCAATTAGACTAATGGTTTCCATTCTAGGAAGAACTATTGCTTTGGCATCTCATTATTTCATTACACAAGCTCATTTTTCCAGCTGTGATCATATGCTGACTGGGATATGCATAAATGAAAATCACAGAGTTCTAAACACCATAATATATGTATTGGTTTGATATCTAACACCTTAGAGACTTCATGGGAAATTACTTCTGGTTCAGAAATATTTTAATGACCTTGGCCCTGAAACACTGTTAGATGGCCAATTCAAGCAAGAGCTGATGACATTAAATGAGAGAGCAAAAATTAATTGGCTTTTTGAGCATGAAAATGAGTAAATATAAATTTATAAATGGAATTTAAAATGTCTGGGATGTTAAACCAAAATGTAATACAGGATCACAGTCCAGAAGTCCTGTGTTATTTTAGCTTTTATGGGATCTTTATGTTTCCTTTGATCTGATCAGACTTTATCTCCTCCCCTTTCCTATTCTCTATGTAGCCTGCATAAACTTACTCTTCCATATGTCTGTCTTTACTAGAAAAGCACTGTAGACAATACATCTGCTCCCTTCACTTAGTCCACTGCTTTCACTTTACCACTCATTTCACATTATGATTTTAAAAATGTACACTTTGATAAAAGTAATATAATTAAATTGATTACAGATAAAATGATTAAATTGATGCAGAGCTATATTGATAAAAATATGTACATATGTTAATAAATATAAATAGGAATATAAGAATTAGCACCCAGAAAACATCATTGATTCATTTCAAAAAAAGAAAATGAAAAGACTGAATTTATTTGTCACTTCTAAAGATTTAAAAAGAAGAAAGAGAATGTGATCGAATTTTGCAAGTGTATCTGAAGGCCAAGAATCAGTTACTATGTATGTGGTAAGCTAGTTCAACCAAGACTTGTAATGACAATGCCTTATAATTTATATAAAAACACACTTAGTCCTGGATTTCAGAATGGATAGAAAGATGAATTAGGAAAATGTTAATCTTCCTGACTTATTTAACATATTAGAATAGCTATTCTCAATAAGAAATGTATATACCCTCAAGGATTTATCAAAGAATTAAGACCCATAAAGAATTTAAATATACCCTACCCTGGTCATCTTCTATTGGAGGCCACTGTTGTTGGGAGCATGCCATGAGTTCAGAGGGGCATACCCAGGGAGGACATTAAGTGTGGAACTACTCCACTAAATCATATTTGAAAGAGGTAGACATTGTCAGCATCTGCCATCTTTTGGGATATTGTTGAAGAAATTGTTTTGAAATTGGAATGTGATGATGTCCATAAGGAGTAGTGAAGAGTTGTAGCATCCTATTCCCACAAAAGCTCAGATCAGGTAATCCAGCTACCATCATTAATGGATGGATCTCTGTCTTGATGTGGGCAAGAATGTCATGAACTTCATTAGAAAAAAAGGGAAGTTGAACTTTACTGATTTTTGTTTAGAAGTTATGGGAATTCTGCTGTGATAGTGGTTGTTTTTCAATTACTTAAATGATAATGTAACAACCTCTCAGGATAATTTTCTGTGTGTATATATTAATAATAAAGGGATGGGCAATGTTGGACAACAAATATATATTTATAAATATATATGTACATACATGAATTTTTACAAATGATATCATACTATAGAACTTATTTTGTAATTTGTTGTATGTGTGTGTGTTTTTCCTTAACATGGCAGAGATGTCTCTTCATATCTGTACATATAAAACTGTCTTATTCTGTTTAATTTCAAAATAAATATTATTCTATAACATTAATAATCAATGGAAGGGAGGGCATGTGGTTCTTAAGCGTGCTAACTGCTAACTTGGGTACCTAATTGTTGACTCTAGAAGTAGGCATTTTACATCCAAGCTCAGTCACTGACTAGGTGTATTAATTTAACCATTTTTAGGCTCCTTGTGCTTAGATTTTCTTATCCATAAATGGTAATAATACATCTACATTATAACATTGTCTTGAGGATTAAATGATTAATTCATTCATCCAACATATTCAACAAATATTTACTGAGCCCCTACCATGTGCAAGACAGATTTAGGAACTTTTGATCCTGCACTGAACAAAGCTGACAATGATTTCTACTCTCTCATGGAATTTACATTGTAGCAAGGGGATACAGAAAATTAAGAAAGTAAAATAAATATGTAGGTTATAGAGCATGTTGTAGTAAGTACTATGCACAATAGAAAAAGGAGAGCCCAGTAGGAGGCAGAGGACTCCCTGTGGTGGGAGAACTTCCAATTTAAATAGCTGCTTAGGATAGTCATCCTAGGGAAGGTGGTCTGAGTAATGACTTGAAGGTGGTGAGTTAGGAGAACATTAAGAGAAAAAGTTTATCAGCTGGATGGTACAGGTAATGCAAAGTCTCAGTGTCGTTCTGACCATAAACTTTCCAAGGAAGAACAAGGAGGGTGGTAGGCCAGAACACAGTGAGTGAAGAATAAAGTAGTAGAAGATTAGTTTATAGAAATAAGAAGGACAGGGAGAACCAATAAGGTAAGTCTTTGTAGAACACTACAAGACTTGGACTTTTCTAGTTCATTGCAAAACTCACACCAGAGCAGTGACATCATCAGATTTACATTTTAAAAGATTCCTCTGGCTGCTATCTGAGAAATAGCACCATAAGTGGGGAACAAACTTAGAAACACAAAGCTAATTAGGAAGCTACTGCAGTGATCAGGATTAGCATTGATGGTGACTCAGACCAGGATATTTGCAGTGGACGTGGTTGGAAGTTATTAAATTTGGATATAATTTAAAGGCCAAGAAAATAGGATATGCTGATAAATTGACTTCGGGATGTGGGAGAAAGCAAGTATTCAGGGATAACTTCAAGTATTTTGGCATTATTACCTAGAAGCACGGAACTGTCATCAGATGGAAATGGGGAAAACTCTGGGAGAAGGAGATTTAGCAGAGAAAGCCAGGAGTTAAATTTAGGTCATGTTAAGTAGGCAGTCTACCTAACATTCAACAGAGTTATGGAGAATTCAGTTGTCAAATACATAACTGACATTTAGAAATGGCTCTCAGAGACACTCTGATGTAAGCTAATTTTGTTGGTTATGCAACAGGTTCCTAAGGAAGATGATAACGATGCCTCCTGAACACTGAGTACTAGGTTAGTTGATGTTAAAATCTATTACCACATCTCTAGCTTCCAGCTGTATGTGCATGGCTGAAACAGAAATTGACAGGTTATTGAGTGCACGCACAAATGTAATGAGTGCCCACACAAATGCCATCTACTGCTTTACTAAATTCAATCAGATCCATTAGATTCCTACCATGTCAAAGTGCTAGGCCTAGTCCACCAGAAAAACAGATAATAGAAGGAATCACACTTACTGCTCTCTCAGACTCTGGGAGAGCTTCTGTGCTCTGATGGAATCCATATAGGTCAGGAAAAAGAATAAACTCAAGCCAGTACCACCAGACCTCTCTCTGAGTTTAGTGACCTGGATGTGACAAAGCCATAACACTGAAGTGTCTGTGAAAGGTACATAGGAAAAGAAAGGCAACTCTTGCATTGGTCCACCCTCTGAAGAGACTTTCATCCTCACTATTCCACTTAAGGTGACCAGAGATTTGGTGTTGCTCAATAAAATGGTCATGCCTTACTCTACACCTTTCTTGACTTAACAGCCTTATTTGGGGAAGTTGATATTTCCTTAATGGAACATTATTCTCTCTTGGCCGCTGCTCCTTCTCAGTATCTTTTACTAATTTACCAGCCCTACCTCCACCATTGCCAACCAGCTCTTCCCTCACTTTCTTCAAAAGAAATTGCAACCTTCTACCCAAAGCACTTGGCCCTTATTTCTCCCTTCTATGATACATTCAACTCATAAACAAATCCTTTTATCTCTGACTTGATAATACATTCAGAATCCAGCCCTTCCCAATACCTCCACTCCTACCAAGGTCCAAGCAACTACCAGATTTGCTTAGGTTTGTATAACAGATTTCTAGAGATTCCCTCCCAGTGTTCTTACTCTCTTTTCCACCAGTTGATTCTTTTCTCTTTTTTTAAAGATTTTATTTATTTGTTAGAGATAGACAGAGAGAGACACAGAGAGAGAGGGAACACAAGCAGGGGGAACAGCAGGCAGAGGGAGAAGCAGGCTCCCCGCTGAGCAGGGAGCCCGATGCAGGGCTCAATCCCAGGACACTGGGATCATGACCTAAGCTGAAGGCAGACGCTTAACCGACAGAGCCACCCAGTGTCCCAGCACCAGCTGATTTTTAACACGGTGCCAGAGTGCTCCTTTAAAAATGCAAAATCTGTCAGCAGTTTTTCATTTAATTCATAAAAAGTCCTATGTAGGGGTGCCTGGGTGGCTCAGTCAGTTAAGCGTCTGCCTTCGGCTCAGGTCATGATCCCACGGTCCTGGGATCGAGCCCCACGTCGGGCTCCCTGCTCAGCAGGGAGCCTGCTTCTCCCTCTCCCTCTGCCTCTCCTCCTTGCTCTTGCTCTCTCTCTCTCAAATAAACAAATAAAATAAAATAAAAAGTCCTTTGTAAACTGACGTTATCTCCTGTCGCTTCAAGACTTTTTCATTGACTTCACCCACATTGGTTTCTTATTATTTCTGAAATATTCTAATGTCACATCATCTGAAATGCCTCAGAACATTTGCACTTGTTCTTACCTCTACCTGGAATGTTCTTTCTGACAACGCTAGGTGACTCACTTCTCACTTCCTGCAATTATCTGGCCATCTATTCTCTCCTCAGTAATTCCTTCTTTATGACCAACACAAGATGGCAACACCCTTCCAGTCTATCCTTTTTACCCAGTTTAGTTTTCTCAGTACCACTTATCTCCATGAGAAATATCTTACAGGCATATTTTTAGTAGCTTGTCATTTTCCTCCCACTAGAATGTAACCTCCATGAATGCAAGGACTTTGATCCCAATAAATAATTGTTAAATTAATGAATAAATTCTTCTTTGAAATGATGCCTGTGTTTATTTTAATTACTCAACAGGGAATGTCTCTCTCCTGATTTTCTCTTTAAAAAATGTTCCTAAGCTTATTATTAGATTGAATATCCAGATGGCCAGGTGAGCTATGTGATTTTTGTCCTCTCTGCCTATCTGCATAAGACCCAATGTACAGTCATATCTTTCTGAGGCTCCTTGAAGACTACATATTTTCTTCTTGATTAGTGCAGATTTGAAAATTATGTTTTAAGGTGGAAAGAGTCCAGAAGTGGTTTTGGAGTATTAAAAACCAACAGAGACACGAACATTTAAAGGTTGTATAAAGTATCATTTCATCACCCTCATCTTCTCCATCATGATTGTTTTTGTGGTCATAGCTAACATTTACTGAGAATTTACTACATTACATACATGGTTCTCAATGCTCTGTACACATGACTTGTTTAATCTCAACAGCTCTATATGGTTGGCATTACCAACCTATTTTATGGATTACTTCTCCTATTTTACAGATGATGCAACTGAAACAAAGTAATTTTGCTCACACTTTTTGTAATATAAGCATCCAACCTGAAAGTGGTTGGTTGTTAACAGGAATTCAATAATGAGCAATAACCTTTACCACAAATCTATGGCTATTAAAAGGGAAGAGGTGGGTTTGTGTTCAAGATGGCAATACAGGAAGATCCTGAATTCTCCTCCTCCCACAAACACACCCCATCTCCAGCTGCATGTGGAACAATTTCCCCTGGAAAAAAATTCTAAAATCTAGTGGAACAACTCCTTCATTTCAGACAAAGGAGAAACACACACACACACACACACACACACACAGTCAAAGCAGCTAGGAAAGACTGAGACAAATTCCTGTCACAAGCTGCTCCCTGGTTGACCCCCTCATCCACTTAATCTGCATGGTAACCCACAATCAGGAAGGAACTCAAAACCTGAAGCTTCTCTCTGAGGAGTGAAAGGCTCACCCCCCACATCAGGCACCCCAAATGTTAAGAACTGCATCTGAGAGATGAGCCTCCAAAACCTCTATCTTTGAAAACCATCATGCTCATGCCCAAGAGACCCATGGGGCTCTGGCAAATTAAGGGGCTCTGAAGGGGCTCACACAAAGACCCATTTGTCCCTGGGCCCAGCACAGGAACAGCCTTTGAAAAGTGTCCTAACTTGATACAAAGGAGGCTCATTTGCTCATTTTAAATCATTGCACCAAGGGGCAGGGACCTGCTGGAATATTTTCCCAGCAATGAGGTTGGTGTGAAAAATTTTTGCACTTTCTCTCTGCCTTGCTAAAGCCAGTAGGTACCATATCTCTCTTTTTTTTTTAATTTATTCTAGGCTTTAACATTTTTACTTTATTATTATTATTATTATCATTATTATTATTATTCCTCTAGACATTTTTCCTGGCAGGCATTATCTTTTTTTTTTTTTTGCTCTAGAATTTTTTTTCCCTTCAGTGGGTGCCATCTTTATACTCTAGTTGATGGGTGACATCTTTGTGCCCTCTCTTTGCTTGTCTAGGAGCTTTGGCCTGGAGGGCAGGCTTCTGGTTTGGCATACTTCAAGGACACAGTGAAGGTGTTCTCAGGGAACAGAGGCTGGTGGATGCAATCTCTGTGCTCTCCCTCTGCTTTGCTCCAGATCACTGTTAGCTTCCAGAAAGAAGTTTATATTCTTGTCTGGTGCCCTGATTTTTGTGGCTGTTGCCAGGGGACACTTCTAGATTGCCTGGCTCTGCAGGCCAGCAGGGCTAATGAATACAGTGCCAAAGGACTATATATATTTGCATTCTGTACCAAATGCTGCATGTGGAACTGGCTTCTAATCAGCCTGAATTTAGGAGCTGATTAAAATCCTTCCCTTTGGGACATCAGCAGGGCTTAGTACACCCTCAAATACTGGAGCTATTCAAAATAAAATAGGCTGCTTGTGAATCACAAAGGTTTGAGAGACAACCAAGAGCTAGTGTAGGCTTAAACATTAAGGTGTATCTTCTACTGAAGGGCACTCCTTCAAGATGGGAATGATGGCTGTTTCATCTAATGCATAGAAGCCAACACAGAGGGTTAAGCAAAATGAAGAAACAGAGGAATATATTCCAAACAAAAGACAACATAAAACCCCAGAGGAAAACTTTAATAAAAAGTAATTTACCTGGGCGCCTGGGTGGCTCAGGTGGTTAAGCGACTGCCTTCGGCTCAGGTCATGATTCTGGAGTCCCGGGATCGAGTCCCACATCGGGCTCCCTGCTCAGCAGGGGGTCTGCTTCTCCCTCTGCCCTCTTCCCTCTCGTGCTCTCTGTCTCTCATTCTCTCTCTCTCAAATAAATAAATTAATTTTTTAAAAAAAAGTAATTTACCTGATGGAAGAGGAAACCCACTCGCCTCGTTTGGGGATGAGGAATGGGGATGAGGAACCCACAGTTGGCACATCCTTAGGAGCCTGGGGACAAGCTAACAGCAAAAGACATACACTTCATGTGAAGTTTCACAACTGCCAGTCCTTTGTTGTTAATTGTATATCAACAGTCTTTTGCCGATCTCAGCCAAAAAGTCCAAGTGTTCATCGATTAGGTAATTCTGAATCTTAGCTCACCAAATATCCACTTCACCAGACTGGTGGGAAACAAAGTAGTCATTTCCATCTTCTGAATACTAAATTGTCTTACCTAATCACCCATTTTATCATTGATTGGTTACTGGCCTGAAAAATCAGTAGATCTGGGGACCAGGTGTCACCATCTGAAATATGCCTCTATTTTATTTGCCTTTCCACCTGCTGCCATTCTTGGCAAAGCACACAGGTGCTAGGTCAATAAGCCTTCCTTAAATGGCTAACAGTCAGCAATCCCAAGCAAATAGCAAGCAACATCTAAGAGACAATTTCCAGAGGTATTCACTATGAAAAATGAGATGAATCATCAGCATTCCACAAATAACCCAGGGCTGAAGCTTCTACTAATGAAAGTCACCTATGTAACACACAAGGTTAAGTACCTCTTACAAGAATAAATGATAACTCACCTTGGTCAATTTGTGGAAGAACAGAAATGATGATAGGGTCACCAGCTGGTATCATTCTTATGAAACCTCTTTCAAAAAATCAGTTACTGTCATAAGGACAAAAGCAAATGGACACAAGTAAAAAAATCAACAGAAAAAAAAATGTACTCAAATATCAGCCCCATCTATCCACAGAATTCTAACATTATTATAATTGAATACACGTCATTCTTTTGATTTAAAAAAGTGGGGTTTACAAAACTCAATATGGTCTAAAGTTACTTTGTTTCATTTGTCCCAAACTCTGGTATATGTCTGGGTCTGTGTGACTCAAAAATAAATGTGTAAGATATCTTTAAAATATTTAAAGACTCCAATTGCAAATTTCAGTTTCCTCCAATGGACAAACAGAAGCCAAACACCTCGATTTCATAGACTTATTCATCACATCCACTCACTTTCTGATAGTAATTTTGGCTTCCTAGAGACATGTGTATCATCTGGTGGCTTCTGCATCTCAATGCTTTGCATGAAGTTAAGACTAAGGATGGAACACAAAGCTATATCTGGGTCACAATCAGAAGTTGGCCACCTACGAGAGAAAGAGGTGTTATGGTTTCTTATGTGACATCACGGGGAGCAGAGATAAGGTTGAGTGATGTGGCCTCACATCAGAGGTGAGAGAAGGAAGCCTCACGAGGGATATTGCACATCATGACGCTCAACAAACCAGTCTCAAGAGTCCCAGCCCTGAAAGTTAGGAACCTGGCAAGTATCTTCATGGATCAACTCGACAAAACTCCTAAGACTGAAAAAAAACAGAACTCCAATGTTATGAGGCTAGAGGAAGATTCAAAATGTCCAATGGACTGAACATTTGTATCAGCCTGTGTTGCATATTTTCTCTTCACCTGAAAAGTATATGGGGATTTAAATTACCAGAAGTTTATTGATGTACTCAGGATCCTGCCCACAGGTGTTACTTTTATGATTCAAATGTTGGAATGCTACATTCTTTTTTTTTTTTTTTTAAGATTTCATTTATCTATCTGACAGAGAGATCGCGAGAGCAGGAACACAAGCAGGTGGAGTGGGAGAGGGAGAAGCAGGCTTCCCGCCCAGCAGGGAGCCCGATGCAGGACTCGATCCCAGGACCCTGCGATCATGACCCGAGCCGAAGGCAGACGCTTAACGACTGAGCCACCCAGGTGCCCCGGAATGCTATGTTCTAAGAGCCTGATGCAGCCTTCTCACTTAATAGACCGGTTGGTGGGGAGATTGTCCTGTCAAGCCAACAAACAGTACACTCAGTCACCTTAGCACTGCTTCCTTTTCTGACTGTTCAGCCTGCCTTTTAGCCTATTGCCTTCTGTTTACATACACAATCTTTCTCCTAGCAAGATGAACATAACTAGCAATCAAACTGTATGGCATTTACTCAACACTTAGACTATTCCTCAGTCACCTTGGTTGGAATTTTGGGATTCTGTAGCTCTTACTCTATATTTATCTGCTTGTACAGTGATTGGCCATTTGTTCAGCCTTCTTTCATTCAAGAAGTATTAATTGAGCATTTATTATGTGAAAATAACGGTTTTAGTCCCTAGGAGTATAATGCTATCCTTAAGCTAAATAGAAACAGCCCTTATCTTTAGAAACTTCAAAGTCTAAAAGAGAAAATAGAAATCAAACATTTTATTAAAAATAAAATACACTGAATAGTAATGATCAGAAAAGTTCCTGGCACTATTAAAACATCAGGAAAGTTCTCTCCGAAGAGATGTTTACACTGACATTGAGGAATTAGGATCAAATCTTATTTTTCTATTATAGATGGTCAGCTCACTTATTGTATATGGATTTTATTGGTTTAGTTCTCACAGGACATCTTTATTTCTCTTATCCATAAATTCATTTAGGGTACCTCATAGTTGTATCCCCATTGGATTGGGCAAAATTAAGCCATATCTGATAATCTGTAATATAACAAAAGAAATATAAGTAAAATACTTATACAGCATCTAGCATAAATGGTCTCCCAAAAAGCTATCTTGATTTGTGTTTGGTTGTTTAAAGAAATTTTGGAAACTATTATTTAGTACAAAATCTTACTTGCCCTAATTCATGTACACAAAAATATTCCCTCATCCCCATGTCTCTATTCAAGCCATCATCATTTCATTGTCTGAAGAATACCTCTCAGCAAAGCTTTCCAAACAACAGCATCACTACCAAAACTGTATTTCTACTTCCAAAGAGAGGAGATTTTAGGAGTGTCCTAAAATCTTCATCATCCAGATGCTTTGAACTTAAGCCCAAGTCTTTTAACATTTCAATAATCAGAAGCTTTCCTTGCACTTTATTAAACACTGAAGGCTTTTAAAGCATAAAAATTCAAATTAGTGATGATAGTTGTTCTAGGTCACCAAGGAGCCCTGAGGGGGAATGGCACATCGACAGTAAGCAACTGTCCTGTTCAGTTCCTGCAGCTGCTCAAGATTCCAGCTTGCATTACCAGATCTGCTCATTCCAAGCCACACCTTCTCACTTGTCCAACCTCTGTGCAAGTCGCATGCACTTCCAGGCACCTTGACATTCACAAACTGGCTTCTTCATAATTTGATGTTCTGGCAACATGAAAAATATAAATATGGTTGTTAAAATGAGGATTAGAGAGCAAGAATATGAGTTGACATTTAAAACCTGGTCAATACAATTTAATACCTTAACTCTTATGTAAAGTTTTCGTTACAATTGAGTCTAACCTATATGCTTTTAAACTATGTCAAAATTCCAGATTCCTCCTATGATCTCCATCTTGATTTTTAAGACCCTCTACCCTCTGGCTATACTCCTTCTATTACTCACTCTTAGCTATCATAGCTGTCATACACCGTAAAGACATATTTGAAGTCTTTGTATATTTGCTTAAACCCTAAATTCTCTTTCAGATCTTACTTCTGCCACGTGGCATAGCAACTGATAATATTACACCTTAAGCCTTTCCAAATTTCACTTACATTTTCTAATTTGATGAGAAAATTTTGACCCAGCTGGGGCTTTTCTTAAAATACCTTAACTAATTGCTGTTTCTTAATGTCAGAGAGTGCACATGGAGGTCTTGTTCTTTTCTAATATCTTAGCTTCCATAAAATTTCAATCTCTTCTGATTTATTAAAAACTAAATTTTGCCTCCAAAGAATCACTCTTTTAGAGATCTTTTAATTTTTATCTCCGTTGCTAACTATTGCTTTTGTTCTTGCTGGTGCATTCATTTGGTTGGGCTGATTTTGAAGGATACCAGTGTCTTCCTTTTCTTGTTGTTGTTGTTTGTTGTTGTTTAATCACATTTATTTTGTGAGAATTGTGACCAAAACAAAAACAAAAATAAAAACAAACAAAACCCTTATATTAGATGGAGCCACTAAATATATTCACTGGTGAATAACCTAGTCCTAATCACCAGACACAAAGAATGAAACTAATGCCACGGAACAGTGAAGTCATTCCATGTAATAAATGCATATTTTACACATATTGTATATACGTATATGTATAATGTGTGTGTGTATATATATATATATATATGAACAGTGATAACTTGAATATTCATATTTGTATATAAATGTATATGTAATAAATGTGTATGTATATATGTGCATATACATATGTATGTATATATGTATATATGTGTATATACTTATACATTTATATACAAATATGAATATTCAAGCTATTTCATAAATACATACACGCACGCAAGTATATATTTCCAACTATAAGCAACTCTAGTGCAAGAAACTTTTGATATATGATATATTTTAAGCTGAGTTTAAACAAGAGTTTTTCATTACTCCAAACTGTATCTTTCTCTCTGAGCTCCCATATCCCCTTTTATTTCATTATCAAATTTGTTTGGGCATATATCTTACTACTCTAACTTGGTAATATGCTCCTCAAAGACAGGAACCTACCAGTTCAGTTTTAAATGTCCTCATGGTACATTGTATACTGTAAACACTTGATAAAAATCTTGTTGGGACATTTTAGTTCATAGAAATAATAAGTGGGGGTGGGGTGGGAGGGATGGGGTGACTGGGTGATAGATACTGGGGAGGGTATGTGCTCTGGTAAGCGCTGTGAATTGTGCAAGACTGTTGAATCTCAGATCTGTACCTCTGAAACAAATAATGCAATATATGTTAAGAAAAAAAAAAGAAGAAGAAGAAGAAGAAGGTAGCAGGAGGGGAAGAATGAAGCGGGGGAAATCGGAGGGGTAGATGAACCATGAGAGACGATGGACTCTGAAAAACAAACTGAGGGTTCTAGAGGGGAGGGGGTGGGAGGATGGGTTAGCCTGGTGGTGGGTATTGAGGAGGGCACATTCTGCATGGAGCACTGGGTGTTATGCACAAACAATGAATCATGGAACACTTCATCTAAAACTAATGATGTAATGTATGGGGATTAACATAAGAATAAAAAAAAAGATGAAAGAAAAAAAATGAAAAGCAGACAACTAAAGGAAAAAACTAGATACATTTCTTAAGTTTTTATTTTATGAGGAAAGTGCATTTTTTTTAAAGGTTGAAACAGCTTTGTCATATTTGATGAAGGTTTTATTTATGTTTCAGTACTCTGGCTCCGGTGTTCCTATGAATTCTAACTTGAATTCGGTAAAAAATTTAGGGTGTGAACATGCGAATAAAACATTTGTTAAATTTATTGAAGTGTGGGTGCCTGGGTGGCTCAGTTGGTTAAGCGACTGCCTTCGGCTCAGGTCATGATCCTGGAGTCCCGGGATCGAGTCCCACGTCGGGCTCCCTGATCAGCAGGGAGTCTGCTTCTCTCTCTGACCCTCCCCCCTCTCATGCTCTCTATCTCATTCTCTCTCTCAAATAAATAAATAAAATCTTTAAAAAAAATTTATTGAAGTGTATTAACATTTCCCGCTAGAGGCCAGGAAGGACTGTAAGGAAGCCATGGTCCCTACGAATGAATTGCTAAGAAGGCACTGTAGGCACAGAACATGAGTACCTGGAAGATCTTCCTTAAAGGAAAAAATATGCATGACTGATCAGAGGGGATGGTGACAATGGCAGAGGCCGGTGTGTGCTTCTATTTTCTCTTGACTTTACCATCATATCAGAGGAAGGAGCCACTGGGATTGTGCCTGCTTAAGACTCAACTGGTGATTAAGACCCTTGAGTTCATGTGACATAAATGACTTTGTTATAAAAAATAGAGCATAAGAAAATAGAACATAAATATATATATTCTGATAAAAAATTAAAACCTAATTATCCAAGGTCTGATTTGGGGGTCATTTGAAATACTAGTGCTCGTCCAACCTTCTCCAAAAGTAACTATTTTGTTTGTTCGTTTTATATCCTTCCAGAACTTTACATTAGTTATTTTATTCTATTATTATTTTTTATAATTTTTTAAAGATTTTATTTGTTTATTTGAGAGAGAGAGAACATGAGGGGAGGGGCAGAGGGAGAGGGAGAAGCAGACTCCCTGCTGAGCAGGGAGCCTGATGCAGGACTCGATCCCAGGACCCCGAGATCATGACCTGAGCTGAAGACAGGCACTTAACCGACTGAGCCACTCAGTCATCCCTACATTAGTTATTTATACTATCTACATTATTCGTATGTGTATATATATTCATATGTATATGTAAACATATATATATCATGTATATATAGAGAGATATATAGATCTGAAATGTGAGGTATCATCTTACATGTTAGTGTTCTTTTATTTTTTGAACATTTGACCTTTTTTCAGTTTAATAGCTTCTCTTTCTTTCTAACTGGCATAGTTATTGGTGAGGACTGTTCAATGAATAGGATCAGTGAAAGTGTGGTTTACAAATGTTGCCTATTTGAAGGTTCTGCTGTCAGGTAAGCCGACTCCTATTCTGTCCTCAGTAATCAGTTCAATTCCTTCCTCTCCTGGTCATACACCCTGGGTGTGACAAGAGCCTCCGACATCTACTTTGGTTGCAAAGATGGAGACAGGAATCGCAGGCACTGTGGTAGCTTTACCTCATGGCACCTTCCGTGCCTTTCGGGGGGGAGATTGGAGGCTGTTACTGAGTTTAATTTTATTTTCAGAAATAAAAAGCCTCTTGTAATAAACAAGAGATTCTTTTCTCTTTACCGCTCAATTTAAACTGAGAAGTAATCTTAAAAGTTCACTGGTGAGACTTTGCTCATGGGATCTGACAAATTGAATTTTCGATCAAAATTTACACACGTCACGGGGGCGCCTGGGTGGCTTAGTTGGTTAAGCAGCTGCCTTTGGCTCAGGTCATAATCTCAGGGTCCTGGGATCGAGCCCCGCATCGGGCTCCCTGCTCGGCGGGGAGCCTGCTTCTCCTCTGCTTGCTGCTTTCCCTACCTGTGCTCTCTCTCTCTGTCAAATAAATAAATAAAATCTTAAAAAAAAACTTACACATGTCACAATAAGGAAATAATACACTTATGTAATAATGTGTAACTTATTTGACATAAATATGTAAAAAGTAATTTTTGCAGAAAATTCAGTGGTACATGTTTTAGTATACAGAATATGTAGTAATATAGAAAAATCAAACTTCTGTAATCCATTACCAGTTGTTTCATCTAATAGCCTGGGTCTTCAAATAATGAAGATAAATCACTAGTGTATTAACTAAATTGTTAATCTTTCATACTAAAAGTTTCCAGAAAATGAAGCTTATCATATGGACACATCCATGATTTAATGTTATCATGACAGCCTTGCCATAGCAGTGTTGCGGAGGGAACATTTTTCTCCACATTTTTTCTCACTGTTTAATAATTTAGTATTGCCTATACAATGGTGTCCCTCAGTGTTATCCTCCTTTCAAAAAAATCTGCAGTTTGACCCCAACCAACTTTACCAGCTTCACTTACCTGACTTCACTTCAGCCACTCACTCTGAATCATAGACCAGGCTCTATGCATGTGATCATAACCTCTCTGCTTCATGCAATGTTACTAGAATAATTACGATAACATAAAAAGATATTAATAAATTCTATTTGTCAGGTTAGTTTTGCCATCACCTTATAACCTGTATAAGATAATGAGGTAATAATATAATTCCATCATATGCCCCTCTAAACAATAATTAGCTTTATAAATATTATGCTTTGATATTTTCAAAATATTTTTAGAATAAATTTTTAGCAAATAATAAAAATCAATGATTTTACTGAAGTGTCAATCATTTAAATGAATGTAACTCATCTAAAGAAATACGTATTTCAGATGAATCTGGGTACAACATTTCAGCTCTGGTGAAAAAAAGAGTACTCGTTGTTTTAAAGACAGAGTGTTTTTCATGAATAAGTTCATTAGACGTTTTGAAACAGGATAAAAGTAGTAAGTGGGATGCTCATGATTGCCTAATCATCTTAATCATGTGAATATTCTTTTGGTGCAGCTCTATCAATCTACTTGTTGAAGATCTCCATTTACTGCCCCCATCACTTTGTTTCTGTGTGCTCATGGGAAAGTTCTTATTAAAACTAATTTGTTTAATGCGCTGACAATCATGTTTAAAAGTCAGCAGGAAATATAAATCATCCAATTATTCCTATTGAGGAAACAGCATGTAAGTGTTGATAGATTTAGAATGATGATTTGTGCAGCTTTGCATCAGTGTGCAGTGTGAAGGGTTTTGATGACTTGATTCCCATTTGAATCCACTGTTCTTCCCTTTGTTCTTAGATTATTTATTCCTACACACTCCAAAGTACACAGGATGGTGGGTAGAAAATACAGGAAGAAAAAAACAGACCTTCTTGTAGAAAGGTATCTGCTGTTGAAACAGACGAGGTTTATCAATCTGGAGTAATTATCACTGTCTTTTTAAAATCAATGTCAACTAAGCACTTTCTGTGTCAGAATTTCCCCTAATCGGATTTATTAGAGATGTTACAGTACACAAAATAATGATCATCCCCTTAATTGAAACAGCTGGAAACCAAAAACCATACTTTTCCACCCTCTGACACAGACATCAGGGGGAAAATTACTCATTAAAAAATCGGGGGAAGTGGATGAAAATCGGTGTCATTCTCTGGGAAGTTGAAAACTCAGTGTGGTACACAACTTAGAGACATTTAATAAAGCACCGTCAAAGACAGAGCAGCTGTTGCTTCGAAAGACAACATTATTTTCTGTGTTGTCTTAATGTTAGTCTTTAATGATGAATAAAGAAAACAGCCAATTTAAAACTCAGGGATGTCCTTCGAGAGCAGAGAAAGCTGAGTGGCACACTGAGAGCAAATTAGAAGAAAGTAAATGTCACTGTAAATCTCCACATGGTTTAGAGAACTTTCTCAATTGCTCAGTACTATGCCTGCTGGGAACAGGGGTTAAACTGGCCCAAAATTCTACCAAAGGAGTTAGGACAACACATTTACTTCTTAAAAAACTATACTCCATGTTCTAGTTTTATTCAAAGCTATTGAATATAGATGAAGAATATTTCTGTTCACTGACTAAATTCTGTCCTTAAGAAAGGAGATACAAACTCTTGGTATAGACCTTACTTGAATATTGGCACACAGATTCAGGCTATCCATAGACTGAGACAAGAAAGCCTCCCTCTACAAGGCTTTCAGAGTGTCTCACTCTGTCCCTACTCTGGCCGTGACGCTTGCTTACCCCAGAGTTAGCAGACCATGGAACCAAGAGGGTATGACCACTCAGAGCCTACATGCCTCCCTCTCTTGTTCCACTACTCAGGGCTTTGCATGTCCTGACTAAACAGCCTACACCTTCTTCGGTTAATTTGGTGGGCATCCTCCCCAGCTCCATCCTCCCAAGAGCACATCGCGTACCTGGTGGCCACACACCTGCGAGAGTGGTTAAGGGGTGTTTGTTTCTCTGGGGTTGTGGCTGAACCTTGGATACATGAACTAGAGCATTACATAGGCTCATGAGATACCCTTCACAGTGCAGAAATGGCAAGTAGTAAGAAAAGAGAGGTGGAATCTCCAGCCAGAGAATGCGCCCAGCTCCCCTTGGATCACCATTTTCCGTGCGAACATCTACCTAAACTTGCACTTTGGTTTTGAGATTACATATATTGATCAGAGTGAGATGAATCATTAATTTTTAATAGCTGCTTACCTTGATTTATAACTTTAAATAATTTAGACGTATAGTATGTGGATCCCATTTATAATCTTTCTTCAGGACCTACAGATGTGAACATTGAATCTTTTGGGCTACTGAATTTCCCCCTTACCTCAATTTCAAAGACAATTCTCATTATAGTCCATGCATGTATTTTAAATATAAGTTCCTTTCTCTTCCTCCTCATCCGGAATACTACCTCAAAACCCTGGGAGGGAGGGAGGGAGGGAGGGAAGGAGAAGGAAAGAAGGAAGAAGGGAAGAAGGAAGGAAGGAAGGAAGGAAGGAAGGAAGGAAGGAAGGAAGGAAGGAAGGAAGGAA
>NC_058404.1:181174453-181223497 GCF_002201575.2 Neomonachus schauinslandi
GAAGGAAGGAAGGAAGGAAGGAAGGAAGGAAGGAAGGAAGGAAGGAAAGAAAGAAAGAAAGAAGGAAGGAAGAATTATCATAAAATCCAGGGACTAAACTCTAAGGAAATGGAAATTCATATTTATAAAAAATTTGTACACAATTGTTCATAGAAGTTTTATTCATAGTAGCCCAAATCTGGAATCAACTTATCTATCCTTCAACAGATGAATGGTTAACAATGCTATGGTACCTGAACACCATGAAATACTACTCAGTCATCAAATAACCAAACTTTGCATACACAACAATTTGGATGAGTTTCCAGAGAATTGTATAAAGGGCTGGAGAGGTAGATGTGATTATAAAAGGACAAAAGGAAGCACACTCATGGTGATGGATCCAGCCAGTGTCCTGATCATAGTAGCAGACACATGAATCCATACATTTAATAAAATTGTATAAACTGAACACACACAGACACACACAATCTTTTTTTTAGGATTTATAATTTATATCTCCCTCTTAGGAATTTAAAAATGAACACTAACATTGATCTCTGTAAGTGCCTGGATTAAAGAAATGTTTAGTTTTTATTAATTCAGCATCCAATTTTGCACTAAAAGTTTTCTCTTAACACCTATTTATTATATCTTGTGTTCTTGGCACTCATTTCTTCTGTGTTAAGAGATACGAGTTTAACCAGTTAGGGGAAATAGGTATCTAGGCTCTCCTGGAAAACCTGGTCGTTCATCTTATGAATTTATACCCACCCCTCTCACTTTGAATTGATTCCTTTGCTTAATTTTCCACAGGTGAAGGGATAATACAGTTATTTCTCAGAACTTCATATTCTTCCATAGTTAGAACTTCATATCCCTTCAAAACCAGAAATGAAGTAATGAAAACGTTCATAGAAGCCATCTTGCAAATTTTCAATTGCTTTAGTTTCAATGGAAAGTTTTATTGAAATAATGGTAGATTCACATGCAATAGTAAGAAATAATAAAGTAATCTCATCACACCTTAACATCATTTTGTAAAACTCTTGTATGATGCCACAACCAAAGCACCAAGGTATTGTCATTTATACAATCTATCAATGTATTTTTTTTATTTCCTTAGTTTGTCTTGTACTCGTGTGTGTGTGTGTGTGTGTGTGTGTCTGTGTACACATGCAGCACTTTTTAGGACTGGTATTCTCCGAAATACATTTTTGCAAGGGCTGGTTTAAGTCAGAGTTGACCAGAATAATTTCTAAGATAGCTTTACCATACTTTATATTTCAGTTATCCAAGTAACTGCCATTACCCCTTACTGGTCCCATAAAATATTTGTAGTCATTCTTTTTTGTTTGCTTTATGAAGATCTACAGAAAAAAAAATACAAGTTTTCCTCAATTAAAAAAATCATGTACCAGAAATTCGATAACTATATTTTAATTTATTTTTCTCTTAATAAATAGATAGTGTAAGTTGGTTGGCTTTTTTCTTTTTTATTATGTTATGTTAATCACCATACATTACACCATTAGTTTTTGATGTAGTGTTCCATGATTCATTGTTTGCGTATAACACCCAGTGCTCCATGCAGAACGTGCCCTCTTTAATACCTGTCACCAGGCTAACCCATCCCCCCACCCCCCTCCCCCCCAGAACCCTCAGTTTGTTTTTCAGAGTCCATCATCTCTCATGGTTCGTCTACCCCTCCGATTTCCCCCCCTTCATTCCTCCCCTCCTGCTATTTTCTTTTTTTTTTAACGGCTTTTTGATATGATAATATGTAGGTCAACAATTAAATTCAAATACAATCTAATTTTTGACACAATCCTAAAAAAAGAAACTCACAGTACTCTATGTATGAGGCACTATTTTTGTACTTCAGCATGCTCTTATATTTTTATATATATTTGATAATTCATGATATTGAAATGCCTTTGTGATCTGGAGCAATTCACTAAAACCATGATTCCCTAAGTTCATCTTGTTCTGAGCACATTGTTATTTATTCTTATTTCACTGCAGTGATTTGACTTAGCATAATGCTGATCTGACTCTATTTTTGACACTGAATTTTATTGCAGGCATGTGTCAGCTTATTCCTGAAGTGGTTATACATAAGCCCATCTCAAATATTCACTCTCCTATTTTGTGGTCTTTTTTCAGGCAACGCTTCCATTGAGAGCAATGGCCCTGACTTAGCTCTTTAAGTGTCTCACCAATCAGGATGCAAGTTTCATTTCTGGTGGAGTGAACTATTCAAGCAAATATATTCCCATGAAGAGAGCAAAGCTGAAGGTTCATTAATATTCAGGCCTGCTGCAGATGAGAGGCTTCTCTTAAGTAAGCACATTATTCTTATCTTTTCTTATAAGGATGCTTTACTAAGTGACCCAAGCCAGATGCCTTCATGTGGCTTTCTCAGTTTTAGGGCTCAAAAGTTGCAATACAAAGACAAAGAGTTATCCCTGTCCCCCCGCCCCCAGCAAAATCCAGTGCTCTCAATTGCTTCTTTATCCCCAAACTTTCAATCATCATTCCACACACAAGTTAACATTGTTTTTGGCACAGAACTTAGGACAAATGTGTAACTTGTGTTCAAAGTTGATGTTTATCTTTGTCCTCAAACAACTAATAAATTTCTCATTAGCCTTTTTGGGAAATTCTGAAATTCAGGATTTCTTCTGAAAGTTACCATCTATATTGGTTTATAAAGAAATACCAAGGAAAGATCCTATTAAGTTACATTATTTTATCCCCCCCCCATTATTCCCTATTCTTCACAACTCAGTATCTACTAACTTTTCTTCTAAAACATAATAATCAATATTAATAAATCAGAATGTTTATTCTTACATCATATAAAGATGGCTAGGTGAACTATCATCAAATCCTCATGGTACCCTCAGTTAATATAAGTTAATGTAAGTTCTTGCAGTATGTACAAAATTTACCTCAGGATTTTTTGGGTGACACCTCCAAGTATAGGTAATAATCGTCTGGATTGAAAATGAGACACAGTGTGAGCCTATGTGGCTTTGTATTGTACAATACAAAGCCATGTGAAATAGGCCACACATCAAGGCTATTGCAAAGAAAGTGTGGTGTGGAAAAAAAATTTCACAAGTCACAAGAGCAGATGCACTAAGTTTCGGACATTGATTTGTCAATGAGCTATTTTTTCCAGGTAACTCTAGATTGATTGTTCTAGAGTGAATATCAGTGGGGTTTTGTGTAATTATTCTCCCAACCTACGGAAACTTCATGCACCTATCATGTCTACTAGGTTCCTCATGTTTACAACACACTCCAGGTTTGATTGGTCTTAACATTCATAACAATGCAGAGTATTATATATATTAGCACCCCTATTTTTAAAATGAGGAAATGTTACTGTTCTGTCACTATCACATACCAGCTCAAATCAAAGAGGCAACCTAGCATCATGTATCACCCATAGTTTGCATATATTTTTTTGTTTCTCATTCCTGATTTCTGATAAGTATACATTTAATGATTTTTTTCCCTTCGTAAACTTACTTTCTCCATCTTATCACTTAAATTAGAAGAGTACAGGAATAATGGATTCTTCTAGCAGTGCTCAAAAATTTCAGGTTAGCAGAGGTTCCAAGATAGGAAAAACTGGAATACAGTTATGTATAAAAACACTGGTTGGAACTAGAGGATATTATGCTAAGTGAAAATAAGTCAGTCAGAGAAAGACAAATACCATATGATATCACTCATAAGTGGAATTTAAGAAAGAAAACAGAAGAACATATGGGAAGGAGGAAAAGAAAAAAAGGAGAGAGGAAAACAAGCCATAAGAGACTCAGAGATAGAGAATAAACGGAGGGTTGATGGAGGGAGGTAGATGGGAGATGGGATTATGGGGGATGGGTATTAAGGAGAGCACTTGTGATGAGCACTGGGTGTTGGATGAAAGTGATGAATCACTGAATTCTACTCCAGAAACCAATATTGCACTCTATGTTAACTAACAAAATTAAAAAATAAAAACAAAAACAAAACAAACAAACAAAACACCCAAAGAAATGGAAGAGTGGCCCATTAGACATTGATTTGATGAAAAAGACCAGGAATTTCCATGAAAAGTGAAAAAGAGGAGGAAGTGAGGAATTTCAAGTAAACTGGAAAACTCCAGGAGGAATAAAGAAGCTTTTAAAGTCAGAGAGAAACTAACAGACCAGCTAAGAAAAATAAATTATAACTGCTATGTGCTGGCCGTTTACCTATTGTCTTAGCTTTAAAGTCACATTTTAAGTACAACTGCCAACACTCTGTACCAACCGCGATTCTTCTTTGTGAGTGGCACCTCATAGATTCAGCCAGTAGAAGACATTGATTGAAAAGATTAAAAAGGCAAAGGAAAGAAGGGATTTTTGTCTCTCATTTTGTGCTGCTCCTCACACAATCCCCTAAGAATGGCAATGCTTCATCCCAGCCCCAGGAATTTGTTAAAGCATCCTTAATTTGTTCCAGCCTCAGGCATCCTTCAGCCCTTCCAGAACCAGCCATAGGACATGCTCTCAGAGGTACCAGCAACAGCCAGCTAACACCCTCCCCTCCTCAGAGTCTGGAGGGGCACCAGCCATGTGAGGCTCCTCTTCTGAGCTTCTATGTTCTTATCCCTTTCTGCTGCATCCCTCGAGCTGATGGCTATTTCATGCAGTCATTATCTCTGAGTTCCTGAATGTCCCCTCTATGTATTCAGGTGTCATAGCTGTGTAACAAGTTTCTGTAAAGTATTTCTGTTGAAATAACTAATATGGTTTTCATTTCTTCACTGGGTCCTGACAAAAACAAGGATAATCTGAGAAAAGGCAATACAAATATAAAAATAAAATTCTTGGAGTATATAAAATTTTTCTTCAACTAGTATATCCCTATTTCTAGGCATTTGTAGGTCATGTTTGTCCTTATCTCAGACTGAGAATTTTACCGCTTTTCTAAGCATGTCAGTGAGATAATTGGAATTTATAAATTAGTCCAAAGCCACCCATTTGGCTGTTAGTCTTAATCTACCATTTGAATGTATAGGCATAGTACAGTATTAACAGAAAACAGACTTTTTATGCTTGGAAATGGGGATGATTGGGGCTGATAGCTAGTTGGCAGGTGTATGCTTGTGTTTGTGTCTCCTCATGCATCTAATTTTGTAAAATCATATATAATCCAAGGAGAGGTGCATTAGAAAAATTACACACATAAAATTTAGAATATAAAAGTAAACCTTACAGTATAGAGCAGTTTTTTTTCAAAGTTCTTTATCATGACTTGTTGCTAATATTAAAGTCATTGCTATAGTGATGCTAAAATTGCACTTCATACTTCCAAAAAAATTGAGTCAAATGCTCTTAGGTAATTAATTTTATCATATTCTGAAACATCAAGATTTCAACAATTTAAAAACCATTTGTTGGCATGGAAACATGAACTTAATTAAAACTAGATTAAACTAATTAACCTGAAACATATTGTACTATTAAGTGTTTGATTTAGAATACTTTGGAAGAAAAAGAACATTTTTCATAATCATTTTAGGTCTTTTATCTAATGGAACTGTTTAGGTTTTATAATGGACCTATACATGCACTAATGTGTCAAATGACTGTTTTCATGGAGAGAAGATGGTTATGAAGAAGATTTCCATAATTAAAATGCCAATTTTCTTGTGGGAATGCAGAGAGCAGATATTTTATGAATATTGTTTATTGTTCTTGCTTAACCATGGTATCCAGAAAATTTAAGAAAAATAACCATGGCATTATCCTTTATTTTATCTTTTGTAGTTCATCCCAATGGACTAAGATTTGTGTCACATTGATGAGGGATATCACACCACAATGAACCAAAAAATAAAACATGGGTTAGAGTAAGACAGCTAAAAAGTTTGTGGTAATTATACGATAATTTCTGTATTTTAAGAACAATTTTTTTTTTTTTTGCAGAAAAGAAGCCCATAAGTGCACAGATGGTATTCACTGAATACATTTTAGATTATCATTATATTTTTTCAATTAAAGGTTTGTTTTGGAGGCCTTCGTGTTCATCTTATACATGGTGTTTACTGTGTAGTAAGCTCAAGCTTGGACTATTTAAATAGATCCATTGGAGATGCCTTGCTGTCTGTCACCCATATGCACATTATCCATTCTTTCAGTAAAAACAAAATCCTCTCTGAGCCTCCGTGCTCTGAGGGGGATGACTGCCATCCTAGCTCTAAAGCTTCAGTGGAGTCTCTGTAATAAGGCCAGTTGGCTAAGCTGAACTACATTTCCCAGAATTCTCTTTATTGGATCTTTCTAATTAGAGCAGCCACATGGAAAAATCTTGGGAGATTCTGGAGGCAGAAATGAAGCAGCAGCCATTGTACAGATCATTCATATTGTTGTGTGTGCGTGTGTGTGTGTGTGTTCATCACAATGAGGAAGACCCCTGCCTTCTCCAGGATACCCATACACCAAGCGTATTGGATCGTTTGCCATGCATACAAGTGGGCACACTCTAGAAAGGTATTTCCATCAGGTGCCCATCCTGTGACCTGACACCACTGAACAGCAGGAGTCTAAAATCAAAAAGACAGATACTTGAGGGTGGGGGGCTGGGGCTGTTGTTGCAGTGCTTTTGCTTTCTTTTGTATTAGGGGTCTGACTACAGTTTGTCCATTTCACTGTCAATAGCACAACACCCTCCCCTTTGCTCTCACTTTCCCAGGGACTCCACCTCTTAGTGTCCCAACCAAGCTGTGTCACAAGTGCTCAGAACTTAATCCGCCATAGCTTGAGGCCCCACCCCCACCCCACCCCAGCTTTGCATAATGGCAATCTAAGTTTCCAACCAATCATCCTGCTCTCCCACCTTGTCTGCCAGCCCTCAACAAATGAATCACACCAGCCAAGTTTGGGAGGCGTCCCTGTACACACACTGCAGGCCACAACTACATGGCATAGGGGCCATCCTTCCCACAGGGAGGTCAACAGCCAACTTGGGATTTCTCCCATTGATACCTCTTGGTCAGTTTGCAACTTGGCACCTTCTGAGGTGAAATGTGAAACTGGGCCCCCTACTTGGAGACCAAGGAAAGAAGCAGCTACTCCAGAATGGTAGGTGGTAGGTTTGATAAGCACAGGAACTTACACACCAGGCTTGTGTTGGGGGCTACAAGACCAGTGGACTTCCACGTCTGCCCACCAGAATCATCATGGTGCGTAGAGGCCTTATGTGGGTTCAGCCACAGCCACATGCCCACAGCATCCAGAGGACCTCGACATCACTGTGCTCTCTCAAGACTGTTCCTATGGCTCTCTCAAGTGTGGCTCCCACTGGCGAACGGTGAGCAGAACCCATCCCAAGGACAGGAGAGGCAGGAGGAGCCTCTGATTGCCCAGGTCCAGCTCCTGGGTCAACTGGAGGTCACATCCTCTCAATGACCTCTAACAAAACCCCAGAGGAGAGAAGGACTGACACAGGTTTTAGTCTCTCCTCCTGGGCTCTTGGTTTGTGTTGTGTGCTCTAGCTTGCTCTGTACATCCATCTTGCCTCCCTCATTGCTTCCCTTCTCACTGCAAGCTCATCATCCTCAGATGTGAAAACAACAGCTTTACAGAGACTGCTTAACCCACTCCAACAATTGTGCAAGGCCAAATCCCAAATCCCTGGTATATTATAGATTATTGGTTATGCAGTTATGCTTCCCTGATTGAACCTCAAATGATTTAGGAACACATGTAACTCAGGCTATAGTCAATAAACACAGTAGGCTTTGCTAGCTTCCATGGCTATTTGCTCAGGGATTGGTGCTTGACTCAGTTTCATTCAGTTTCATTCTGATAACTCAGTTATTAATGTTCTTTCGCCTCTATACTGAAATTTTCTATTAATGCAACTGAAAAACTTATCGGTGGTACAATAGCTTACTTCATATTTCCCACATTTCCTTGAGGCAGTATTATTATGCCCATTATACCCCTGAGGCATGCAGTAACTGAAGCTTAGAAAAAGTAAGTAATTTATCCAAGGTCACATAACCTGTTCCAGTAGGAGTTTGATTTTAACACAGGTCTTTAAATTCAAAGCCAGTTGTATTTAGCATGATTAATTAAGAGATGGGCATATAATTATCATAATGATCCATTGCTTTCAGGAAGCTCTTCTATAAATATAATGGCAGCCATAATTTAAATATAATTTGGGAAAGTGTTGGACACCTTTAAAAAGCAACTGTATTCTTTTTTTTAAGATTTTATTTATTTGACAGAGAGAGAGAGAACACAAGCAGGGGCAGTAGCAGGCAGAGGAAGATGGAGAAGCAGGCTCCCTACTGAGCAGAGAGCCCAACGTGGGGCTCAGTCCCAGGACCCTGGGATCCTGACCTGAGCCTAAGGCAAATGCTTAACCTACTGTGCCACCCAGGCGCCCCAAAAGGCAACTGTATTCTATAGCAGATTACCTCCTTCTGTGACAGAGTCTTAGATTATATTAAGCAATTTTTAGTTTGAAGACATAAATTCTGGCCACGTTCTCTGATTTGAAACTGGCCATTTCGTTTTTTCTTTCTGCCTCACAGCCTATTGATGCTTTGAGGTAAAAATGGCTTATCTGAGTTTTCATCAAATTAAGTGAATTGACCAGTTGTGTTTTGGCATTGGAGAAAAATACTCTCAGAGCTCCTTTCAGTCATATTGGTCTTATTTATAGAATTTGATTCATGTTTTTATTTCCATAATGTTATGTGAACATTTAGTTTCATATTAAAATATCATTTACACATAATTTCCTTACACCAGAGAGTCAATTTAAATTTTATAATTCTATAATCTATGTAAATAAAGTGCATCCCTCAAGACCTACTGGGAAGTAAGTGGAGTGGTGCATCTATGGGTTTCACAGTGGATTTAAGACAAGGGTGACAAAATTTTAGAAAAGAGTGATCATTAGTATTACATAAGTGTTGCATAATTTCAAAGGCCATTCACTCTTCTTTATTTTAATGGAAACTTATTCACAATTGGCATTGTAGAAGGTTTCTTAAATGCAGAGAAAATGAAACCCTGCCGTTGAAGAGTTCACAGATTAGAAGGAGACATAGACAATACAGCAAACACAAATATTAGTGATCTGTTCAGAGTGTTCTTAGACCACAGGTTGCTTAACTGGGCTTATGTTAATGAAGTGCTGGAGAAAATGTCGTTTGTGCTGAATCTTGAAGGCTGGATAGGAACTAACCAGGCAAAATAAGAGAGATGACCAAAAACAATTACAAAAGAAATAACATGCAAAAGTTCAAAGGTGTAGGAATGATAGGTAGGGGATGGGGGAGAAAGATAATGTGTTTGGAAAGTTATTATATATATTTTAAGATATTTATTTATTTATATGAGAGAGAACAGAGGGGAAGGACAGAGGGAGAGTGAGAGAGAGAATCTCAAGCAGATTCCATGCTGAGTGGAGCCTGACACAGAGCTCAATCCCACAACTCTGAGATCATGACCTGAGCAGAGATCAAGAGTCAAATGCTTAACTGACTGAGTCACCCAGATGCCCCTGGAAAGTTATTATAAAGGGAATAGAGGAACCAAATAATAGAGTATGTATCTTAAGCCAAGAATTCTATTTAGGCCGGAGAAGGTCATTGAGGCACTTTAAAGATGGGAGTGACAAAATCAGGGAGACAACTTAAGAGAAAGAGAGAGGATGGATTGAGAGGAAGAAAATTAGGAAATCAGGAGACCAGTTAGGAGACAGTGACAATAATCCAGATCCGATATGTTAAGAGACTCAAATAAAGTTGTGGTGGATGTATACTTACATTTTAGGATTTTGCAATAGATTAGAAAGGACATATAAAAATAAAAGAAATCTATCGTCATAGTTTGGAAAGTATGTATGTAAATCAAGCCTCAAATCACAATTTTTAAATAAATAATAATAAGTGTTTATAAAGTGCTTACTACAAGAACCAAGAACTACTTTATCACCATATAACTCAATTAGTACCCAAGACAACTGTTGTATAAACTGTTATAATCTCAACTTTTCCAGATAAGCATATGGGTCCCAGAAGTTAGGCAATGTGCCCAGTGTCACCTAGCTAGCCTGATGGGGCTGATATTGGAATCAAGATGGCTAGCTCCAGAGTCCATTCTTTCCACCCCCATGCAGTACACGGAGCTAAGGTTCCTCGAGCACTTTCCCTGTGTCAGATGCCGCAATAACACTTGAAGTCTCGCAGCAGTCCTCTGAGTTAGTTGCTGTTCTTGTCTCCGTTTTACATATGAAGAAATTGTAAATTAGTGTCTAAGCAAAATAGTAAGAATAAATGTAAAAACGAAAAAAAAAGTAATCAAATTAGCATCTGAGCAAAATAACACAAATATGAAGTACGGGAACCAGGATCTAATGACATATCTGTGTCATTCTAAATTAGTGCCCTTATCCATGACACCATGGATTTCTACCCCAGAAAACTGATATAGACTATGCACTATGCCAGATGCTTGCTCTGCAATGAGGAAGCAAATAGAGCGTTTGGAGCCAATGAGCTTATCACCTAGTAAAACAGAATCGTGGACATTTTGTGCACTGTGGTATATGCCATAATATCAGAAAATAAGAGCCTTGTTAGAAAGAAAAATAAAAGGAATGGGGGTAGATTAAAAACATTACCAAGGTCCTGCTTACATCCTTATTCAGTATTAATATATTTGTAAACATGACTTTTGTTTGTGAATTTCCTGATATATAAGTTGAAAAATTTCCATTAGAGCCAAAGAAAAGCAATTTTTCTTTAAATTATTTGGAAAATTTTCCTCATGTCTTGAGATAAGTCCATTATCTCCTCAATTCAACAGATACCTATGAGAACCCCGTTTGATATCAGAGTTTCAAAATATAGATTTTATTCTTAAAGATCTGAAACCTTAATTAAGTAGTTATTTATTACATTTGTATTGAAACCAGCTTAAAGAATGGTATAAAATTTTGGATTTTTAAAAGAAGAAAGAATACAGTTTTATTGAGAGGATTAAGAAATATTGAGGACATAGCTTTCAGTATAGCCTATTATCAAGAGACAATTTCACTAGGAGTAGTGGGAAAGGGTTGTGTTTTTTTGTTTGTTTGTTTTTTAAGATTTTATTTATTTGAGAGAAAGAGAGAGCGCACAAGCAGGGGGAGCTACAGGCAGAGGGAGAGGGAGAAGCAGGCTCCCCATTGAGCACACATCCTGATGTGGGGGCTCCATCCCAGGGTCCTGGGATCATGACCTGAATGGAAGGCAGACACTTAACCCACTGAGCCACCCAGGTGCCCTGGGAAAGGTTTTGTTTTTTTGTTTTTTATGTTTGTTTGTTTGTTTGTTTGTTTCCGGTGGAAGGGACAGTGTGGTAAAGGTACAAAGATGGCAAAAAATGGATCATGTTCAGGAAACAACAAACATTTTATATGGTTAGTGCATTAGGAAAGTAAAGAGAGTAGTGAGAGCTACATTAGAAAATGTAAGAGGAAAAGTGGAAGAGGTCACTGACTACAAGGCTGAGTAATTTGTACTTTCTTTGGTAGAAAAGACTTTGGATTATTTCAAGCAGATAGTAGTTCTGTTCTGCTTATTGACACAGGGGTTGCATTTATTATCAATCTCATTACTATTTCTAATATAAACTTGTTGAGGGTCTACTATGTGCAAGGTGATACAGGAAGGTCATTTTTCCTAAGTACCGTAATCTAGTTTTTAAGTCAGGAGAGAAATCTTTAAGACTAATCATGATATAATGGTTTGCAGCAGCTCCACACAATTAAATAGATTCTTAAAGAATTACAGCAATGCTGCTGCTAAAAATGATTAATTCAAGTCTGAAATATTGACCATTTACATCATCAAAGCATAAACAACTATATTTGCTTTCCTTCCCTGTGGCCATGACTATGTGATCCATTAGAATTGCTTATGACATTTTATTGTATTTCTTTTCAGCTGCTTCAGAAACCCAGCTTTTAGGTGTTTACATAAGCCTTGTTGTGAGGGAGATTATTGTCAAAGATGAATAAAATTACTGAAGTGACTATATCCAGAATTTTCCACTATCACACACATACCTCCATTTCTTTACTTGCCCACATAGTTTGGTTTGGTGGAATTTAGTTGCAGATTGTTTAAAAACGTGTTTTAGCATTGTGTAGAAATAGCCTTACAGATGCTAATATTCAGGAAATATATTTATATGTAAGTAAATGAACAAGAATATAATATATATGTTATATATGTTATATATTCTTGTTCATTTACTTACATACTCTCCTACAATGCACTGGGAATACAGCAATGAACAAGGAAGACAAAAATCCATGCTGTCATGGTGCTTACATTTTAGTGGAAGAGGAGACAGACAATTAACCCACAAACTGTATATGCATATATATGTATATTAGTACATGTGTGACTATCTGTCTAAATATCTATCTACCTATCTATCTATCATCTATCTGTATTAGGGTTTACAAGAGAAAGAGAATGAGTAGGCTATAAAGATACTTATTATAAGGATTTGGCACACATGATTATGAAGGCTGATAAGACCTAATTTCTACTGGATGAATTGGCAAGCAGGAGACCCCAGAAAGCCAATGGTGTAGCTCCAGTTCTAAGGCAAATAGGTTTGAGATCCTGGAAGAGCTGATGTTTCGGTTCAAATTTATTTATTTATTTATTTATTTATTTATTTATTTATTTATTTATGTTTAAGATTTTATTTATTTATTTGACAGAGAGAGACACAGCGAGAGAGGGAACACAAGCAGGGGGAGAGGGAGAGGGAGAAGCAGGCTTCCCGCTGAGCAGGGAGCCCTATGCGGGGCTCGATCCCAGGATCCTGGGATCATGACCTGAGCCGAAGGCAGATGCCCAACGACTGAGCCACCCAGGTGCCCCTCAGTTCAAATTTAAAGGCAAGAAAAAGCCAATGTTCTAATTTGAGGGCAGTCAGGGAGGAAGAATTCTCTCTTATTCTGGTAACAGTCACTCTTTTTTTTTTATTTCTCTTCAGGCCTTCAGCAACTGGATCAGTCCCACCAACTTGAGGGAGGGCAATCTACACAGCCTACCAATTTAAATGTTAACCTCATCCAAAAACATCCACACAGACACATACAGAATAATGGTTGTCCAAATATCAAGTTGACACATAAAATTAGCCATCACACCATTTATCTACTTATAATGTTAGAAAATATTAAGTATTATGGAAAATAACCAACTAGGAAGTGTAGATTAGAAATAATGGGTCTGTTGTAAACAGTTGCATTTTTTAATATGGTTTGACATGGAGTGTCTCACAGGGAAGGTGATATTTGACTGAAGACTTAAAGAACTATAGAGATGAAGGAGAAAGCCATAAATATATGTGAGAAAATTTCCATATACAAAGAAAAATAATAGCAAAGGCTCTGAAGTAGGAGTCAGCCCAGCATGCTCCAGGAACAACAAAAACAAACAAACAAAAACAGTGTGGTTGCAATAGTGTCCACAATAGGCAGGTAGCCAGTGAATTTTAAAATTTACATGAATTGTATGCCATTTTTGTTGATCTTAATATAAGGAGTGTAAAGCTGATTTTTTTTATTTTATTAAGTATTTTAATTATTTACCAAAACAATGATGTGTTTATCTCCAAGAAAGTTGACCACGTATTTACAAAGACATATGATCTAAAAATGTGCAGCAACCACACAAGTTTTATACCAGGTATGGAAAGCTGTTTCAATATTCAAAAATCAGTTAATGTGATCTATCACTTCAATAGCCTAAAAAAGAAAAATCACATGATGCTATCAATAGATTCAGAAAAAAACATTTGACAAAATCTAACTCTTATTCATGATAAAAAATTTCTGTGAACTAGAAATAAAGAACTTCCTCACCTTGATAATATATCTACCCCCCCCTCAAAAACGGCAACAATAAAAAACAACAACAACAAAAACAACCCACATCTAACATCTTACTTAATGGTGAGAAACTTGAAGTATTCCTTCTAAGATTAGATACAAGGCAAGAATGTCCTTTCTCACTACTCCTTTTCAATGTTGTACTGGAATTTCTAGCTAGTGCAATAAGACAAGAAACAGAAATGAAATGTATACAGATTGCGAAGGAAGAAACAAAATTGCCTTGGTTTGCAAATGACATGGTTGTCTACGCAGAATACCCCAAAAGTGACCAAAAAAAAAAAAAAAGCTACTGGAACTAATAAGTAATTATAGCAAAGGTGTATGCTATAAGGTTAATATACAAAAATTGATTGATTTCCTATATACTAGCCATGAACCAGTGGCATTTGGAATTGAAAACACAATACCATTTATATTAGTACCTGATGATACCTGATAAAAGTGAAATACTTAGGTATAAATCTAACAAAATATATACAAGATCTATATGAGGAAAACTACAAAATTCTGATGAATAAAAACAAAGAAAAACTAAATAAATGGAAAGACATTCCATGTTCGTGGATAGGAAGAATCAATATTGTCAATATGTTAATTCTTTCTAACTTGATCTGTAGATTCAACGCAATCCCAATCAAAACACCAGCAACTCATTTTGTATATATACCAACAAACTGATTCTAAAGTTTATATGCAAAGGGACAGATCTAGAATAGCCAAGACAGAGCCAGCTATTTGAAAGAGAAGAGCAAAGTTGGAGGACAAACACTAGCCAACTACAAGACTTAACAGTAAAGCTACAGAAATCTAGACAGTCTGGTATTAGTGAAAGAATAGACAAATAGATTCACAGAACACAATAGAGAGACCAGGAGTAGATCTACATAAAGTCAACTGATCTGTGATAAAGGAGAAAAGGCAATACAATAGAGCAAAGATAGTCTTTTCAATAATTGGTGCTCTGACAACTGGACATCCACAGGCAAAAACATGAATCTAGACACAGACCTTCCACCTTCCACAAAAACTAACTCAAAATGACTTAAATGTAAAATGCAAAAATACAAAATTTCTAGAAGATAACACAGGAGAAAATGTAAATGACACAGGGCATGGTGATAACTTTTTAGATACAACACCAAAACCATGATCCAGGAAAGAAAGAATTAATAACCTGGACATTATTAAAATTAAAAACTGGGCGCCTGGGTGGCTCAGTTGGTTAAGCGACTGCCTTCGGCTCAGGTCATGATCCTGGAGTCCCGGGATCGAGTCCCGCATCGGGCTCCCTGCTCGGCGGGGAGTCTGCTTCTCCCTCTGACCCTCCTCCCTCTCATGCTCTCTGTCTCTCATTCTCTCTCTCTCAAATAAATAAATAAAATCTTTAAAAAATAAAAAAATAAAAAAATAAAAAAAATAAAATTAAAAACTGATGTTCATTGAAAGACATTGTCAAGAAAATGAGAAGACAAGCCATAGTCTGGGAGAAAATATTTTCAAAAGACATATCTAATTAAGGACTGTTACCTAAAATATACAAAGAACTCTTAAAATTCAACAATAAGAAAACAAACAACCCAGTTAAAAAATGAGCCAAAGACCTTAACAGACCCGCACTAAAAAAAATGCATATGGCAAATAAGCATACGAAACGATGTTTTCCACATCACAGGTCATTAGGTAAATGCAAATTTGAACAATGAGATATCACTACACACTAATTAGAATGGCCAAAATCCAAAACACTGACAATCCCAAATGTTGCCAAAAATGTGGAGCAAAGGGAACTCTCATATTGCAGGTGGGAATGTGATATGGTACAGCCACTTTGGAAAACAGTTTGGCAGTTTCTTACAAAACTGAATGTATTCTTACAATACATTCTTACAAAGGCATTTTCACACAGGAGTTGAAAACTAGTGTCCACACAAAAACCACATGGATGTTTATAGCAGCTTTATTCATAATTGCCAAAATTTGGAAGCAACCAAGATGCCCTTCAGTAAGTGAATGGATAAATAATCAGTGGTACATCCAGACAATGGAATATTATTCAGCATTGAAAACAAATGAGCTGCCAAGCCATGAAAATATATCCAGGAAACTTAAATACAGATTGCTAAGCAAAAGAAGCCAATCTGAAAAGGCTATATATTTCATGGTTCCAACTATGTGACATCCCGAGAAAAGCAAAACTACGGAAACAGTAAAAAGATCAGTGTTGCCATGGGTGGAGGTGTGATGGGAGAGATAAATACAGCACAGAGGATTTTTAGGACTGTGAAAAACTCTATATGATACCCTAATGTTGGATACTTGTCATGATACGTTTGTCCAAGTCCACAGAATGCACAATAACAAGAGTGAACCCTAAGGTAAACTTACTATGAACTTTGGGTAATTATGATGTTCATCAAGTGTAATGAATGTACTACTCTGCTGGGGCACTTTGATATGCATTTGCAGTGACAGAGGATCTATGGGAAATCTCTCTGCCTTGCCTTCAATGGTGCTGTGAATCTTAACTTGCTCTAAAAAAATAATAATAAAGTCATTTTAAAAATTTTAAAATACTGTGCAGCCCTCTGTGAGAGAAAAGCTAATTGCTAATTCTTTTTCTCCCCCAATCTGGTGTCAGGGTTCCTATTTTTTGTCCCTAATGTAGCAGGCAATAAATGTGGCTGTGCCTAGCCGAGGGCCTGAGGGTTCCATGCCAGCCATATTGTTGTGCTCTGCAGCAATATTTAAAACAATTCATACAATTCTAAATGTCTGAGCATTCCCATATTGTTTTGTGACTCAATTTGAAATATAAACATCAATGACCTTTTCAGAATCAAATAAAACTTTTTCAGTCAAACTGCCCTTTGCTTATAACTAAGAAGTAAGCAGTAGTTTGTGGTGTTGGAATCCTACTCTCACTGATTATCTTGAGCATGTGTTTTTATCCAGTGTATTATTTTCCACAGATCAGTAAACTCAAATAGTAGTGATAGCTGGGAAGGAGGGTCATCTACCTCACAATGATTCTCCTGGGGGCCATAGACAACCCCAGACACTTTTAGAGACTGTTCTTTATTACCCTAGGAAAGTAAAGAGGCCTAAAAGCAAGCTGCCTTCCGATGGCTTACCCAACCTACACAGCCACAGTAAATAGTTATTTGGAAGAAGAGATTTCAGAGAATCCTTTCTCCCCATTTCATCCTACCCAAGACTGCCCCAACCATTCTTCTTACTCTGATCGTGGGGCTCTGGAAATGTGAGTGCAAGCTACTCTCCTGAAACAAAGTCCCTCCAGTGTGGACAGGAATGAAGTTCACAGTTAAAGAGAAAGGGACAGGGAGTTGACAGGGAGAGAAATAAAGAGGTGGTATTTACACCCTAGATTCTAGTTGCTGAGGCTTCCCCTCCAAACTTTGCTCTCCATCTCTTCTTTCAACCCCAGGTACCTTCCCAACAATCCTCAAATAAATAAATGTCACCCACCTCTCTCTCTTCTTCTTCTTCTTCTTCTTCTTTTTTTTTTTTTTTTGCTAGTATTTGTCAGAATTGCACTTCAGTAGGACGTGACCAAGGAGGACTGTTTTAATTTATCAGTCTATAATGATGTTAAGTCTTTCCACTTCTTCTAATGACTTAATGATAGTTTGGCTTTAGAATGTCTATGATTCAGATGCTGGGGGACATTTTATTTATTTTTATTTCCTTTTTTTACCTATATCACATGAAACAGCCAAATTCTATATCTATATATTTTATAAATGTGCATAATAAATCTAGTAATTTTCTACCACTGTTGAAATCACATTTTACAAATTGATGTAGAAAGTAGGAGAGGAGAATTCTACTTGCAGTTCATGATGAATTTGGATTTGTCACTTAATTTGTCTTATCTAAATTATCTTTAAGGTCTACGGTAGCCATATCAATAGATGCTTCTTCCTCCACAATGCAAAATTGGCAGTAGTACAATAGAAAAGGATTAATCATCTCCATGCTTTTTAAAACAGTCATAGCACACTGGTATTTATAGATTATTATAAGTACAATTGGATGAAGATCCCAAGGAAGGTCATAAAAGTTGTTCTGAATGTAACTGCTTAAGTGTTGTAAAAATTTTGATCACCTTATTATAGTTTCAGTTTTCCATGCACACCTAGAAATAGATAGATAAATAGATGATAGATACATAGATGATAGATGATAGATATAGATAATAGATGATAGATAGATAGATAGATAATAGATAATAGACAGATGCATACATAGATACATAGATACATAGGCAACAGACAATCAGTGGATGGGGAAACCAATTTGTATGTAAGCACTCTGTAGGTGGAGGTTAGAATATGTTTAGAGACAAGTCTTTCCTTTTCCTTTTTTCCACTGTCATTTTCAGGCTATGTGTAGTGTAAATTCCCCTAAAAATATAGAATCTGAGAGAAGAAAGAGGGGCAGAAAAGTGGGGTGGGGAGGTGTAAGAGAGAAGACCATTTGCTCTGAGACATTAGACTTGCCTGTGAGGGAGGAGGAGGAGAGGTTTGATTTGACAGGAGACTAATTCTAAAGAACTGACTGAATTTTGTTTTCTAAAATAAATTTTAAAGCCAAAAGGAGCAGAAAAGTTGTGGCACCTATCCCAAGTATAGAGTCTCTGTAAGCTAGAACAGATGGGAGATTCAATAGAGCACAGTTGAAATCAACCAGACAACTAAAATCTTTCCACATTTATATCCTAATAGACGGAGATCCTGCAGTCACATTGGTTATGTTGCCATGTTTCTCATTCTTATTCTTACTTCATCCATTAGCTACCAAAACCTAAGATGTTTCTTGGGGTTCTTTTCCTCCACCCCAGATCTGGCTACAAAATAGGATTTTCTACTTGTCTTTTTAAAAATTCCTATACAGATTAACTTGTAAGCTTCCTATTTTAGGTATTCAGCTGTTAACGACAGAAATGTATATAGAAGATAACTAAATAATGAACATGGGGAAATAACATGTTGAATGATCCTAGAGATCATTCAACATGTTATTTTAATAACTAGAGACAAACCTCTACAGTTTCAGAATCCTATGTTAGCTGAGTGGAGTTGCAGAGCCACCGTGCATAACCTAACGATCTGTGGAGAGCCATACATCTAGTCATCTCTCCTTCCAGGTGAAGTGAATAACCAGTTGTGCAGCTTGAAGTTTTATCCCCTGGGAAGATTTCCAATTGGTGTTGTCTTTCAGGACCACTCTGGACTGGTGCAGTAGTGCATCATCTGTCCTTTGAGTAATATCTGCATATTGTGCAGAACCATCCAGAAACAAGGCTAAGTTTTTCTTCCTCAGTCACCTGTTCAACTTTTGGTTTAACTGGCTCCCATACGAGGGGCATGGATACATTAAAGAAAGGGGCAGGCCACTCAAGATTGGTAGTGTGCAGATTTAGTAGGTAGTGGAACTTACTCACAAGGCTTGTATTGGGCAGCCGCAAGATGAGTAGGTCTCTGCCCCTGGATCCCAGAATCTTTTTTTTTTTTTTAATTATGTTCAGTTAGCCGACATATAGTAGTACATCATTAGTTTTTGATGTAGCGTTCAACAATTCATTAGTTGCTTATAACATCCAGTGCTCCTCACAACACGTGACCTCCTTAATACCCATCACCCGGTTACCCCATATCCCCACCCCCCTCCTTTCTGTAACCCTGTTTGTTTCCCAGAGTCCAGAGTCTCTCATGGTTTGTCTCCTTCTCTGATTTCTTCCCATTTAGTTTTTCCTCCCTTCCCCTGTGGTCCTCCATTCTGTTCCTTATATTCCACATATGAGTGAAACCAATCATAATTGTCTTCCTCTGCTTGACTTATTTCACCTAGCATAATCCCCTCCAGTTCCATCCATGTTGTTGCAAATAGTGGGTATTCATCCTTTCTGATGGCTGAGTAATATTCCATCGTATATATGAACCACATCTTTATCCATTCATCTGTTGAAGGGCATTTCGGCTCCTTCCACAGTCTGGCTATTGTGAACATTGCTGCTATGAACATTGGGGTGCATGTGCCCCTTCTTTTCACTACATCTCTGTCTTTTGGACCCCAGAATCTTAAAAGTTTATGTAGAAGACTTACCTTTGCTCAATCACATATACTAATCCTGGCCTCTCAACAACATTTTGCTCTCTCAAGACTGCATCCTGGGGCAGGTTCTAGCAAGCAGAATGCACATTCCAAGGGCAAGGGAGGGATGAGGACCCTCTAATTGTCTGGGACCAGCTCAGGTGTCAACCGGGGGTCACATCCAGCATCAACACATGTGTGGATTGAGAAAGAGAATTCAGTGCAGCAGGAATATAGGCAGTGAACATTTGGGCCACTTCCTCTTGCATTTTATTTGTGCCTTCAGGACATGTTTGAGGTTGATCTCATATATACTACTTTCATTTTATGGAGTGCTGTTGTACATGCCAAATGGTATGGATTGAAGGACAGACAATACCTGGTTCATGATGGACAGGTCATGTCACAAGTTAACTTAGTAGCCCACAGTAAAACGTTCAGTTTCTACTAAGCATTGGTAAAAAGCCAAAAGCTATCTCTTAAAAGGAGAGTAGTTATCCACAGAAGAGAGCATTGCTTTGCTCAACAATTCAAAGAGTCTGCCCTATGATTCCTCTGCAAGCCCTTATTAAAGGCTCCACAAAGCATCCCTATTTATAACTGATATTTCAGGCAACGTCAGGTCTGTTAATTCACATGGACCAAATGGTAAATCAGCTTGCATGGCAGCCTGGGTCTGTTGCAGAGCCTTATTTTTTCTTGGTAAATCTAGTAAATTGGAAATAAGATCAAGATTCCTGTGGTCTAAGATATGACATAGGGCCAGAGAGTTGTATAATCCTATGGTAGGATAAGGGAGACTAAGCACGGCCCTGTCAGCTGAAAAACTGTATGATCTTTACTATTAGATACAGAAAAAGATGCACTTGCCAGCTCAATGCTTTCACACTGCTGCCAATGGGTATGTAGATTTGCTCAGATAATTAAAGTATATCTGGAGCAGTAGCTGCAGTTAGAGTCTCCACTGATTAAATGTACAGTAATCCATTCTCATTTTCCAAGATTAGCTGTCTTCTTCACAGGCCAAATAAGTGAATTGAATGAAGATTAGTAGGAATCACCACCCTTCATCTTTCAAGATAAGTGTTCATGGCATGAATCTTTGCAATTCCTCAAGGAATATGATATTACTTTGGGCTTACTATTTTTGTCTGTAGTGATAGTTTGATTGGCTTTCACATGGCTTTCCCTAAAATAATAGCTCCACTCTACATCTCAGGAAACTACAGCATTGCCAGTTGTTAAAGAAGTTTATTCAAATTTTGTATTCCACAGTAAAAAATAATCTCTGGGTGGGTTTGAGGATCCATTGTTCTCACTGTGAGGATAATCTGAGCCAAAAATCTATTATTGATCACTTAATCTTCATAAACTCCTTGTGGTTGACCAAAATAGTATTGTGGGTCTCCAGTAATTAGTATCAATTCAGAGTCAATGTCCTGTAATTAGTAATCCTCAAAAAGTTGGATTATTTCTCTTTCCCTTTCCAGTGTGTGTGTGTGTGTGTGAGTGTATGTATGTGTATTTTTTTAAACATAGATTTGGCCTTAAACAATAAGGCATCTGATAGTCCATGGTTCACAGGGAATTAGAGGGGGAAAATAAATATGAACTTGAGGAAGCAGGTATCAAGGCAAAGCTGACAGATTATGTCAGTAAAAAAAACTAAAAAAAACATTTTAAGATTTAGAGAGTTTATTATTTATATAAGAAGTGAAAGGAAAGTAGTCAAAAGTGCCAGTTTTGTCCTATAGGATGACACGAAAACTGAAAGGGCCATATGACAAAACAACATGGGTATAGGAAACCATATTGTTGAAAACACTATGGCATTACATAAATAAGCAGTTTTACATTCTGCAGCTGCATTTTAAGAGTGGCAAAGCAGAAAGCCTCATACTTCATCAGTATCTGAATGACAGTGAAGAAGAGAAACTCTCTGGTAAATTAAGAGGTAGGTGGGAAATGACCTTGTAAGCAGTTCCTCACAAGTTCCCCATGTTCTCATATTTTAGGGTTATTACAGGGTGTGTTGCCAAATGTGAGAGTATCTGGCAAGACTTGTCTGTGGAGACATGAAAACTTGCCAAGGCATCATGGTGGAGCTGTTCTCTCTGTAGCAAAGACTAGCTAGACTCCACAAGCCCAACCTGAAAACCACAAGTATGAGCTGGAACTTATGTCACTGCTTCCAACCTTGATAAAATAGAAGTCTATCAGGAGAACCTGGCAACCTTTGTCCCAGAAATAAACACGAAACTGGTCCAAGAGCCAAAGGAGCTGAAGGAGGATCTAGGAAAAGATACAATAGGTACAGGTTTGGCTTATACCTGGCCAACCAGTGGGGTGAGCCAGAAGATAAATGACAAAGTGTGCACATTGCTCTGACCTTCTGATTGTAAAATAACAAAACAGGAGCTGCATCACTTTCACCTTGCAAAGCCCATGCAAGAACATCACTTGTGGTCCAAGAATGTGAAATGTAAAGGAAAGGCTATTCTGAGATATAGAGTTCAACTGAGCCAAATTGATATCCTATGAAACCAAAAGTATTAGTTTCCTAGGGCTACCATAACCAACTACCACAAACTGGACCTTAGAACAACAGAAGTGTGTTATTTCACAGTTCTAGAAGCTAGAAGTCAAAAGCAAGGTGTCAGCAAGACCAGGCTCCCTCTGAAACCTGTAGGAGAGAATCTTTCTTTGTTTATTCCTAGATTTTGGTGGTGACCATCAGTCCATGGTGTTCCTTGTCTTCCAGATACATCATTCCAAATTCTGTCTCTGTCATCAAGTGGCATTCTCCCTATGTCTCTGTCTTTACATGATATTATCCTCTTCTTATAAGGACACCAGTCATATTGGATTAGATTCCACCCTGATAATCTCATTTTAACTTGATTACATCTGCAAAGACACTATTTCAAAATAAGGTCACATTCACGGGTACTAGGGGTTCAGCTTCAACATATAATTTAAGAGGATATATATCAGCCCATAACACCACCAGAGTCATTGAGCTGGAAAAGGATCAGAGAGCACATGTAATTTTCATGAACAAGTAGCCCAGTTCTCTATGTCATCCTCAATGCTGGGCATGATGCTGAAACCTTGATATTGTACTTTCATGAAAGAGACCAACCAGCCCTTTGGTGACAAGTAGATTTTATCAAGCCTCTTCCATCTTGAAGGGGCCAGTAGTTCATTTTCATAGCTATATGAGTATTTAATCCATGAACTTACCTTTTCTGCCCAAAACACCTCAGTTAATCCACTATGTAGAGATTTACAGTGTTCCTGACCTACTGGAATAAAAATCCTACATGACATAGCTTCTGACAGGGAATGTTACTCCACTCAGAACAACCGAAATAACAGTTCACAGAAGCCACCAAAACCCATGGAGATGATAACCGAGGCTGAGAATTTATATGTATAGAGAATTTCAACTGTGCACTGAGAGAAAAAGAGGATGAGTAACAGGTATGTTGCTGTGAAAACCTGCAGTGATAGTGGCTATAATTTATCTTACTTTCTTCTTTTAAGTCCCCCCTGGGGAACTGGAAAATAGCTGCTCCCAAATATGGGTGGAGATGTGGTTCCACGCAGAGAAAGGATGAACTGTGGTGGCCATGAAGGTATGCTCCTTTGATTTCCTTCAAGAGAACTCCTAGGGGAACAGAGTGAATGGACAGATTCTATCAGTTTCTACCTCTTTGGATCCACCATGGTGTTTATGCTAAGACTAGACTCTTCTTATTCTACCCCCCATCAAGAAGTGGGAACAATGTGGGTGCTAGAGACCGCCCGATCTTGCCTGAATCAGGACTCCTTCAACAGGCAACCTCAGCTTGGGGACTCCTCACATGCATGACTGAGACTTCCTCAGAATCACCTGAGAAATACCCAATCCTTTTTTCCCCCTCTCATTTTTCAAAGGTGTTGTATCTGCTTTGTGGCCTGAGGGCTTTCCCTAGCTACTCTTATTCCCTCATCATTTATCCTTCACATGTTTTATTCCCAATATATCTCTCCCGTAGCCCATCCTGCGTGATGTCTGTTTTAGAGTACAGAACCAATATAGTGAGAATAAGAATTTAGGAACAAAGAAATTAAGTCAGAAATTTATCCCAGCAACCAAGATAAAATAAAACCATGAGATAAAGAAGTGAGACTGAAACACGAAGGCGTCAAAAGTTCTAGGAGAATTTGGACTCTTTGTCCAGATTTAGGAGTATCCATAAATGATCACAGCCAACCATTTTAGATCAAGCATAGAAATGTCACTCAATTTTTAAGAGATTAATCTAAGTAGGAATGTGAACTAGTTCAAGCCACTGAGATATAAGGGGAAGGTTGGGCTAAAACTTTGGGGAAAGATACTCTTTTGATAAAAGAGACTCAAGAGTAATATGCTTTTTTATTCCATGTCCTTCTGGTCTCTGGATGCTGTTCAGAAAGATGAAATTTTTGGATCTCTAGCTGCTACTTATTTACAGAAGCATTTTAATTGATACGAGGCTAAGATAAAGGACAAGAAGGTAAGCTAAAACTGAGGATTTGTTTTCTATGTGAATTCTACTTACAGAATGATATATATGAAAACATTAGTAGTAACCAACTAATATGGCACTTATTACACATTCAGAAATATTAGTTTTTATTATTTTGTTAGGAGTAATACTATTAAAATACTAATAGCAACCTAGAGCCCTGAGAGAGGGTTTGTGCTAGTTTCCTATTCCATTTATTAATTCTTATTATCACCACCTCAAATTTTCAAAATCCCCAGTATTTCACAATGCTAGAAAAGTGACCCTCATGCATGTTCCATGTACATAGTTTTTCTAATTTTTCCACTCAATTTAATTTTCTTTCTCTATTTGTTTTTAATTAAGCAAAAATGTAAACATGTTCAAAGATTGTTAAATTTATTCTCTATTTAGAGGTTAACATTAAAAGAACACAATTGGTCATTCAGAAGGGTAAATATTCTTTCTGGAATCTAAAGAATAAATCATTGGTAAAATTAAACTATACGAATTAAATTATAAGTATCTCTTTACTATGTCATCATACTAGACTCTTCTTTTCAGCTAATGTTTTCTGAGAGTAAAATCATGCTCTTTTTTTTCTTGCACATTCACTGAAGTTAAAAAAGCTAACTCTTGTGACATATCTGTGCATGTCTTTCCTCATTCCATAGAACTCGAGCACACACACACACACACACACACATCTGTGTTAGGAGATACTAGTCAAAAACACAGTTTTTAATCCTAAGATATAAAAACATCTGGATATCAAAAAATATATTAGTTCATCACTCGTGTTGTTATAAGGTAATTAAACCTGGATAAGAGTAGTAACTATTGTTGACCATCAAGTGCAAGCTTGCCTATCCCAAATCAATTTGCAATCAAGGTAGAAAATGAAGAGCATTCTACTGTCTTTCCAGTGTTGACCCTGGATTATAATTTGAGTTACCTGGGATGAGTGTTTTGAAAAGTAGAAGTGATTAAACAACATCACTTCCAACCAAGATATGTGGAGACCTAATACCTTCAGCTGGAAATTCCATAGTCTGGAAGCATTGTCAGATATATACAAAATGAAGATTGAAAATTTATCTATGAACCTTGCCAAGTTTTTCAATAAATATATAAAGTAATTTAAAGTTGCAAGAGTAGTTATTTGTGTGCTAGCCTTATTGTGTGGTGAAAGCCCAAAAAACTCAAAAGTATTTCATTGAGTTAAAGTTTAGATTGGATTTAGAAGTATATCTCTGAATTAGACATTTCCAAAGCCACAAAAAATAATCTATTTATCTTAGAATAGATAATACACTCTTCTGATCTCTGCCTAAGAGAAAAAAATAGGAAAACACGTGTTTCAGAGGGGTAGGCCCTGGAAATGAGAGTTGTAAACTGTTCACATATAATGTGTATCTATACTATGTAACTTCTTCTTAGACAAAAGTGGCCAAAAAAGGTGTTTTGTGGCTGGTTGGTTGGTTTGTTTGTTTTGGTAAATATCTGATACCAAATAATGACTTTTATCATTCATTTTTGGTCATTCAAAATCTTCCTCTCAAATGCCTTTTCTCTTACCTTTTTTTAATTTAAATTCAATTAGCCAACATATATTATATCATTAGTTTCTGATGTAGTGTTCAATGATTTATCAGTAGCATATAACACCCAATGCTCTTACAGACACTGAGTAAGGCACTGGCAATAAATAGATTGGCTTAGTTTGGTGAGTGTTCCCAAAACTAAACAATTACAATTCACTGAAATAAATAATATAGAGAGATGCATGCAGTAGATATGGAAACTTACAAAAAAAGACATCTCGCCTGGCCTGGTAGGTGGGAGGCTTTGGCTGAGATGACACGTGAAATAATTCATTGAAAATAGTAAAAGAAAGTAAAAGAAAATAGATTTGTATTTGCATTTCCAGTGTGGGGCAATTATGAATAAAGTTGTTATAAACATTCATTTATAGGTTTTTGTGTAAACATATATTTTCATTTCTCTTAGATAATACATAGAAGTGAGATTGCTGGGTCACATGGTAAGTGTATGTTTATCTTTGTAAGAAACTGCCAAATCATTTACCGAAGAGTCTGGGACATGTTGGATTGTGACCAGCAGTGAAAGAATTCTAAGTGCTCTGTGTTTTTGCCATTACTTTCTATTGTTGGGTTTCTTTTTATTTTAGCGACTCTAATAGGTGTGTGTGTGTGTGTATATATATATATGTATCTAATTAAGATTTCAATGTATGTATCTAATGAGTAATGATATTGAGCATCTTTTAATGTGCTTATTTGCCATTTGTATATCTTCTTTGGGGGAATTATGTGTTCAGATCCTTTGCAAGTTTCTTTCTTTTTTAATTTGGGCAGTTTGTTTTCATATCATTAGCTTTGAAAGTTCTTTAAATTTTCTGAATAAATATTCTTTATCAGACATATGATAGACAAATATTTTCTCTTAGTCTGTGATTTATTTCAAACTTATAACTGTCTTTTGGAGAACAAAGGTTTTCAGAGGTTTTTAAAAGATTACTATTGTGGTTATAAATAAATAAATAAATAAATAAATAAATAAATAAATAAATAAATAAATAAAATCTACCCTCTTAAGCACATAGCCCAGTATTGCTAACTACATGCACACTGCTGTACAATAGATCTCTAGAACATTTTCATCATGCATGACTTAAAACTCTACATCCATTGAACAGAAGCTCCCCATTTCACCATCCCCATAGCCCTTGGTCACTCCCATTCCACTTTCTGCTTCTGTGAGTTTGACTACTTTAAATACTTGCTGTAAGTGGAATTACGCAGTCTGTGACAAGCTTCATTCACTTAGAAATAATATCTTCAAGTTTCATACATGCTGTAGCATGTGACAGAATTTCTTTCATTTTGTGGGTGAATAACATCACATTGATGTATATATACTACGTTTTCTTTATTCAACCATTCATGCACATGCAGATGGTTTCTACCTCTTGTCTCTTGTGAATGGTGCTGCAGTGAACAAGGGGTGCAAATATCTCTTTGAGATCCTGACTTCAGTTATTTTGGGTAAATATTCAGAAGTTGCTGAGTCATATAGTAGTTCTATTTTTAATTTTGTGAGAACCTCCATCCCATTTTCCATAGTAGCTGCACCATTTTATATTCCCACCAACAGTGCATAGGGCTCCAACTTTTCCACATCCTCACCAACACTTAGTATTTTGTCTGTATGGTGATGGCCACCCTAACAGGTGTGAGGTGATATCTCATAGTTTTGATTTAAAGTTCCCTTATAGGGGTGCCTGGGTGGCTCAGTTGGCTGAGCATCTGCCTTCACCTCAGGTCATGATCCCTGCATCCTGGGATCAAGTCCTGCATCAGACTCCCTGTCAGCGGGACGTCTGCTTCTTCCTCTCTCTCTCCCTCTGTGCTCTCTCTCTCAAATAGAGTAAATAAATCTTTTAAAAAATAAAAAATAAATAAATAAAGTTCCCTGATAATTAGTGATGTTGGGTATTTTTCATATATCGGTTGGCTATCTGCATATCTTCTTTGCAGAAAGGTTCCTTCAAGTCTTCTGCCTACTTTTTAATTGGGTTATTTTCTTTTTCTTTCTTTTTTGTTTTTTGTTATTGTTTTTACTGTTGAGTTGTAGGAATTTCTTATATATTTTTGGTGTTAACTCTTTATCAGATACATGTTTTGCAGATATTTTCTCCCATTCTATAGGTTGCTTTTTCAGTCTACTGCTTTTCTCCTTTGCTGTGTAGAAACTTTTTAGTTTAATGTAGTCCCACTTATCTATTTTTGCTTTTTTTTTAATTTTGTTTCAGTGTCATATTTATGAAATCATTGCAAAGACTGATGTTATGAAGCTTTTCCCCTCTGTTTTCTTCTAGGAGTTTTATAGTTTTATAGATCTTACATATAAATACTGTATATTGTATAAGTATCCATTTTCATTCTTTTGTATATATGTATCCAGTTTTCCCAGCAACCTTTATTGAAGAGACTACCCTTTCCCTACTGGGTATTCTTAGCACGCTTATGGAAGATCATCTGACTGTGTATGTGTGAGTTTATATATGGGATCTCTATTTTGCTTCATTAGTTTATATGTCTGTCTATATGCCAGTACTGTGCTGTTCTGATTGCTGTGGCTTTATAATATAATTGGAAGTCAGGGGCGCCTGGGTGGCTCAGATGGTTAAGCGTCTGCCTTCGGCTCAGGTCATGATCCCAGGGTCCTGGGATCGAGCCCTGCATCAGGCTCCCTGCTCAAGTGGGGAGCCTGCTTCTCCCTCTCCCTCTGCCATTCTCTCCACTTGTGCTCTCTGGCTCTATCTCTCTGTCAAATAAATAAATAAAATCTTTAAAATATATATATATATATAATTGGAAGTCAGGAAGTGGGAGACCTCCTACTTTGTTCCTCTTTCCCAAGATTGTTTCGGCAATTTGGGGTCTTGTGTGGTTCCATATGAATTTTAGGATTATTTTTCTATTTCTTCCAAAAATGTCATTATATTTTGATAAGGATTACATTGAATCTATAGGTCACTTTGGGCATTGTGGCCATTTTAACAATATTAAGTCTTCCAATTCATTAATATGGAGTGTTTTTCTGGTTATCTGTGTCTTGATTTTTTTCAGCAATGTTTTGTAGTTTTCGATATACAGTTATTTTGCCTCCTTGGTTAAGTTTACTTCTAAGTATGCTATTCTTTCTGAAGCTATGATTATTTTTTAAGTGTCTTTTTTTTCATATTGTTTGTTGATAGCATATAGAAATGTAATTGATTTTACGTATGTTGATTCTGTATCCTGCAATTTTACTGAATTCACATTCTAACAGTTTTGTTGGCGGGTAATCTTTACGGTTTCCTATGTACAAGTTCATGCCATCTGTAATATTATAGATATTATTCTGTAAATAATATCTATTCTATAAAAGATCTATTCTATAAAAGAGATAATATTCTATCTTCTTTTACAATTTGGATGTATTTTGTGTCTTTTTCTGCCTAATTGCTCTAGCTAGGACTTCCAGTACTATGTTGAATAGAAGTGGCAGAATGATGAATCTTAAAGGAAAAGCTTTCAGTTTTTCACTCTTGAGTATGATGTTAACTGTGGGCTTTTCATAAAAGACCTTTATTATATTGGAGTAATTTCCTTGTTTAGTGTTTTTATCATGAAAAAATGTTGACTTTTGAACAGACGTTTTTCCAAAGAAGATATCCAAATGGCCAACAGACACATGAAAAGTGCTCAACATCACTCCACATCAGGGAAATCCAAATTAAAACCTCAATGAGATACCACCCCACACTACTCAGAATGGCTAAAATTAACAAGTCAGGAAATGACAGACGTTGGTGGGGATGCAGAGAAAGGGGAACCCTCCTACACTGTTGGTGGGAATGCAAGCTGGTGCAGCCACTCTGGAAAACAGCATGGAGGTTCCTCAGAAAGTTGAAAATAGAGCTATCGTACAACCCAGCAATTGCACTACTGGGTATTTACCCGAAAGATACAAATGTAGGGATCCGAAGGGGTACGTGCACCCGGATGTTTATAGCAGCAATGTCCACAATAGCCAAACTATGGAAAGAACCAAGATGTCCATCGACAGACGAACGAATAAAGAAGATGTGGTGTATATATATACAATGGAATATTACACAGCTGTCAAAAGGAATGAAATCTTGCCATTCGCAACAACATGGATGGAACTGGAGGGTATTATGCTGAGTGAAATAAGTCAATCAGAGAAAGACATGTATCATATGATCTCACTAATATGAGGAATTCTTAATCTCAGGAAACAAACCGAGGGTTGCTGGAGTGGTGGGGGTGGGAGGGATGCGATGGCTGGGTGATAGACATTGGGGAGGGTATGTGCTATGGTGAGCACTGTGAATTGTGTGAGACTGTTGAATCACAGACCTGTACCTCTGAAACAAATAATACATTATATGTTAAAAAAAAAAGAAGAAGAAGAAGATAGCAGGAAGGGAAAAATGAAGGGGAGTATATTGGAGGGGGAGACGAACCATGAGAGACTATGGACTCTGAGAAAAAAACTGAGGGTTCTAGAGGGGAGGGGGATAGGGGGATGGGTTAGCCTGGTGCTGGGTATTAAAGAGGGCACGTACTGAATGGAGCACTGGGTGTTATACACAATGAATCATGAAACACTACATCAAAAACTAACGATGTAATGTATGCTGATTAACATAATATAATATAATTGTTAAAAACTGTTGACTTTTGCTAAATGCTTTCTCTGCATCTACTGAGATGATCAGGTGATTTTTATCCTTTGTTCTGTTAATGTGATACATCATATTGATTGATACCAAGATGGCTCATATGTAGAACCATCTTTGAATCTCAGAGATAAATCTCATTTGGTCATATGTGTGATCTTTTATCATGTTGTTGAATTTAGTATACTAGTAGTTTGTTGGTTTGTTGAAGTTTTTTTTTCACTCATTGTACACTCAGTATGGAGGATGGACTGTGGTAAGTGAGGGTATGCTTGTCCAAACCATTGCCTTCTTTCTTAACAATCTCAACCTAATGCCCTCTCCTGTTAGTGCTTACATTCACTCAAGACAGAAACCAATCCCATGGACAGCCCCTGAAAAGTCTGCAAATTGTGTATATGTCTCAATTTTCCCTATCCCTCCCCAGGGGGAAGGAAGGAGATGTGCCAAGAGAGGGACCATATTGAGTGCCACAATTTTTTTCTACCCAATTCCATGCAGCAGGTTTCACAGTCAACTTGGGAGTGCAGGAGCCTCTTAACCGGCTTCTGGATTTCCCATGAAGGGAACTTGTCCATATGTTGTTGTTGAGTTTCTGTCTCCATGGGGGATGGGAGTTCTGGGATTTTCTATTCCACCATCTTGCTGATGTTACTCCATCAGGTTAAATATTTTACCAATAAGAAGCTTTTGAAGGAATTTAAGGAAGACAAGGACCTAAATGTATTATGACTATATATGTGCAAGAGTGCAAATGTAGATATAACTAAACTCATGGAGGAGACTTGTAAACATCTCATAGTACATAAAAAAATAACTTATTAATTTCATAAAGCCTAATTTTTATTTTTTTGAAAAAAGAAATACATTAACAGGGTTTAAAATTTAAATATACAAAAGAAATCCATTGAAAAATCCCTCCAACCATCCTCCCATTTCTGGAGACAAACAACGTTACTAGTTTCTCATGTTTCTTTACTGACTTTTAACATATGCATATACTTTAAAATCATATAGTAAAAACTATAGATAATACAGATATTGTTCTGCACTATATAAAACTTTATTTATAAAAGCACCCATTAAACATCCTTCAAGGGGTGCCTGAGTGACACAGTTGGTTGAACGTCTGACTCTTGGTTTCGTCTCAGGTCGTGACCTCAGAGTCCTGGGATTGAGCCCTGTGCTCAGCTCTGTGCTCAGTGTGGCATCTGCTTGAGATTCCCTCTGCCTCTCCTGCTTGATCTTTTAAACACATAAAATCTCAAAAGCATTTTGCTTTCTATGAACCCTTTCTCAGAAAGTTTTAGGAAGATTTGTTTCTCTTGAATTAGGACTTAACTGAAAAGGGGGAAAATACACAGTTCGGGTAAAAGGAGTTCTAATACAAAGATGGAGGCAAAGGGAAGTTGCTGGAAGATATTGAAGAGAAATTCCAGGATAGCAGCCAGGCTTCAGGCAAAACAAAAAAGTCCAAATTATAGCAAAAGAGTATTAAAACAAGTCCAAATTATAGCAAGAGAGTATTTTATTTTTCAGCATATCTTCAAGAAAATTAAAATAGAAAAGCTACCTGCTATGTTTGTATATAGTAAGAAGTCACTTATAGTTCTGAATATAAAAAGGGGTAATTAGTAATAGTACAAAAAATTAATGAAATAATAATTATTACCTCAATAGAAAACAAAATAAGATGTAAGAAAATAAATAAAATTGTAGTAGATTTAAAGTCTTGGGTATAAGTGATAAATCATATTAAGGTAATAATAAGGAAAATATGGAATATTTACCATCATTGAGAGACAAAGATAGGAAAAATGTGTGTTTTTGTGCATGGCTCTGTGTGTGTGTGTTTGTGAATGTGTGCTCTGGAATGTGCCTACCCATGTGGGGCAGTTAAATGAGACAAGTCTTCATCTTTAATAGTAGGAAGTCTAAAACTAATGTCTATACTTGAAATTCATGACATAGTAACACGAATATACCATTAAGATATATGAGCAAAAGAATAATAGAAAAAGCTGAAGAGTTAAAGTGGTCGCTTTTAGAGAACAAGATGAGTGTTAAGTGACAAAACAGGAGACTGTTTCTAGACCTTGTAAGTCTTAAAGTTATTATACTTAAAAACCTGTGTATTTTACTAAAATAAAAAATGTAAAATAAAAGCAAAGATAAATCCCATTATTATTTTAAAAAGATGTCTGCAACATAATTTTATATATTTTGAGTAAAAAGGGAAAAAAATGAAAGGAATTTAATAAAGCAAGTAAGCCATGAATCTGGTACACAACATTGTTAATAAAGAAATGCTTACAAACATGCATAAACAATAAAGACATGAAAAGTTACTTTGCAAAACATCATCTTTAGTTAACTTTGGATATTTGGACTTTTGCATTCTTCACAGTCATTGAAAAGAAATATCTAGTCTAATAAATTCATGTAAAGAATAAAAAAATAAATTATCAGAAAGTTTAAGAGAATTGTCTACCTTTACTCTTTGAATTAAGGGCAAAAAATGATAAATTAAAATGTTTGCAGGGCGCCTGGGTGGCTCAGTCGACTAGGCGTCTGTCTGCCTATGGCTTAGGTCATGATCTTAGGGTCCTGGGATCAAGCCCAACGTCAGGCTCTCTGCTCAGCTGGGAGTCTGCTCCTCCCTCTCACTCTACCTCTGTGCTTTCCCTCTCTCTCTCTGTCTCAAATAAATAGATAAAAACTTTTAAAAAAATGCTTAAGCCCATCCTGTTTTATTTGTACATGAATCTATTTCCCTTTTATAACTTATACATCTGTTTAGAAGTCTAACACTTGAAAACAGGTTAACAAATATATATGGAATATTTATGATATTTGACCATGTCTTGGCCTCAATGTTAACTTCATAAAATGCTATAGAAGACAAATGCTCCATGACCACATTGCAATAAAATGAGATATTAACAGAAAAACAAACAAACAAAAAACAAGACAACTTTGCCATCCAGGAAAAAAAAAAATGTTAGAAAACAACTCATGGGTCAAAGGAAAATTGCAGACTTTTAAAATAATAACTGTAGTAGTAACAAGTTTAATAAAAATAAATTACACACTTCCCTGAAAAAAACTAGAAATAATTTAAACTAAAAAGGCTAAAAGAAAATGAATAGAGAAAAAAATCACAAACTGATGTTTAAAAAAATAAAGCAGCAATAAAAAACTATTTTAGAAAATAATCAATAAATTAGAATAATGCTAGTTATATAAGAAGAAATTTTATTTTATTTTTTTAACATTTTATTTATTTATTTGAGAGAGAGAGAGCATGAGCATAAGCAAGGGGAGGCAGAGGGAGAAGCAGACTCCCTACTGAGCCACCCAGGTGTCTGTCCAAGAAGAAATTTTAAATACACAAATTTAGAAACAACAAGGGCCAAATAATATTGAAACAAAGAAAATAAATTACCTTAAAGATGTTTTTATTATATCCCTGCACACATAATTTTGGGAAAACACATGAAATGGATAATTTTCTAGAAAAATTATAATTTATCAAAGTTGACCAGAACGGATATAGAGCCTAACTGACTAAATGCCATAAAGGGAAAAAAGGAGAATTAAGGAACCCTACAGAAGAAACTAACTAAATCCAAACTTTAACACAACTGTCCCAATGATACCTAAGCTGTTCTACAGCATAATAAAGATAAGCTTCTAACTTCCTTTTATGAAATGAGTATATAACAACAACAACAAAATATTTATAGACCAACCTTATTTAAGAATATCAATGCAAAAATATTAATTGAATTTTTAATTAATAGAATCCAAAAGTACATTAAAAGTATAATAAAAATATAACATGAATAAATGCAATCTATTTCAGGAATGCAAAGATTATTAAGTAATAAGAACTCTAATAATATCATTGTATAACCATATGAATAGAACTAAAGAGGAAAATTATACTTTTTCATCTCAATAGGTATAAGAAGACATGTCACCATGTCAGCACTTGTTCAAATTTAAGTGCTCAGTAAAAGAGGAATTGGTGGGAACTTTGTTAAGATGATCATGTATATGTGCTCATAAGAACATATTGAATACTGGTAGGCATTTGCGTTGAAAGATACAGCCAGGCCTAATGCCAGTATCTTAGTTAATGGGGAACACATGAGATTTTTCACAAATGTCAGAAAAAATCAACTCTCTGCACCATTATTTAACAATGTATTGGAGTTACGAGCCATTGCAATTAGACAAGATCAAGCATTCAGAAGCATAAGAATTAGAAGTGAAAAGATGAAATATCTGTTTGAAGTTAATATGATTAAATTTCTGGAAACCCAAAACAATCAATATGAAAACTCTAGTAACTTTGTAGAATTACAATTGAATAAACAAATTTACAAAAAAATAGGACTCATAAATTCACAGTCATGAGCAGGGGCTTTGAGGAATCAGGAATCAGGTGAACTGAATAAGTGCAAAAAGAGCCCATGATTTTGGTTCCAGGAAGATACTTTTGGCTACTGAATTGAAAAGGAGCTGAATAGGGTAAGGTAGGATTCAGAGTGCACATTTGGGAAGCTTTTATGATAACCCAATGGCAAAATCGTGATGGTAGTAGGTGGATCAAGGAAAAGTGATGAGAAGTAGATCCCAGATATATCTGAAAACCAGAGCTGGCAGGATTTGTTATTATATGTGCAATGTTACAGGAATCAATTTGCCTAAATGAACCAGCAATGGTTTATTTTGTGTCTCCCCTCAGTGTTCATTAGTTTGTTTTTTTTAGGAGAGACATTCAAATTAAAGAATGCCATGCCTCATCTACTGAAAGCATGAGAATGAGATGGTCATCTATCCCGTAGTAAAAAGATATCATTCAGTTTCCCACTGAGCTGTAACAAATTAGCACAAACTGGGTGACTTAAAAATCACAACTATAATATGTTGTAATTCTGAAGTTCAGAAATCTTAAATGGATCTTGCTGGACCAAAATCAAGGCATCAGCCTTTAAGGCTGCATTTTTTCTAAAGATTCTATGGATGAATCTGTTTCCTTGCCTTTCCCTGATTCTAGAGGCTGCCTACATTCCTTAACTAGCGGTCCCTTCCATATTCCAAGCCAACAATGGGCAGTTGAGTCTTTCTTACCTCACATTTGACTCTGCTTCTGTTTTCACATCTCCTTGTCTGATGTTGATTTTGCTGCCTCCATTCCACTTCTACGGACACTTGTGATTACACTCTGCCCATTCAGATGATCCAGGTTAATACTACATCTCAAGATCCTTAATCATGTCAGTCATAGAAAGACAAATACCATAGGATTTCACTCCTATGTGGAATTTAAGAAAAAAAAACAGATGAACATAGGGGAAGGGAAGGAAAAATAAAATAAAAGGAAAACAGAGGAGGGACCCTTAACTAAGGAAAAAGCTGAGGGTTGCCAGAAGGGAGATGGTGGGGGGGGAATGGGGTAACTGGGTGATGTGCATTAAGGAGGGCACTTGAAGTAATGAACACTGGATGTTGTATGCAACTGATGAATCACTGAATTCTACCTCTGAAACTAATAATACAGTATATGTTAATTAAATTAAATTAAAATAAAAAATTAAAATAATAATAATCCTAAAAAAAAAAAAACTATTGCCATGTGAGGCAACATATTCACAGGTTCTAAGAATCAGGACACGGACAAATTTGGAGGGCTGTTATTCTGTCTACCACAAGTATATAACATATGAATTAAGAATTTGTCATAATGGCAGATTTGAATCCTTTAACCATTTATTGTGTAAGCTTAGGCAAACACTATCATTCTAAGCCTCCAATGCCACATAAAATGGAGGTAATAATTGAATCTACCTCAGAGAGTTTGGGGGTGTGTTTTTAATAAAGTAATGCCTGTAAAGAACTTGGCGTGGCTTGTCACATAGAAGGTACTCAATATACATTAGTTTCCATAATGATACCATTAAGGGAAACATTAGTAAGATGTAGGACTATATAAGCTTATCTGACAGTCACTTTACTGAGTCTTGCTCAATTAACAGTCAAAAGTCTCCTTTCTAACTTCAGACCAGTTTTGAATTCCGTATTTGCTCATCAAGCCCTCATGAATAAAACTTCAAGCTATTTAACTCCATTGAGCATGCTTATGGATCCTTTCTGTTATCTATCATGACAAGAAAGGCTTCCATATTTGAGTCATATACAGTTATAATGTCGACCATGTTATCATTTAAGTTATTTATGAAAATTTTGAAGAGGAAAGGACTGAAAAAGAAATCTCAAGAAAGCAATTGTGAAATGTCTGAAAGTTGACATTTGTATAAGTTACTAAGATTTTGTCAGAAATAACTCCATCCTTCTAGCGTATGTGTGCATGAAGCTGGAGCTGAAACTCAGAAAATTATCCTTCTCGTTTGCCAGCGATGTGCTGCTGGTTTTGCCAATAGAAAGAGCTGGAGAAAACTGGCAGTCAGAAGGAGATGAGCAACAACTGACTCATTTCTATGTGCTTGAGGTCTGTGTCATCTCAACAAGGGACTTTCATGTGGAGAGGAGAAGTTGATTCCAACAGCACTTGGGTCCGGTTGGATTTGGAAGTGTCTTTCAACACTCTTCAGAAGTGGCCTCCATGCATCCCCTCAGAGGAGCCAGGATCAGGCATAGTCACTTCCTCCTCAGGGGTTTGAGTTCTAGCTCTGCAAAATCCTTTCTTCACGTTTCTGAGGCATTCACACCTGTTGTGCAGCATCACCTCCTCAAAGATCTGGTGCCTAATCCACTGGGTCTTTTCGCCAAGCCTCTAGTTTCTAACAACCTGAAAATGTTCATTTGATTTTCTTTGCTAGAAATGTTGGCTGTTTCCTGATAATAGCCCTAGGAATATAATACCTCAGTTTCCCTTTTGAATTTTAATTTCTTCAATACTCATTCATCTAGTTTCCTTTATTAAATTATCTCTGCTAAAATAACAAGTGATTTTCCTTTTTTTTTTTTTCCTGACTCTATGCTTAACAATGCATCAGTCCAATTTTTCTGGGAAAATTAGTTACAGATTTCTCTAACCATCTTTTTATAAAGTTAATGTTTCTTTACTTCTTAGAAGGATACCAGTGCACCATTAAATGTCCAAATGAAGTTTTCAACCTAGTATTTTTCATGTGTTTTTACATAGCATTTGAGAAGCCTCTGTCTGACTGCTTTTCTCTGAAAACCTATTCAGCTCAAGGTGGTCTTGGCTTGGTTGCCCCCAATTCCCATATTTTGTCCTCAAATGTAAGCCCCTGAGTTCCCACCTTTCTTATGGCACCAACTACTGAGCTCTCCATTCATTTCCCACCATTTATATCTGGATTCCCTTTATCTCACTTTCCCTGAATCTTCTTAGTGACCGTTCCTGGATCTCAACTCCGTGAACCCCCACTCAACCCCTAAAGCCTCTTCCATAGACAGCCTCTTGGCCTTGATCTCTGTCTTCATGCTATCCCTCCTAAAATCTTTCCAACATAACAGTTCTCATCTGTGCACCTGTTTCTCCAGTTGAATACATGTGCCAGCCGGCAGTGCTTTCTTTTCTTCATGGCATCATTAACACGGTCCCAGAGGCTGAGCCAGATTCTAAAGTCATGTAGAAGAATGTAGGATAAAGCCTATGTGTCAGGTTGATGAAGGATCAAATACATTTTAAAAGGAGCCATCCTTAGAATAGAAGCAAAATGGGTCTATCTTAGATTCCTACCTTCACACTGCTTCTTTTAATATCTTTCTTTATAGTTTAACAACTGTCACACTCAAATACTAACTCCAAAACCAAAAAAAAGTTCACTTTTAGAACGTATTCTTATGGGGAACAATGGTAGGCTTTTGCCCCATTATTCCTGCAACCCAATATCTGAAGATCCCTGCCCTATTTATTTCTATTCTTATTCCAGATTTTCTGTACTCTTTTCTTTCTTATATGTCTACCAGATATCTCAGTACTAATTTGCCCCTTATCTGTTCTCTTTATCTACCTGAACGCCGCTGCTCTGGGTTCCCTGGTCCTCTATCATGGTGAGACTCATCTCTCTCTAGCTGCATCTGGCATTTTTAAACTCTGTCCTCTAAATTCAACTGCAGCTCTTTCTGTTTGAAGACATGTTTTTTCCCTTCCTTTAACATACATCTTTTCCATTCCCTCTTATCAGCAAGTTCCCTTTCTAATTTTATTTAACTCAATACAAAAGTGAGCTCATTCAAGGAAAATATAAGGAAATAATAATGCATATGCTATGCAAATACAGCAAAAATGAGAGCACACACTAATCTTTAATGTTTTATAAAAATGTTTTTTGAGCTACTGGATGAACAACTGTACTAAAGAAGAACAAAAACCATTCTGCTTGTTCTTTGTGAATTTTTGATGGCTCCCAGTGATCATTGTTTTCTTTTATAATTTGTCTGAATCAGCATATTAATAGTTTATGTATTTATTCTGCTTGGTAGAGATACAAGTTTTACCAACATGCATTTAAACACAAAAACCAAACACACAAAAAACCTAGTGCTCTCTGTTAAAAAAACAACAACAACAACAACAATATTAATTGCCAGTCTTTTAAAACATGGTGAAGCATCAGCCACCACTTCTGAAAGCTAACTGAAAGCCACTTCATGTTCTCATATGACAAGTTTTCAGAGTTCTCTGGAAAGGAAATCCTCAAGATCAAGAGATTTGAATTGATTTTAAGCAGCCAGGGGCTTTATTATAATTTCACAAATCACTGCTTTTCATTCCTTATTACTGATATTTATTCAGTTCTTGCCAATTTAGTCAATAATATTGTAGAAAAATTTATGATGACAGATGGTAGACTATGCTTATTGTGGTGAGCATTGACCAATGTATAGAATTGTCAAATAACTGTGTTGTACACTTGAAACTAATATAACATTGTATGTCAAGTATACTTCAATAATACAAAATTTTTAAATATAAAAATTGTTTTGAAAATTTTTAAAAACGATCTCTTCTTGAAAGATAAAAAAGAAGCAAAATAGGTGGGGATGGCTATGTTTTTAAAGACTGTCTGGATTTAGCAAATTGATTTGCTTATTGTTGTTTTCTTACATATCCATAATTATAATGTGTAATCAAAAGTAAAATAATTTATGAAATATAGTGTCTATGTCATCACTTTAATGACCACACTAAGCTAACGTATTTGTTTGCAATAGCCCTATTTAACAACAACAAAAGCACATGCACAGTCTATTACACTTTTAATTATGTATTTGAGAAGTTTGTATCTGATTATAACTCAATGTCAGGTTTCCTATGAGAGTTTATTGCTGGTCTCAGTGTGTTTCTAATGTTTAACACTAATATTTAACGTCTATTTGAACCAGTGTTTGCATTTGGGCTGAAATCCAAATTGTGAGTTCCTTTATAGTGTTCTACCCACTTCCAGAAAATCTAATTATCTCAACCAAAGCTTAAATCTGAATGATATTAATATAGTCAATTTTTTTTATCATAATTAGACTGTGCCTAAACAAAACAGGGAAGTACTTTAATTTAATTGAGAGAATAAAGTTGATGCAGAAGAGGGGTATTTAATTCAGGCAATATATAGGTATTGATGATAATAACAAATAGACAATGGTGTAAAGAACAAAGCGTCTGGATATAGAAAGCTTGATGTAAAGTGCTTAATCTAGTACAACATGTGTTACTTTGGGCAATTTATTTAATCTCTCTGTAGGGACAATAAAAACACACATGGCACAGCTTTTTGGTAAGCATACAATGGTATGCTATTTATAAATTACATAGAGAACAGGCTAGACATAGATGGTTTTCAATAATGGTAAAGAATTACTTTATTTAGGGGTGCCTGGGTGACTCAGTCATTAAGCATCTGCCTTCGGCTCAGGTCGTGGTCACAGGGTCCTGGGGTCAAGCCCCGCATCAGGCTCCCTGCTCTGCGGAGAGCCTGCTTCTCTCTCTCCCACTCCCCCTGCTTGTGTTCCCTCTCTCGCTGTGTCTTTCTCTGTCGAAAAAATAAATAAAATCTTAAAAAAAATAAGAATTACTTTATTGGGAACACCTGGGTGGCTCTGTTGCTTAAGCATCTGCCTTTGGCTCAGGTCATGGGGCCCCATGTTAGGCTTCCCACTTAGCGGGGAGCCTGCTTCTGCCTCACCCTCTCCCCCACCTCCCCATTTGTGCTTGATCTCTCGTGTGCATTCTCTCTCTCAAATAAATAAATAAAATCTTTTTTAAAATTTTAAAAAGAATTATTTTATTAACACTATTTTTAAATGCCTGCATTATACCAGTCATTTGATGTTAAAATGTTATCTGCACCAGCAAGTTGAAACGAATAAAAATGACATTAACAATAATGCATATCTTAATTCAGAGTTCAAAGAAAGAAGGTCAAAGAGGAATTGTGTCCTTCAACTAAGCTAAGCACTTATAACACCTCATAAAGTCAAAAATAATTTAAAAATTGGCAATACATATTGAACACTTATTGTAGGCCAGGAATGGCATAATCATAACACAGCACAACATACCTCTGATGAATATATTATTATCTTCATATGTATCAGGAATATGGGCTGGGGAATCAGAGATCTCACCAAAAGTGACTAACTCCATAGCAAGAGTGTTGCTAGTATTTAAATACAGACTTTCACAGTGTCGATGCCCATCTTTTAAACACTATTACCTACATATCCAATGGAATCACTTCTTGAAATGCAGGGTTGAAGAGATGATGGAGTCCACAGTTGGGTAGGGATTACCAGCACTGATTGTGAATTCACTTAAAGATCATGTCCACCAATTGAAATTTTTAAAAATCCCAGGGATGACTTGGATCAGCCTAGCTTAAATCCTGCAATTTTCCTGGAGCAAAATATACAGCTGAGAGAACAGAATACCACATTAGGATCATCTTGGAGCACAGGCCCAACTCTATGTTCAGGAGGATGCAGTTCAAAATTGGCAGCCTCCACTAAACCCTGTGGATTGAAGAAACATGTCTCAGAAGATATTTTCTCTATTCAGGGAAAAATAAATAACCCGCATCCACTAGTAGGACCTTTCCTTGCCTATAATATTTTTTTATGGATCAGAAAATAGTGGCCTTTCCCTAGAAGACACTGTGTTAAGTGGCATGGTTGGGAAATCAAACAAAGGATGGTTGGTACTCCCACTTCCCCTCTCAGTTGATTGCCTTCTGCAGTAGTCTTGTCTACTAACAATGTTCTGAGATAATAGAATGAATGGTGGAAGGAGAGTATAAACGCAGGGGAAGAGAAAGGGAGAGATCAGATAAAGTACTCAGGATACACACATTTTTCCCCCATATCCATTTAGGAAGCTGGCACAGCATCCCTTGGAAGACTTGTAGCTCTTGCTTTCTTTCACCTTGGAACATACTAACTCACAGATATTATAATGTGTCCTTTGGGGAATGTAGTATTCTCTTTAAACTAGTGTGGGGTACTTCAAACCTAGAAGCAACATTATATTAGAGCATCATCCCCCAAGGGGCAGGGCTGGAGAAAGTTGTCAATTTTTGTCTTTTTCTGTACCCTGATTAAGCAGGATGTGTAACATAGCTGACATTCAACCAGTCAAGTATCAGGGCAATCAAGCATATTTATATGGATTTTCCATCCTTTTCAATCAATCTGTTATCACTGCACAAGATCATTGAAGAGCATAAACATGTAACTGGGATCATTAGTCATGACCCTCCAACACTGCTACTTATTTTCACAGGTAGAGAGATCCTTGGGAATCCTGTGGTCCTCCACAAAGTTCCTAAAGGGCTCTAAATACTTGGGTTTCATAAAGTTTGTTAGTTAATTCTCTGAAAACCAGAATATTTGACCAATGATAATTAATATTTATTTTAGAATGTTGGATAACATAGGCTTAACTTCCTTTGAGATTATCATTATTTATTACTTATTTTATGTATTCAAAATATAGATATTCTAGATAGACTTAAGCCTTTCCTTACCATAAAGAAGCAGATAAAGGAATGGCTTAGGGTATAGACACACAGGATTCCAACTACCATGTTTATATGCTTATGAGAAGTCTTCTTGGGCTGGTGGTGAGAGGTGGAGGTGATGGGAAGGAATGTGATACAAAATAATTTATGCATCAAGAATACTCCTATAAACCTGTGTGCTGTTTGAAAGTGAGTTCAATAGATGAGATCCTTCTGAATTAGTCATTTTGAAACAAATCTTTCCTGCTGAGATTTTCACTGTCATTTTCAACACTTGGATAAATTAATTCAAATAATCAGCTCCTGCAAATCACCACCATTACTGGAAATCTCTGGCTGCATCACCCAAATGTTATAAGAATCCTGCCATTCTGATTCTTGTCCTTCTAGGAAAATGAAGGCGCTCCCTTTATAATAATGCATTAATCATAGGTTCTTTTAGTGACTATGAGATGATTCTGTAGTCAGCATGAATTGCCCTCATTTTGAGATTTTTGTACAATGACTTTGTGCTATGATATCTTAAGAATAAGAAGAGTTATTGTCAAGTTCATTATCTCAGCAGGGTATGTTTGTGGTGATGAAACTGCCAAGCTTCATCAAGTTGTTCATGCTTTTTCCATTTTATTAACATGACCCAATTCAGCCTCCCTCTGATAACTCATTTTGATTTTAACTCACTTTAAAAATGAGTCAATTTGATTTTTAAAACCTTGTTGATTTAAAGTTATTTCAACATTTCCTGATATAATATCTTGTATTTTAGAGGGGAACAAATGAGATCCCCTTGACTCAGCAATCTTAAGAGGAAAATGTCAGAAAGTGGAAAATTGACAAATGTAAAAGTGGCATTAGTTCACTTTTCTTTATTTTTTTTCCTCCAACTGCTAACTTTCTTCTGTCATTCTTAAAAATCACTTAACCATTAATTCTCCAATCACAATCCTGGCCCGTCCAAACTACTTTTAATCTACTTGACTATGCCTTGACAGCATGCAGTCATATTTGGTACAAGTAAAAGAGCCCAGCATGGCAAGTGAAGAGAGAGACAATCCCCACAAAACCGCCAGATTTCATGAAACATGATTTATGCCATTCCATTTTTATTACACTACTCTCTGCTAACATAGCCAGCTACTACCTTGTTCCATTCTCATCTTGCTTTTTCTAAGATTTAGTCTAATGTTCTCTGACACATACAGAATGCTAGTGGCAATATCTTAGCAACAATTTAGAGTATAATTCTGAAGTGTATAATAGTGCTTGCAGGGAACCCACAAATTAAAAAAAAGCATAAAAGTAGTGCCTCCAAGGTAATTTTTAAAATGCTCATATGAAATTCTGAATAAATATTATCAGGTAAATAGCAATATTAGCAGTAGTTCAGTTCCTAGACTAGCCCAAAATATAATTCATTTGCATTAAAAAGCAATAATAATTACAAGTTTTGAAATACTAATCCAAAAAGTGAAAATAAAATGAGATTGATTTTTCCATGTATCTTTTTTTTTAAGATTTTACTTATTTATTTGAGAGAGGACAGAGAGAGTGAGAGAGAGAGAGCAAGCAGGATCAGAGGGAAGAGAAGAGGGAGAGGGAGAAGCAGACTTCCAGGATCACAACCTGAGCCAAAGGCAGATATTTAGCCAACTGAGGCACCCACGCGCCCCATCCATGTATCTTTAATATTTATCCTGGAAGGACGTTTATAGACAAGTGATGTGACAGATCAAAAGGCATAGCATATAAGAGTTAGAAACCTTAAATTTGCACTTTGCTTTTATTTATTTTTTTATTTATTTTTTGCTAATGCCACATCCAGTTCCTCAAAGTTAGACACTTAGGCTCTTTATTGATAGTCTTGGTGCGATTAAGTTCTAAATTCAGGCATTGCTGTAGCTTCGTTTCCCAATCTCAATTCAGTCGAATTTTGATTAAAGCATAATAGAGGACCAACCATGACATCGAAACTTTGCATCACTCCAGAAAACTCCTAATTGACCGCTAGTAACTTTCAGGGGCCCATATACGGGCTTTGGGATGGTCCATTAAATTCTGCTATACTTTCAACATCTCACCCCCTCCCATCCATTGTTTCTGTCTTAATCTGTGTTTAAAAATTCTGCCCCTGACTCCGACAAGCATCCCATCCCACTCTAAGACCAGAAACTTCATTTGAATATCAACTACTTTTGGACAGTTGGTGGGGAGTGGGTGGAGCTTTCATTTCATTTTCGATGGGTCCCACTGACGCCAAGCAGTGTGAAGATTGCTCAAGGCTTCTCTCATGTTTGCTCCACCTACTGGCCATACCCTTCCGACATTTAACCTTGGACATTGAGTTATTCAGTGTTTCTCTGACGATAGGAATGTATTAATGCAATAGCTTATTAGCACTCCAGACTGAACCTTTTTCTAACATCTCCAGCTTATTAATTCTCTTACTGTCTGTCCTGCTCAATGGATCGATTCTGTGCTATGTTCTACCTATTCTCCATCATTTTATACCTAAAAATAAATCATGCAGAGCTGATTCACCAACTATGACTGAAAATACTACGATAGAATTTAAACATTCTTTCTACTCTATGGGATATACCTCTGAAAATAAGCTGTTAAAATAGTGACAACTTTTAGAGACTGTTTCTGAATGCTCTCTGTCCTTACTGCTAGAGTCTTGTAACTATCCCCATCCTTAAGATATCATATCTGTGTACATTGCTTCATTCATTAATGCCTACTTTTGAAAGAAGTGTCCCAAGTTCCAAAAGACAAGGGAACAAAAAATCGTGAGTCTTTCTGAAATTCTTTATGGGAAAGTCCTTTGTCTTTAATATAGGGATTACTTAATAGGTAAATACTTTGCTATGAAATGACTATTTGTACTCCCAAATTCATATGTTGGAACCCTCATCCTCCGTGTAATAGTATTTGGAGATGGGGCCCCTGAAAGATAATTAGGTCATGAGGTTAAAGCCCTCATGATAAGATGAGTGCCTTTATAAGAAGAGACATTTCAGAGCTTATTTCTTTTTTTAATTTAAAATCAATTAATTCACGTATAGTGTGTTAATAGTTTCAAAGGTAGAGTTTAGTGATTCAACAGTTGCATATAACACCCAGTGCTCATTACATCAAGTGCCCTCCTTAATGCCCATCACCCAGTTACTCCATTCCTCCACCCACCTCTCTTCCAGCAACTCTCAGTTTGTTCCTATAGTTAAGAGTCCTTTATGGTTTGCCTCCCTCTCTGATTTCATCAGAGCTTATTTCTTATCTCAAGTTTCGGCCATGTGAGGATATAATGAGAAGAAACCATCTGCAAACCAGGAAGTAAGCTCTCCCTAGACCCTGAATCTGCCAGCATACTATCTTGGACTTCCCAGCCTCTAGAATTGTGAATATTAAGTATTTATTGTTTCAGCCACCCAGTCTATGATAATCTATTATAGCAGAGGGAACTGATCAAGACATGCTTATTAAATAATTATTAACCTATTATTCAACTGACCAAGTGTCTTTTTGAGTGCTTGTGTGTGAATGTTTGTCTGTTGTGGTTTACATTTTTGGATTGTTGATCCCTTTGCGATTCTCTCTTTGGGAAAATACATGTATTCAAACAAACACCATTTAGTGGTAGGCCGTTATATGGACAAAAAGGCAAAATTTCTTGGAATTGGAGGTAGCAGAGATTTCTGATCTCAGTACAAGAGAAGCAAAAATCTCAAAACTCAGAACCCAGCCATATGACATAATTATTAGCTTACAATGATTGATTTTTAAGCTAGCGTTAGCTTAATTTAGTTTGGTTCACTTTTGTTTTGTTTTTAGTTGTGATTTGACCAGTGATATAAAAAGCAGAACACTCTTACTTAGGTCTCCGCTCACCTACAGTGCATCTCACTCCATGTGAGACTATTCCAAATCTCTAAACATCAGCATTGCCTCTAAGAGATACAAGACTCAAAGTGTAAGTCATGTTCCCTTATATAAGTATCATTATCTTCTTAGAGTCTTTGTACTACTTATTTGCAAAAAGTAAAACAACTTTCAAACAAGCCTAGGTCATTGTTTTTTGTGTATTTTCAAACCTGGACCATCTCCAGGTCTGTGTTAACTGATATGTGTAATTGTGTAGGTGTTTACTGATGGTTCAGAGAGCTTTGTAGAACTCAGGTGGAAAATATCTCAGATAGTCTACCAATTAGGAATCACATTTCCTGATAGGTGACCAGGAAGGCTCCAGAGCAACACAGCTAGTAGAGAATTGATACTTTTAAAGACTTTTCACGTGATTTTTAATTTTTTTTAAAAATTCTGTGGATGGAACTTCTGCCTGGTTCTTACTCTTTTTCTGCAGAGGCAAGGAATAAATCAATTTTCTATTCCAAATTATAATATTGCACACTTGAATTCACTTCTCCTATAGTTTGCAAGCTAAGGAGTCCAGTTTTCTTCAGTATTTTTCACAGAAAAATTTTATGGCATGGCTTACCAACTTCTGATTGTTGTTACCTTATCTTTAATTTGAAAATGCATCTTATGAATTTGTATCAATGTGAGTTGAACATAATACTTTACAGATTATCTAATTATAGTAACTATATTCTATAATGTAGGAACTATAGTAAACAAAGTATTCTATTTTTTTTTTTTGTTGCTTTTTATTTTGCTTCCATCAAATTGAGGGAAATTACTTGCTTTTTTCAATAACAATGGCTCAGTTAGGAAATTACATGAATCTCAACAAGGAAGACAAGGGTTCTTAGTGCTTCTGACATAGTCCTCCAACACCAGAGCTGGGCTACAAATCTCAGTGGGAAAGCACTGAACTAGTTAGTGCAGTTTTACTCAAACTATTTCTGTTCACCATATATTTTAATGCCCATATAATAATTTGTAATATTTTTCACATGTAAATCTAGGTTGCTATACTTTTATTTCAGGAATATTGCCTCTTCCAAATAAATATGTAGCTGTATAATTATTTCCATTGAATATTACTGTTATAAATTATTTCATTTCTGTCTAACCAAAAATTTTAAATTCCAATTTTATATTTTTCTAATTTATATATCTGCCAAACTTGTTATTTTCTTATGTGGTTAATGTGCCATCTCCATTTCTGTAGCATTTATATTGACTTTATGATGATTATGGAATAAAATATAACAATTTATTTTAATAATTATAGTGTCAATTATTTATAATCAATAAAAGCTGCACATATTAAAATGTGATACCAATATTAATAATTAGAATGTGGAATGAACATGTATGCTATTTTACTCTCTTATCATTGCTATAGAGGAAATGAAAATAATGAAGGGTATTTTTAGTGTAACAATATACATGCATATGATACAAGAAAAATTATTTTTGAACCATATCTGTGAACCTCTCCTGGATACATGGTCTTAGGAGAATTGTTATGCTATCTTAATTTTTTTCATAAAAATATTTTTCATACTTTGGTGCATAAATATGTTACAATTTTTATTTCTGACTACAGCACAATAATTTTAAACATAAAGAAATATTTCATCCACAATTCCATCCTTTCAAGAATCAGTTGCTGTCATTTTTCTGTGTTCTTTTATTTATTAATAAAATTTATTAAATTTCATTAAAATTTGAATGTATTTATCTAATAAAAATCATAGAGCATACAATTTTGCAGTTCATTTATTTTATTCAACATTACAAAAGTGTCAGGTTTTTATTTTTATATTGTTTCCATAATTAATGTTTTATTGATTGCATCAAAGGATTGATGTCTTTCTTTATGTATTCAATCCTCTTATTTTTGTGTATTTTGACTATTTCCAATCAAAAACCCTTTTTTTTTAAAGATTTTATTTATTTGAGAGAGAGAGAATGAGAGACAGAGAGTATGAGAGGGAGGAGGGTCAGAGGGAGAAGCAGACTCCCCACTGAGCAGGGAGCCCGATGTGGGACTCGATCCCAGGACTCCAGGATCATGACCTGAGCCGAAGGCAGTGGCTTAACCAACTGAGCCACCCAGGCACCCTCAAAAACCCTTTTTTTTTTCATTGCAGCTTAGTGTTTATAGATCTTGGGGCAGAGCATCAAAATGTGTATTTATTATTTATTTATTTATTTATTTATTTATTTATTTATTTATTTATTTATTTATTTATTT
>NC_058404.1:181223507-181312628 GCF_002201575.2 Neomonachus schauinslandi
TTTATTTATTTATTTATTTATTTATTTATTTATTTATTTATTTATTTTAAAGACTATTTATTTGAGAGAGAGAGAGTGCAAGTGGGGGCAGGGGCAAAGGGAGATGGAGAGAGAGAATCCCAAGTAGACTCCCCGCTGAGCGGGGAGCCTGAAGTAGGGCTCAGTCTCAGGACCCTGAGATCATGACCTGAGCTGATATCAAGAATTAGACAATTAACTGACTGAACCACCCAGGTGCCACAAAGTCTACATGCTTTAAAATAAAGACTTGTTTTATACTTTCCTTTCCATTCCAGTAATAAAAATAAGGTAGACAGTTTTTTTGTTGTTTTTGTTTTTTTAAGATTTTATTTATTTATTTGACAGAGAGACACAATGAGAGAGGGAACACAAGCAGGGGAAGTGGGAGAGGGAGAAGCAGGCCTCCCGCGGAGCAGGGAGCCTGATGTGGGGCTCGATCCCAGGACCCTGGGATCATGACCTGAGCTGAAGGCAGATGCTTAATGACTGAGCTACCCAGGTGCCCCAGACAGTTTTCATCCATGTATAATCATGTGTAATCCAGGAGATAATATGCTTAAGAACCATATTATTGGAAATGAGATAGGATGGCTCAAGGAAAATGTAAACAAAGGATGTTTACATTTAACTTCTAGGTGGATTTCCCCCTATTTTTTGACATATACATTTATAGATATATTAAAACCACAATTTGATGGCTCCTACTAATACCTCTGTGAAGAACTGTACAGCATGCAATTTTATATGAGATGGGCATGCACTTGGTAGGTATCTATTAACAAATACAGGGAGGAGAGAATTCTATTTCATAAAAATACTTATATTTTTTACTCAGTATAACATATGCATCTCTTGACCATTCTATACCCTTCGGGAAGCCATATAGAGCATAGAAATGGCACTTTTACTTAGCAGTGGCTGCAATGAAAACAGCTCTGGAGGATTGGTAAAAGAGCTTAAAAACCATGAGAGCAGTGCTACTCCCTGGCGAGAGGGCAAACCCATTTGTAAGTCTTGTTTTTATCAGTTGGAATTAAGAACAATGCGATTTGGAAGGTACCATACAGATCATCTAATTCAATCCTCTCATTTGGTCAATGAGCAAATTGAATCCCTGATATTTAAAGTAATTTACACAATGCCACATAGAAAATTTTTATTTTAAAGTGTAACAACAGCTCTGTCCCTTGACTGGCAGTTTTGTTTTATTTGTTTTGTTCTGATTTTATACTTAAAGAACTTAGACTTTCTAAAGGGGAAAACATAATAGACTCCAGAGTACAAATACCATCTCCAAAGATAGTCTCTGAGGAGCTTCAGTGAGAACACTTTTTTCTCAAATATGTAAATAGTCTTAAGTCATTTTTTGGTAGGACATTATTATTATTAGCTATGTGAACTTATTATTTAAATTTACTTTTAATAGGTAGTCCCTAGCAGTCACTCTTAGTCACTATTATTCACATGGCAACAATTTCCATTATATTACAAAAACAATACTAAAACTCAACTCAATTAGCAAGAGGAAATATGGATAAATACAAATTAGATATGAAAAAATTAGTTTACAAAGAGTCCTACAATAAATTATGAACTTGATAAAAAATCCTAAATAGTGAAAGTTGACCAAAGAAATAGGCTTTATTTATTCTCCACTATTTATAATTTTACAACAATTATAAAGTTATTTGGCTAGTATTTATTCCCTCAAGCGATATGCACTCTAGTAAATGAAAAAAAAAAATCATAGGGGATATTTTTTAATTCACACTTTGAATGTTCTTACATTATGGGTATATGCTTCTAAAGCATATAAGTTTTACTGACATTAATAAGGGTTATATGTATACTCCGCATATTAATAATATGAATCAAATGCCTTTCAATATTTAATAATGGTATGTATTAATATTCATTGAATTGATTTATTTTCCACAGAGCTCCACTCTTTATTGAATATGTTGGCTGATGGCATTAGTACACAAACAATAAACTATTTGGCATCATTCCTTGGCACATTAAACAATATACAATATTCTTTAAGAACTCATAGGATAATTTAAAATTATATTTTTCCTAACATTATACATGGTAGTCTATAAAAATTTTCTGTGATCATTTTGAGAGCACATGTTAGATTATATAAAGTATACTCATGATCAATGATTTATAAAGCTAAATTTCAAAAATCAATTACATTGTTTTCATAAAGAATATTACTTTACTAAGATTTCAAATGTTTTCCTTCACTGATAACCAAAACTGCAAATCAAAACATGACACAGTTATATGTCGGTAGAAAATTAATAAAGATTATACATTATATTATTGAGGTTCTTAGGTAAAATGGCAGGTTATATATATTTATACATAATTGTTTCATGCTTAGATATGAAGAGACAACCAAAGTTTCTCGATATTTGCTAAACAGAGAGGACAAAAAAAAAAAATAAAATGAAATGGGGTAAGTTATCTTGTAGGAAGCTGGATAATTCAGATTTCCATAACCAAAGAAAACATGTTTCAAAAATTAAGGCAAAATAGTCTTTTGAAGAAAAATAAATTCTAAGATAATCTGTTGCCAACATATCTTCTGTATAAAAATGTGGAAAAAGTTATTCAGGTTGACGGAAACTTAGATTTTTCCAAAAGAATGAAGAGTACCATAAATGGATAATATGTGAGTAAATATATAAAGTTGTTCTCTGTGTTTAAAAATTTCATTTAAATATAATTATTTGGAACCAAAATATATGACAAAAATAGCACAAAGGAAAACCTTCTAACATTTCAAAATTGTGAGGTTGGCTGTAGTTTTTTAAAGATATATTTATCTGCATAAGAAGTTCCTTTTAATACCAATTTTCTAAAAATTTTCATCATGAATGAATATTGAAGTTTACCAAAAACAGTCACCTTTTTTTTTTAAATTAAACTGTTAATAAGGTGCATTACATTCATTGGAGTATAGTAACTTTTGAATAAATGATTCTAATAACTTAAAAAAAAAACATTAAATCTTTAAGAAACATCAGTAATAACACAAGGCCCAAGCAGACTTCCCTTTCCCTGTTCCCAGCTGTCTATTTTAAAATCTTTCCACAAACACATTGCTCTTTGCTTGTGTTGTATAATGGAAGTACTCTGTTCATTTCACTAAAGATATTTCTCAATCCTTCACAGACTTTTTGCAATATTAAAAAGAATATTTCTTCTAATAGTTATAAATTCAGTAGGTCAGATGCAAATAATACCAATTTATATTATGGTGTTATAGTGATTCTGGTGCGATACAGTGCTTACTTTTTATTTTATTTTTTTTAAAGATTTATTTATTTAAGAGATGGGGTGGGGGAGGAAAAGAGGAAGAGGGAGAGGGATAAGCAGACTCCTTGCTGAGCAGGGAGTCCACCACAGGGCTTGATCTCCAGACCCTGAGATCATGATCTGAACCAAAATCAAGAGGCCTATGTTTAACCAACTCTACCACCCAGGTGCCCCATGGTGCTTACTTTTTAGATCAGCAGCTATATATTTGCTCATAGTATTTGAATGTATATGTTGGAAAACCATTTTTGCTATGAAACGTGGTTTCTTATTATGTTTTGAGCCCTTAAATTTCATTCATATGCTAAAAATAGGTGACCATTCAAACATGGAGACTACTAACCTATGCAAATCTTATGACTACAAAATAAACCACAAAATACTTAAGAGTGCTGAATATGTTTATGGCACATTTTAAAAATACATGAGGAGAGACAGAGAGAAGGAAAGAAAGAAATTTTCAGAGCCCCAAAACTTAAGCAGGAGGGCAGATAGGTAAACTGGACAAAAATGGATCTGGGGACAGATGTTGAAAACTAAGACAGGAGACAAAAGTTTGTGTAATGCATTAAGTCATGTTATTATACAACAACATGTCATTATATACAGATTATTAGCCTTCAGACACAGTGGTTAAATCTATTGTGTTTCTGTAATGTACAAATTGGCCTTCAATACGACTTATGCCTGATGGTTCAGTCTAATACAAAAGTGGTTTGAAGACGAGACAAAAAACTAACCAATGAGTATGAGAGGTAAAACTCATAAAATAATTTCTTGTATGTGCATAACTATTTTCATTACCTGGCCTGTTATATTCAGAGAAATTTTTCAATTCAATCAAATGAGTAGTATGATTTTAGTCTCAACCATTTTCCTAGAAATTTGGAATGGCTAACCCATCCCACCACCCCACTCCCCTCTAGAACCCTCAGTTTATTTTTCAGAGTCCATAATCTCTCATGGTTCGTCTCCCCCTCCGATTCCCCCCCCTTCATTCTTTCCCTCCTGCTATCTTTTTTTTTTTTTTAACATATAATGTATTATTTGTTTCAGAGGTACAGGTCTGTGATTCAACAGTCTCAACCATTTTCCTAGAAATTTGGAATGAGACAAAAATAATCTGAGAGCATTTCTAGGTCTTCATTGAGACAGCTTCATACTGTATGACTCTGAATAATTTTATGTATTTAATATAATGAAACAAAAATTGAGAGCGAGTTAATTTAGTTAGAATTTTTAGCATCGATATTGATATCATTCCATGTGGATGACAATCCATTAGTTGTAATCAGATCTCAGATTTGTTGCTTCATGAAGGATGGACCTGTCTTGGGGTTTTTTTTTTTAAAGATTTTATTTATTTATTTGACAGAGAGAGAGACAGTAAGAGAGGAAACACAAGCAGGGGGAGAGGGAGAGGGAGAAGCGGGCTTCCGGGGGGAGCAGGGAGCCCGATGAAGGACTCAATCCCAGGACCCTGGGATCATAACCTGAGCTGAAGGCAGATGCTTAATGACTGAGCCACCCAGGTGCCTCAGGAATGGACCTGTTTGATCTTCATCTTTGTTAGTGCATGACTTCCAAAGAGACTGCATCGGTTTCTTTATCACAGAGAAGATCAAATTTAACTCTCTCCCCACATACCCACAGAGTTCTGAAAATAATGAGCCTATTGTTGTGCCAGTAATCCATGAATAAAAGTAAAGAATTGTATTAATGAATGTAATGCAGCACTGTTTGTGGGGCAAGGAAGGCTTTGTCTGAGAAGCCCTGACTAAGTCAGGCACATTCCTTCAGCAGGTGAGAAGAAGCATATGTTTGCCTGAAGCCCTTAGAGGTGCAGAGCCCATTTTTATGATCCAAATGGGACTCTATCAGAGTCAAAATCCCCAGAGACTGAGTCTCTGAGTCTCAACTCTCTTTAGTTTCAAGCACTGCGATGAAATATTGCATGATAATTAGTTTCGGTACAAGTGGCCTACATGTTTAATTTACTCAATAAACTGAAATATGCTTGATCTCTTACCAGATTGTGTCACAATAACAGCTGCTTTTTAAAGTCTCAACTGGGACAGTAGTTAAAAGTCCTTGAAAAGTAAATGGAATACATTCAATTAAGCTAAAGAAATAGCTTAAACAAGTATTATTTAGTGGGTTTTTAATTAGATGACTTCTATTAAAGTGGTGCTCTAAAAGGGATTTCACAACCTCCCAAGATTGTGCTAGTTAGAAAGGAGACCATAAAAATTCCATTTAACTCTATCTTGTGAGAGCTCACTCGCAGGTTGGGTATTTCTTTATCATCAGCATCCATATGCCTGGCATTGCACCATTAATTCGCCAAATGATGTTCAAGAGGTAAAACAAGGTAGATTATCCTCAGTAAATCAAAGAGACAGACTTTCTGATCATGAGGCACAATGATCTCTCCCCCTACACTCCTGGGATCCCCTAACCTCAGCAACAGAGTGGCTTAATACCATGAGTAGTATTTCTTCCTTGCTTGAAAATTTCTGGAGCAGAGAGAAGAGAATTTACCCTCTTCTCCAATGAGAATATCTACAATCTCTCAGTGGATCTTGTATTTCAGTAAAAGGCCTTTACGTTTTGGTCCTTGTTTGTCTGACTAGTCTGACTTCCTTTTTACCATCACCTCCAAAGTTTTAAGTTTCAGTTCTAGTGATACCAACCTTCTTATTTTTTTAAAAAAAAAACATAGTGTTCCTCTATTTCTTTGCAATTTTTCTCACCATCTAGGATCAGCCTTCATGTAAGAAACTCCGTTTATCTTTAAACCTTTTTTTTAAAAGATTTTTTTTATTTATTTGACAGAGAGACACAGCCAAAGAGGGAACACAAGCTGGGGGAGTGGGAGAGGGAGAAGCAGGCGTCCGCAGAGCAGGGAGCCCGATGTGGGGTTCGATCCTAGGACCCTGAGATCATGACCTGAGCTGAAGGCAGACGCTTAACGACTGAGTCACCCAGGTGCCCCAGAAACTCTGTTTATCGTTTAAAACATTCCCTTAGCATCATCTTCTCTATGATTCTCAAGATACCGCACGCTCCATCCCACCAACATCTCATCCCTGACAGACTGAACACCTTATTTCTATTTGCCAATTCTGTCTAATGAACACATATTTGTTTATCATTCTATGCTATAAATACCTGTTTTTCACAATAGACTATGAGGGTTTTTTTTGGTCAAGGATTTTATGTAATTGAGGTGTTTGCCCCATTACTTATACTAGATACTCAATAAAACTGAAGTAAATAAACTGAACTGAATCAAATTATCAATACACCCCCCCCTTTACTCTCTCCACTAACAGGCTTGACAATTACTGATTCACTGCTTTAGGTACACAAAGAAAGCAAAATACATTCATACACACACGAGTTGCTATTGAAGTAGAAAAATCTTGGGATTATTTTGATTTTTATATCTGGATCAATTGTTGTTTCTGCCACTTCCTATAAGTAAGGCCAAGAATATGATAAACTTTCTAAATTTCAGTTTTCTTTTCTGTAAATAGGGATATAGTTATATTTATTTAAAGGGATTGTCTTAACTACATGATCAATGTGAAAAAAATCTGTAGGTCATATGATCAAAAATTATTTATATAGTGAGTGCCAGCCACTTTACATGCATTACATAATTTGACTGCACTGCAAACCAACACAATAATGATTTTATAATTCCTATTTCCTAATGAGTGAAGGGATCTTTGCAAAATGACAAGAAAACTAACACTAGAAATCATGTTTTTTAACCACCACACACACACACACACAAGAACTTACACAGAGAGTTCCTTGTGCAATATGCTGAATAGAAGCTTTTGTGGAGTTCAGTATTGTTCTGATGTGTTAGCTGTTGAAGGTAAAAAAAAAAAAAAAAAAAAAAAAGCCATGAAGCTAGAAAACCCAAGATCTGTTTAAGTTGCTTCACCCACAGTATAAATTCGTGCTATGGGAGCAAATACAAGTGACTGTGTCTTTTTTTTTAAATAAACACAACATATGTAATAAGCAGGTGCCATTTACTTTGCACACATCCAATAAAGAAAAAAAAAAAAATAATCTGAGACATATAATTAGGATTTGTGTATTAAGTTAAATAAAATCAGGAGTAAAGGCCATCGTTCAATTTCATGATCTTTCCACGGGTACTTGGCATCAATCGCTGGGAAGAGACATGTATTTCGTATTTTCAGAGTCCACAGTCTCCGTACCATGTCCCACTTACTAGGTCAATTCCAAACCCCCTGTTCTTGTTACCTCTCTGTCTGGGCTCTCTTCACGTTTCCTTTTGAAATGCTCTCTTTCCTCACTGACATTCCCAGGACATGTAGTATTTGGCTACATTCTGTCTTTTTCATTTTCCAATTCCTACACTCAGATCCCTGAATTATTTTTTTTTAAGATTTTATTTATTTATTTATTTGAGAGAGAGAGCATGAGAAACAGAGCAGGAGCAGGGGGAGGGACAAAAGGAGAAGCAGACTCCCCACTGAGCAGAGAGCCTGATGCAGGGCTTGATCCCAGGACCCCAGGGTTAAGGACCTGAGCTAAAGGCAGACACTTAACCAACTGAGCCACCCAGGTGCCCCCTAGATCCCTGAATTATAACCCACATCTAGAAACTGACAATAGCAGAGTGAATACTAACAGTGAGTACTTCCATTTATTTTTATTACATACCATTTATATTGTGAAGCATTTTTTTTAAATTCCAGTTTTCCATCTAATTCTCCTCTAATCCTGAGAATTTGGATATTATTATCATCATTGTAAATGAAGAAATTGAAGCTCAATATTCCATGGGACAGGCAGCTGGAAAACATGGAGCTGGGGTGTTTGAGTGTGTTTCAGTTCTGACCTGTCCCATTCCAAAGTGAAGTTGTTAAACTTTACTGTCCCCTTGAATGATCCACATTTATTTTATTCAGTAAACATGCATTAAGCATCTCTGTGAAGCCAAGTACAGCATTTGGGGTTGAGTATTTAAAAAAATAAAATATATTACACAGTAATGTGGAGAAAACTCTGAATGTCCAAAGAGTAGAGATAAATGGGAACACTGCAGGTAAGGCAGAGAACCATGAATAATAATGCAAAACCTTACACATGGAAAATTCTGAGATATTTTTCTACTTACAAGAGATAAATGGACATAGTACTGATGGCTAATTTTCTCTTCACCTCTGATAACTTTTCAAAGAGTCAGCTCAACAGGACTGAATTAATTCAGTGGAAGAAGAGATTCAAAACCAATGACTGGGCTCTGAAGGTTCCCCATTTCTAACAAGGCTACTTTCTTCACCAAGAAGCTCCTATTGTTGCATAGTTGTCTAGATTATCTCTGACCACACACCTACCCCATGAATATGTAGAGAGTTTCTCCATTAAAACCTTCTCCTCGGTGGTCTATTCCAGTCTGAGTACTCCTCTTTGGGATAATCACAGCTTGGGGGACATGTGCATTCTGTTATGTCTATCCTTGTAAATTTTCCCCCAATGAAGTATATTGTTAAAGATGTAGAGTTGTACCTTAGGGGACTAGTCATATATATATCTGTGTTCCCTTTGTAGGACTCCACCCATTTCAACAGAACAAAAATAACTTACTATTTTAAAATGTACTCTACTTTGAACAGTTGTTACTTACTATAATGATAGTCATATTTTTTTGACAGCTACTCTAGGGAAAGTATTGTACACACATGACTTCCAATACAAAAAAAACACAATCTTTCAAGGTAAGTGTTATTAACATCCATCTTTTCCAGGGAGGACTATAAAGTTCAAGGGATTATGTTAGTTCTTCCTATGTTATATATTGAGAGTCTATTACATGCTAGAACTTGCAGATACAGCTGTGATCTAAACGGTTATAACCTTTGTCTTCATGGGGTGAGCAGGAGAGCCAAATATCCATTCAAACAATATATAGTTAGTTACATATTGTGATGCATTAAAAAGCAAAATAATGGTACCATGCAAAATCAAGTGTTCAGTTTAGTGGATCAAAGGAGATAGAAATGAGAAAGTGACAGTTGCAAAAAGATCCATTTCTAAGTGAAAGTCAGAAAGGTGAACTGTATGGGGGTGAGGGAATAATCCAGATAGAAAAACTTGCTAAATGAAAATCCTCAAGTTAGGGAAATTTCTGACAAAAACAAGGAAATCACAAAAAGTAGTGTGGCTGGGAGCTGGCAGGTGATGGAAAATAACAAGAGCTGAAACTGAAAATTTAGGAAGGAGTCATGTCCTACAGGACTTTCTTTACCATCCAATGACTACAGATTATATTCTAAGGATAACAGAATTAAAAGTTTTAGTGGACAAAATGGTAAGATCAGATTTGCGTTTTAACAATCTCATTGAAAATGATCCATAGGGAAATAATCTAGGAATAAGGATTGAGAGCAGGTCTGTCTCACTCTGAAGCTGGGCTCTTTTCACTATACCTTACTGCCTCTAACATCCTTTATTATATTTGTTTTCCAGAGCAAACCTGTGGAGGTAGAGAAAGCATGAATTACTATCCACTTTTTATACATCTTGACACTAGGGTTAAAAAAAAAAAAAGTGCACAAGGCCAAGGTCTTTTTACTGCCAGTGACAAAATGATACTGTTATTGAGCTAATGTGTAATGGCTAAGAATTACCATGGATCTATCTAGTGCTAGGTTCTGTGCTAAGCATCTTATGTTTATTAACTCATTGAATTCCTACAACAAGAGTAATAAGAATTTACTCCCAAGTATCTGAAGAAGAAGCTATGGCACAGAAAAATGAAGTAACTTCCTCAAGTTCAGATAGCTAATACAGTTCAGAGCCATTTGATTCTAGAATTTAAATTCATGGTCACAGCTCTCCTCTGGGTTAGACATACTATGTGGGATCATTCTTCAGTGGTACAACCCTTATATCAGCTCCTCTTGTCTACATACAAATTGACTGGCAAGATTTACCCTTCCTTGTGCAATTGTCTGATATGAGAGTCATCCTCAGAGTTTACCATCATGACCATTAGATAGACTTGATAACAGTGATTGTAGACTTGATAGTAGTGATTGGAGGTGTAGTAGTATGTATGGCATTTTTCATTCAGATTTTACTGTTTTTTTTTAATTACAAGCAATAAATGAATATTCATAGTGATGATAAAGTGATATAATATTATGGCTGAGCGTAATGCAAAATATCCATCAGTGTCCTTGGACACAAATCGTAGGCAAGTTTAAATGTTCTCACTAAACCCCTGAGAAGTAAAAGCAAAGCAATCTTTCTTAATACACAGTACTTTATTTTCAGGGTAAGTATATAGTATGAAGTTATATGTCCTGCTGTTTGTTAGCTTGAATTAACATATACTGTTTGGTTTCTCTCAATGAGAAATAAGGTTTTCTTGCCTATAAACATGAATATTCTCTATCTGTTCAATAAATGCTCCCCAATTAAAAAAAATTATGTAGACTATAAATTATCGTTTCATTGCATACTGTAATACATAATTGGATGTTTGAATCGGCTTAACATTTATCAGAGCAATAAATTCTATTAACAATTGTTAAGTATGTACATTAAATCTGAATTTAATTAAAATTAGTTTAAGGTGTTATTTTTTATTCATATAATGGATATTTAGATGTTGAGACAAGTGCTAGTGTCTTCTCCTTTACAAGTCATCATCACTTCTGACCTGAATGATCATCCTATGATCCGGGATCAAAACATTAAGGAAGGGGAGCCAACATAAATGAATATGTTGGTGCAATAATGTGAAAAAAAAAAAAAAACAGACTGGTGATCTCTTTGAGTTTGTGAACTATGTCTGAAATCACCTTTCTGGGGACTTTTATTTATTTATTTATATATTTTTAAAGATTTATTTATTTATTTGACAGAGAGAGACACAGCAAGAGAGGGAACACAAGCAGGGGGAGTGGGAAAGGGATAAGCAGGCTTCCAGCGGAGCAGGGAGCCCGATGCAGGACTCGATCCCAGGACCCTGGGATCATGACCTGAGCCGAAGGCAGACGCTTAACGACTGAGCCACCCAGGCGCCCCTCTGGGGACTTTTAATGAGTAAAATTAAAAGTACTTTTTTTCACTGTTAATTAGGTTTTCTCTTACTTACTGATCTTTGTATTTTAATTGGTAGAGATAGCGTACAAAAAAAAAAAAAAAAAAGTACCGAAATGTTAGAATCTTCAAGTCAGAAACAGCAATAATGTAGCCCTGGAAAGAGACAACTCTCTGTTTTAAATGAACCAAATAGTAGACAGAATGTCCCGTCAAGATTGGTACTCCCAGTCTCCTACGTTCTTCCTCACTTAGTGTTGTGTCTGACATACAGTATTTGGAAATGTTATTTTAGTTAAGAAAGTTAGAATTTAATGGGGAGGCAGTGGTGAAGTGAGGAGACCTAAAAACTGGCAGACATTCATCCTAGAGCTGTTCTATTCCAGGGTTCAGGATTCCCCGCTGTTAGGATGGCAAATGTCTGCAGCACGTGTCTTATTTTTACTGACTAAATTATATATCTTGGCACCAGCTATAGGAATTGGAACCATTCCTGGCTTTGCAAATAATGTATCAACTGGAGCATGATGTATACCTTCATTAACAAAATTGGGGCATGGTATTCAATAAACTTTCCCAACTACTGCTTCATTGTCTGTCAATTTCAATTTAACCAGAACTATTTTTAGCTATGGAGTAAATTCTTTAATATTGGCAGGGAGCTTGGTGTGGTGGTCATGCCAAAAGTGTTAACTTAGCATCAAAGAACTACGTTATTTATACAAGCTTTAAAGAATACAGTTTGGGCTTCAAGCAAGTAACACTATGAATTTCCTTGAGATAGTATAGTTCATAACAAAATTAAAATTGTCTTCTGAGTTAGAAAATAAATTTCACTGTTTTCTCTTTAAAGTTATCTTTTCTACATTGCAAGATAATAATATATGAACTAATTCATTAATCCATGGAGTCAATGGTTGATTTAGTCTTTAAGGGAAATATCCAACAGAGATGAGCTCATCACAGAAAACATTTTCAGTCAATACTGAAGTCAATTTTTTAATGGTTTACTGAGTAGTTTCCCTAAGGGTTTTATTACTATTCCTCCTCCTTTACTTTGTGTAACTCAAGAGGTTCTTAACCTAGGGCCAATGAATACACTTATAGGAACACAAATCCCCTGATACTGAATATAAAATTTTGAAATAGGAGTTATAGATTTGCTCTCATCCTCGAAGCTGTTATCTATAACAATCAAGAATTAATAAACAGTGCTCTAAACCCTCATCTGGGACATTTTAAACATCTCTGTAGTTTTAATAAATATACAAATACCTTCTAAATATCTCCCAAAGACAGCACTCTAAGCTGAATACACATTCTATGGACCCTCACATGAAAATACTGAAAGCATTTATAATTCTCTTAAACTCACTAGAATTACCCCATCTTTAACCTAGTCACTAAAGCCACATACCAAGAAAAATAGATCTGCAACTTTTTTCTCTTCATTCACGTCATGGGTATATACAGCAAGTTCTGTATACAATAGTTCCTACACATGGGACAAATCTCCTCATTTTTCTTCATTGTCACTTTCACTTTTTTACTCCAGGTTCTCATAATCTCCTGCCAACGCCAGTGCAAAAGCTTCCAAATCAGTTTTGCTCTCTCTGATGTTCTCAGCTAAATTTAGTCTCCATAGAGTTATCTGAATGATATTACCAACATATAAGCCTGACGTGACCATGTCATTCCTCACTAATTATGCTTTCATGGCTATCTCATTTATAGGATAGGATCTCTTCGATCTTGGATTCCTTCCCAGATAAGTCACTTTGAAATAGAAAAAGACATGAGTTACCAAACCCCAAAATTGCAAGCATGTAACCAAACTGAAGCAAAGACAGAACTAGAACAACCTGCATTTTGCAACGTACCTTCCATTCCAGCCCATTTTATTTTTAAAGATATGGATATACACAGACCCAGACACAGATGCACGTGCGCGCGCGCGCGCACACACACACACACACACACACACACACACACACACACACGGAGAGAGAAAATTGGAGGAAAGATCGTTATTTTTATTTCTTTTTGCTTTCTTCATTTTAAGGATTTGCTAATTTTATTCAAGAATAGGATGTCCATCAGTTACATTTTGCAAAGCCAACAATTATAGGAAACAAATTTTGAGTAATGCATTTTGGTTATTTTTTTTATATATCCAGGCAATTTACTGCCCTATGAAATATGTTTAAAATGTAGGCTTATCGGGAGAAACTATTTTTCTGACCTCTTTATTTCTTATCAGACACTTACTGAACTTTTAAATAGCATTTTCATTTTCTATGTACTCAGCAGTAATTCTAAGAGTAAAGCACTCTACATTTAAAGCTTGACTTTCATTCTCAGTTCTCATTTGTGGAGGGAACACGTGGTTTGAAATTAGAACGTGCCACAGCAGTTAGAAAACCTATTGGTACTGACAAAAATAGGTAATAAGAGAAAGTTGGTTTTTCCACCTATCATGTTTGAATACAATCCAGTTGGAAAGATTTTCTTTTCCTAAGGGCAACTAACCAGCAGATTTTACACTGATACATTTTGGAAACATAAATTGAAGTTAGGCATTTACAGCATACAGTACAAAGTATCTAATTCCTCTAGGACCCAGGGAAAAGCCTCATTTGAAATTTGCATAATCCGGGCGCCTGGGTGGCTCAGTTGGTTAAGCGACTGCCTTCGGCTCAGGTCATGATCCTGGAGTCCTGGATCGAGTCCCGCATCGGGCTCCCTGCTCAGCGGGGAGTCTGCTTCTCCCTCTGACCCTCTTCCCTCTCATGCTCTCTCTCGTTCTCTCTCTCAAATAAATAAATAAAATCTTTAAAAAAAAAAAAGAAATTTGCATAATCCATCAATGGTAAAGGATCACTCAGAGGCAGCAGTAAGAACACAAGGTGAAGACATTTTTTCATGGACTGTGAATTATGAACTTTGTATTTATTTAGATATAATAATAAAATGGAATTAAGTTTGTATTACCATGTCTAGAAATGTCTTGCAATTACTATTTCCATGAAATTCCTATCACATACATACTAATTTGGTTTAGCCAAACTTTATCAATTTGGTTTATTTAGTAACCATCTCCTTGGCTGCTGCTAGTTGCCAAGTACTGAGTTACATCCTAGTATTTCAAAGGCTAATAAGAGACAGACTTTATGTTCCAGAATCTCATATGTTAATAAGGGAGAATGTTATATACATTACTACAACAAGATGTGCTTGTGCAGCAGTTAATGTACATAATAAGCACTACATGAATTCTTATGAAATAAACAGGGACAAATGTTAATATATTTTCATCATTTTGATGAAAATATTGAAGTCTCAGAGGTAGATAAGGGGTTCACTGAGTCCCAGTATTTGAGAGGATGTTAGAAGGTGGAAAGGAAATTGTAAAGTATTCCCTGAACTGAGAGTCACTTAGAGACTGAAAAACGAAGCAGGCTACTCCGTATGGTTCACCCAGAGTTTTATTCGGGGTAATTTACTGACAGGGAGGATGACAAATGACAGTCTGGAGCTGTGCAGCTATTCTCTGCAAAACCTCGACCATAGTCTACAGATTTTACAGAGCAAAGGGATGCACAGGAGGGCATCGTAGTGAGATCAGAGGGTCAGTATGCACTTCAAAGGGTTTTTGCATGCACCTAACTGACAGCTAACATTTAACAGACCTCTTATGGCACAATCTGTGCATCAGGAAGAGGAAAGACTATGTTATCCTTAACAGATTCATGGGAGGCCAAAGCAAGCCTCCTGGCATACCAGCCTTGATGGTCATTTCTAAGGTATGTATGTTAATCTCCATGGGACCCAGAACAAGTAGCTCCCAGAGAGGTCCTTGAACAGACATGAACAAGATGGAGAGCCAGAGACAGAGTTAGTATTGAAAGCACTCCCACAGGGAAAATTGGGTAACAATGTATCCACCAGACAGTATTGGAAAGAGCATTCCAAGTAGAGAGAAGATTCTGTGAATAGATACAGAGTTATGGACAAAGTGATTTTTTTAAAGAGAACTGTAAAGATGTTGTTATTTCTGTAAAAATAATATACAAAGCAGAGTGGTAGAAGGTGAAGCCCAGTGCGAGGCTGTGGACAGATGAGGATGCAATTTCATGTTACAAAAACATCTTTGGGATTAATTCTGATTGCATGTGATGGGAGGAGTAATTTTATTCTATATGGACGTTAAAAATGAAATATTTAACAAAAAGACAACTACTAATATTTTAAACGTGGAAATGACATGTTTATATTTGCATTTGAGAGAAATTATTTAACCACTGTATAGAGAATTGTCGGAAGAAAGGGGGCAGCATAAGCGGAAAAAACCCAAAAACTAGAAGTCTATTACAAAAGTTCAACCTAGATATAACCGTTTAAGTAGTAGAATAGGAAAGAAGGTAGAGATAAAATTAGATGAAATTAGATTTATTAAATTTTTAAATTAGATTTAATAACTATTTGGCTATAGCACCACAAATACATTTGTTACCTAATTGGATTTATTACCACGAATCCCTATGGTTCTTTTATTATTTTCCATAATGTTAAGCTCAAAGGTTTTGTGATTTTTTAAAGATTTTATTAATTAATTAATTTATTTATTTATGTGTTTTTATTTATTTATTTATAGAGAACCCGCACATGTCCATGCACAAGCATGGGGAGAGGTGGAGGGAGAGGGAGCAAGAGAATATCAAGCAGACTCCAGGCTGAGTGCAGAGCCCAACACGGGGCTCGATCTCATGACCCAAAGATCATGATCTGAGTCGAAATCAAGAATTGGATGCTTAACTGACTGAGCTACCCAGGCGCCCCAGGTTTTATGATTTTTAGAACAGATCCTCTCCCATCCCACTGGTAAATAAAGGAACATACGAAGAAAAAAGATACTAGGAAGCAGTTTTTCTGGGAGGATGATTGAAATAATGGAACATGGTGTCCAAGCTACACAATGAAGAACAAGTACAGAGAGCAGTCCAAAAGTTTAAGGTAAACAAGAGGGAAAAGGACTAGAAGCTCCAGTGAAGTAAAAGAAATAATGGAAGAAAAACATAAAAAAATCCAGGACTGGCAGGATGGACATCTGTGGTCATATATTTTCATTGAGCTTTTCAGCAATGGAGAAATTCCAGGTGATGGCAAAACACAGAGCGATATCTGAAAATAAAAATCTCAGGATTAGAAAATCGATAACATGTGAAATTAGATTCTTGGATGTATTGTAGATTTTGAAAACCTTAGGAAAATGACCAGAGCTGCCTGGGGAAGAACATCTTGAGCCTGATGGCAAAATATACATATTTAAATCAAAACAGATAAGATAAAAAGAACTGTTTCTTTAAGAATTGGAGCTAAAGAAATAATACAGCTGAGGGGAGTCAGCTATTTTGGGATTTAGCTATTTTGGAGACTCAGGAGAGCTTTTACTTGAGCTCTGTGACCAAGATACCTTTTGTCCCTCTTACTGGTCTTTTGAATCAATTTGCATTTTAGTGACCAGAGTTCTCTCTCACTGCTAAATGGTAATACCAATTCTTGCCATTTACTGTTCAGAAAAGTGGATAGGATCAATGAGATATTTATCAAGTGCTTTGGGCTCTTCGGAAGGTAAGACTATATAAATATCATATACTGCACTCAAGTATATAGAAGAGAATTGCTCTAGACTCCAAATTCTTCAGGGAGTTACCCATATAATGGAATCTGTCTCAGTGAAAAGATTAATGAAAAACAAGTGCTATTGGAAAGTTTGTAGTGTGTCATGCCAAGGTTCTACCAGCATTGATGAAACATGGCTTCCATAGCCACACTCTTTTTTACAAGTAGAAGTGCATAGAAGTGCCTGTGGTGAGTTGTCTTAAGGCATTAGGTGACTAGGATATCTATTTTTAATAGTACAAACAAAATTACAATTTGTTTTTTATGTATAGCTTGGAGCAAAATATGTGATTGGTAATCAATTTGAGTGGCTTGCCTCCTTTTTTAAAATAAAAATTAATCATTGTTATCTATTCTGAATTCTCACAGGATGCTGAGTATTAAAGACATCGATTAATTAATTAAGCTAATATTAATTAAGCACAAGTACCTGCTATTTACTAAGTATACACTGCTAAACAAGAAATAGATGGCCTCTGCCCCCACTGAATTCTTCAACTAGGTAACACAAGTAGAGAACACAAAGGAAAAGTGAGAATATTTCCTTTTTTCATTTCTTATACTCAGAGCACCTCAAAGGGTATGCGTATGGTAGGAATGAGTACGCCAAAATCTTAGAAGGAATGAACCAGGTCACCTAACCTTCAAGGCTCAAGCAACAACAGAGATGCACAACTAGAGACATAAAAAGATTTAAAATGTAATCAGAATAGATCCTAGGAGGGTTTAGGTCAGGCTTGCAAAGATGCTCTATTAGAGCTAATGCAATACCTTTTGCCTCAGATTTATCTGGAGCAGATTCTAATTGGCTACATTTCCAAATTTGTAGCTAACTGACGCAAGTGAGAATTTGCATGTAATGCAAGTAAGAATGGGGGAACAAGTACATTATGTAACTTATGAAGAGGCAGAGTGACCTTCGCATCCCACTTAGATCACGAACCTCTTGGTAAATTCTCTTGTTTTCTAAATTAATGTAATTCTCTAGTCCATCCCTCCGAGAGCAGCTACTTTTTTGTTTCCCAGAGCATCAGATGAAAACGGGTTTAGGAACTGCAGAATAAAGACAACTTTGTTGTGAGCTAAAAATGCCCTCAGAGGAACGTGCACGGTACCCCAGTGGGAGCAAGGAACTGAAGGTTTCTTCCTTTTGAAATAATGGCTAACTCTATGGAGATGGAAAATAGACTGACAGATCCTTTTTCCTGCTGGAAGAAAAGAAATGTAAGTGTGTGATTGGTTTGGTGACATTCATTTAAAATTCATTCATAAAATATTCAATCATTTATTCAACAAATATATGCTGAGAACTTACAAGCAAGGTGCTGTTGTAAACTCTGAAGATAAAGTTGTTAAAACAACAAAAAAGAGCCTATTCACTTGTGTCTTTCTTTCTAGAGGGTAAAAAAAGAGACATGAAACAAGAAAACAAATGAATGAGACAATTTCAGCTGGTAGTAAGTTCTATGAAAGGAATAAATTAAAAGAGTGTACCATTTGGAACTATTTTCTATGGAATGGCCAGGAAAGCCTCTCTAAGGAAATGGACTCAAAGATAAGAAGGAGTCAAGGGCACATGTGGGGCAGAGCCTACCACACAAAGTGACGGCAAGTACAAAAATCCTGAGGCTGGTGACATCTGGTTAGATCAGAAGTCCATTAAAGGCCAGTGAGCAAAGGAAAGTGCTGTCTGAAATGGATGTGGGGAGGTGGGGAGGTGGGTAGGGGCCAAACAGTGGGGAGATTTAGGATTTGAAAAGTTTACGTCTTTTAAAAAATTATTTCATAAGCTTGTGGCAGGCAAAATAATGGTCCCACAATGTCTGTCTTAATCCCCTGTGTTGTGAATATATAACCTTATGTGGCAATGGGGAATTAAGGTTGCTAACCAGCTGATCTTAAAATAGGGAGTTTATTCTGCATTACTCAGGTGGGTCAAATGTAATCACAGAGGTCCTTAAACACAGAAGCCAAAGGTAGAGGAGTCAATGTCAGAGTGATGGAGTTCTAGACAAGTAGACTTGGGACTCTAGCTACAGGTCTGGGAGTCTAAACTAAGTATGAATATAGAGAAAATTGGAAATGATGCATTGTATATAACAAGGGAGACTTAAATGGAAGATTGAGTAATTTATAAAATGCATTAATTCAAAGAGGTTAAGCAAATTGAAACATGGGAATTAGGCAATAAAATAGAAAGTTGAGAATAAAAGTCTGAAGTAAATATAATCAATAGGTCATGGAAATATTCCCTGAAACATTGGACTAGGAATTCCCAGCTCTTTGGTATTGTCTATCTTTGTGCATGGTCATATAGAATGGACAAAGGAATAAAATGATAAGACACCAGAGAGAAGATGACTGACCTTAATGTTTTGCCATGGATTAACCTAGGCTATAGTCCTATGGTGCTTTATTCTGCTATTGTGGTCTTGGTTTCTGTGACTGCCTCTGAGTTTCTGAACATAGCACCATGTGTGTATGTTTAAGAGAGATTTATTATAAAGAATTGGCTAACACAGTTATGGAACCTTGCAACTCTCAAGATCTACAAGATGAGTCAGCAAGCTGGGAACCCAAGATAGCTGATGATGTAGTTCTAGGCTGAGTTGGAAGACCTGAGAAATATGAGAGCTGATGGTGTATTTTCAATCCAAAAGCCAGCAGGCTTGAGACTCAGGAAGAGCAAATGCTTGAATTAGAACCCAACGGCAAAAAAAAAGCCAACGTCCCATTTCAAAGGTAGTCAGGCAAGAAGTCTCTTACTCGGGGGAGGGTCACCCGAGTGATGTTTCTATTTTATTCAGGCTTTCTACTTACTGGATCAGGTCCACCCACTTTAGGGAGGGCAATCTACTTTACTCAGTCTACTGAAGTAAATGTTAATCTTATCTAAAACACTCACCAGATAGACCTAGAATGATGTTTGCTCAAATATCTGGGTACCCTGTAGCTCTGTTACATTGACAAATAAAATTAACCATCATCCATGGGGATGTTGGAAAACCAACAGAGACAATAGAAAAAAGTATGGAAAAGAAGTGGGGCAGGCAGGCTCCAAATAAATTCAGAGTCAGCGAGAGCCATTGCCCAGAGTGCAACTTTTGCCTGTTTGCCATTTGTAATGCAGGAACACTTTTTAAGAGATAGTCTCTGGCGAACCATGAGAGACGATGGACTCTGAGAAACAAACTGAGGTTCTAGAGGGGAGGGGGGTGGGGGATGGGTTAGCCCGGTGATGGGTATTAAAGAGGGCACGTACTGCATGGAGCACTGGGTGTTGTACGCAAACAATGAATCATGGAGTACAGCATCAGAACTAATGATGTAATGTATGGTGATTAACATAAAATAATAAAATTAAATTAAAAAAAGAGAGATAGTCTCTGGGGTCAGGCAGATGTGATTCTAAATGTAGGCAGATGTACTGAATAGTATTATGACATTGGACACTTAGTGAACCACTCCGAACCATGTGTTCTTTATGTGTAAATAAGAAATATAATCGGGTGCCTGGGTGGCTCAGTCAGTTAAGCGTCTGCCTTTGGCTTGCTCAGGTCATGATCCTGGGGTCCTGGGATCAAGCCCCACATCGGGCTCTCTGCTCAGCGGGGAGTCTGCTTCTCCCTCTCCCCTTCCCCTGTCCCACTTATGCTTGTGCTCTCTCTCTCTCTCTGAAATAAATAAATACAATCTTCAAGAATAAATAAATAAAGAGAAATACGATATCTGCCTCTTGAAATTGTTAGAATAAATATGATAATATATGTAAAACACAGAGCACATTGATATATAACTCTGAAAAAAAAAAAGGTTTTTTTCAGAAGTTAACATTTGTATCAACACCATTATTTGTATTAGCAGGTTGGATCTCTTAGAAAAGCCCAGGGTGAAGGCGAAATTCACTTCATCAAATGCCTTCTCGTCACTGGACTTATTTTCATTTTAAAGGATTTGTTCACATATTTCTTCTCTTTTTAGAAATCAGACCTTTTTGTAGAAATCAATAGTCTACAACACGCAGATATCACCAAAACACTACAGTTCACATATTCCTGCAAAGCTTTGCTGATCCCCCCAGGATTTATTATGTATCTGATTGTGTGGGGTAAGTAATCCTCCTATTACTTTTAAAATTAAAGTAACCACTTTGGTCTGATAATGTCACACAAGGTTTTATAGCATAGGAAGGGCATGAGCTGCTTTTGATGGAGACTGATATCACAGGATGGGAGAGAATTAGAAGTGATATTTCCCATGTCTTTTCTCATGGTCTACCAGTAGCGATTTTCTCACATCATACGGTGTATCTATTTCCCTTTATCCTAAATGAAAAATTTAGTAGAAATACAAAATGAAGCTTTTTTTAAAAATCAATTGTGAACAATATTATACATGTTCAATGATCTTATGCTTCTTGCTCTTCAAAAAGTGGCATTTGCTACATTCTTACCTGGGTAGAGGCCATGAAGTAGGTGTGTTACAAGCCTGCCCCCCCCAATACCCCCCCCCACACAGAGTCAGCATGGAAATGTTGCAGCCCAAAGATCTGCTAGTAAGAGAGGTCTAGGGAGCACTATGAGCCATTATTCAGTGGCTTCTGGAGAGACTTGCTTTGACAAATTAATAGGGAATTATCTAAGTGGGAGTAGAAAAAAGTGCAAAAGAATGCTGTGAGCAATGTAGTAGAGTGTTAGGGCTTAGGAGCTAGGCTCTGGAACTATATAGCTTGGAGTTAAAATACTGGATACAGCATGCAACAGTTATGTAACAATTGGCTTATTAGTTAATGTCATAAACAGTAAACGTCCTCATAGATATACTTCACATATTCAAGGTTGCTTAAGACAATGAGACAATATATGTAAAGGGCCTGACAATTATTGTTAACCTTTTTTCTTATTTAGAACATCCTTACATATGCATTTTTACTAGGGAGCAGAAAATCATATCCTAGATTGTTGAACATACAGGCTTGCTCAGGATTCCATCATCCTGTTCGCTTTGGTTTAAGGAATTACTCAACCACATTCACTAGCCACATATTCTTATGTTAAACATTTACCACAGACCAAGTGGGTATGAAATAAGTATCAGAGATAGACACCATAGCTATGACCCCTAAAATGCCAAGCTACCTACAAAAAAAAAAAAAAAAAAAACCTTTCCTGGGCTGGCCATGCAAATAAAGTTTTTTTGGCCAAAGCGTGGAAAAGATCCAACCAGCCTGTTCTTTCCATAAGTTTTCAGTGGAGTTGGGGGAAGGGTGTCTACCTCAGTATTTAGCTGAAGACTCAGAGGTGGGATACCAGGTAAGTCTGAACTATTTTTGGAGCATAGTAAAAGAAATCTGGATGATCAATATTTCAAAAGGTGAGCAATAATGAAAAAATATAAAAATAAAAGTATGAATACATTTAAATGTAGAAGGTTAAAAGGAGAAATTCAATACCTAAGTAGTTGCAAAGGATTAGGTAAATAAAATACAAATAGTAATTTTAGCAAGATTCAAACTAAAGAACAAAATGCAGTACTTTCCAGCATTCAGTATTCATCATTGTTGATTGACAAATTTATAAACAAGTTTATGGTTTTCCACATTCAGATAGCAAAATCATCAGAGATCTAAGTTCTTTGTTTCCAAGGCCTGTTTTCTGCAAATAGTACCATTTCCTCACCAGCCAAAGCAAAAACAGGCCAGTGGAAAGAGACCAGTCTTGTCCCATTTCTCAGCTTATTGGCTTCCTACCTGTTGGAAACAGCCCTGCAGTCTGAGCTCACTTCATGTCCTGAGTTAGCCTCCTCTGTAGGGGGAGAATATCAGGAGCTGCAACTTCATCCAGTGGGGTGCTTTGAAGTTAAGCAATACTTCTCACTTCACTTAGAGGAGGCAAAGGGCTAACTGGGACAAACTAAACATTAAATGCATGAAGAAGATCAGGGGTTTAATTTTAATTTGATTTTTCGAATGACCACCCTCATAAGGAAAGCCAGAACAAAGATGCTAAATCTTGTCTTGCAATTCAAATATGACATAACAGGTATAATACAATAGGAATGGGAATACAAAAGGGAGAATAGTACAGATATTATGAATCTCTATAGAGATGATGAAATGCAGAGTATGGAACAGAAATGTTTCTGTTCCCTGCATCCCCCATGTCCAATAACCATGAGAATGATAGGGTAAGCAGGGACCTCCTCTGGATGTTTAAAATGGTCTGGGAAGGAAAGAGGTCTGAACTATTACCTGTATCTGATCCATCCAGAAATCCAGGAGTTGGCAATCTTAGGGTGATTTTTGCTTACAAATGTAGAGGTGAGGAAACAAAGAAGAATGTAGAAGAATTCACATTTCTCTTGAGTTCAGGTGAAGTGAACTACATTTAGCAAAGAGAGTGGGCAAATGTTTCCACCTGCCCCAAGCAGGGTTAGGTTAAGGGAGTCATTATCAGTGCTGTAGGATATAGATTTATTATAGGAATTAGACCAGTCGGGGGAAGAGATGAAAGTGAAGGTCTAAAAGTATGGGGGAGAGGTGGAGGTTGTAGGCTGAAAAAAAGAGTAATTAATTAATCAGTCAATCTGAGAAGCCAAGTTCTTCCAGAGCCAGAAGTGGGACCACAATGGGGCAGCTTCTGCGGAGGTCTACTAGACTCCGTTTTTTAGTGCAGTCCAGCCTCTGTGGGTCCACAGTTAAGGGTGCTGTGGTGGGACTGGTTTGCCAGCAGAACCAAGAGTTGGGAAGAAAAACGGCATGTAGACCAGAGGAGAATGAGAACAATTGGAAACCCACCTATTTCCTGGGCATCTTTTTTTCCCCCTGCATCTGGCAGCAGAAACATCTTCAGAAGAATAGTTGCGAATTCACTTCTGTCTTACAAACTTCACATACCTACCTCCTGTAGCCAACTCTAATTTGGTACCATAGACAGAAGGGGATTCCAATTGATGTAGTTGTAAGCATAACAGAGGTAACTCAGCACAGTGCACCATTCCATACTAGGACTGACTAGTAGAGTGTGAACATAGCAGTGGAGGGATTTGGTAGCATTTATTTTTGAGGGAAGGACTGATAGCTACAATTCTGTGGGGTCCCTGACATCATGGATATGGAAGGGAGGTAAATTCCTGAGAGCCACCAAGAACTGCCAAGCCTAAAAGAGTCAATTATTTGGAAGTCAGCTGCTTTCTAGCATTACTATAGGATTGATAATCTGAAGAGATCAAGGTCAAGAACACCCTCAACACACACACACACACGCACACACACACACACACACACAGAGTACCCTGCTGGCTTGCCAATACCTGGGAAAGCTTTGACTGTACAATAGAGTGGCCAAAGGAACTTCTCTGAGACTATGTCATAAATGTTAAATGGACAAGACCCCTTTCCCTTGAGTACACTGCTATGCATGAGCTCACCAAGCTTGATTTTCCATTGTTGCAACAGAGTCCAACCAAAGCTGGAGGAGGCTTAATGGTGAAAAAGAAAATTGTACTAGGACAAAATTTAAAGGAAAAAAAATTGCTGGATTGAATTGCTAGCTTGAATTCGCAAGATCCATTTTTTTCAACATGAAGCAGAAACAGGACATTCTGAAATAATGTCAGTTCTAAAGAAAGTGAATATTTTGAACAAATAAATCTATGACTTTAGACTGTTTAAATCACCACAGGGGCTTCCTTCAGGCTCTGTTGTCAGTGCTGAATGGCCATGACCTCTTTCTCTTGAGTACACTGCTGAGTGTGAGCTTGCCGACTCATCAACCCCCTGCTTTAGGCTTCTAAGCTGCTCTCATAAGGACCAGCCTCTGAAACTAAGTCTGTTTCTCCAACCCCAATCTTGTGCATTCCTGTTCCCTTTTTATCCTCAAAAGCTGGTGCTGGTATAGCTCCTGCATGATTTGCCCCAGAGACTGCTCCCAATATGACATTTACAGAAGCCAAAAGAACATTTCCCCTCAGCGGTTTACTTTCCAATGACTGACACTAAGTCCCTTTAAATATCTGCTAAGTTTGGAGCCTTTCCATTGGCTTAAACTTCTTTTATACAAAATAGAAAGTGATTCATCTTAAATATGGGTAAAATGCTGTGCCACGTTCAGAGAGATTAAGAAGCTTAGAAAGAAATTTGTCACAAGAATTCTGCAAAAGAAATTATTGAAATGTGCAATTCTAATACCTTACAGAAAGACTCCTAAAAATTTCTACAAATGTTTAGGTCAAGGGTTATACTACGAAGCGTAATTTGAGCTCATATAAGAAATGGACACCTAACATACAAGAATAGAAACACTCCAATCACACAAGCCTGCTGATTGCTTCTGTGGGTCCTAAAAAGACACTTGTGTATGCTTTCACTAGATTATTTAAGAGATCCAAACAGACCCATTCACTGTATTTAACTTGGCATATCATAGTCCTCCATATCACAGTAATCTAAACATAAAAGTATGCCAGATCTATAATGTGTTTCTATAAAAAGAGTAATGAGAAAGAGATATGAAAAATATTTTAAGTCAACAGTGTACCAAATTACACCCCATATTGTTTTTTATCTAGATCTATTTGTAGATCAATAAATGTTGCCCTGTTGCTTTTTTTTCTAAAAAACCAATTCTGTATGATTTTGCTAGGGTTTTTTTCCTCAAAATAAAAACCAAACAAAATCAAAGGAAACATAAGTTGTAGTAACATCTGGGGAAAATATATTGATATATTTCCTTCAAGTAATGCTACCCAAGTTGCTGGATAAGATCTACCCAGGAGAAATAGATATAAATTGTAAGTAGCTGTATTATTGATTTTAAAGAAAGGTTGTGAAAATAATGTGGATGAACACAAATTCAGTTGATCCTGATTCTAACCCTGAGATGTCCGATTGTGAATCATCCCTTAACAGACCCATTCATAGCTATTGAGAAAAAAATAATTAGTTGTCTATATTCTTTAAATTAACGGGTGATTAGGAAATTACTCCTTTCCAAAATACCTCTAATTGAAAGCTACCACTGTGCTTAAAATCTTATAGACTTATTCATTTGGCTAAAATACTACCCCCTCTTTCCAAAGAAAATGAATATAATAATAACACAAATAATTACCTTTTGCTGAGCATTTATTATGTGCCAGAAATTCTGTTAAATCCATCAAGAGCAATACTTCAATAGTCTTTGAAACAAAACTATGAGGAAAGTGTTAATATTGCTTTTATCTTACAGGCGAGAAAACTAAAGCTTAAAGAAGTTAAGTAACTTACCAGAGGTTGCACAGCTGAATAGTGGTAGAATTTTATGTTCCAAATATTTAAGAATATATACATACATACGTATACATATACATACATAATTGTCTTTGGCAGGAGTACCCTTGCTGCTCTGATTGCCAACATTCTATTTAGTCCTCAATATGAAGCTTGCTATGATTCTCATAGGTAAATCTAATTTCTATGTCAGCTGTTCTTACTCTATAATAGCTCATGTTATATCGATTTGAAATAGTTTTTTTATTTCCATATCCTCTACTCAGCTACATTTTATAAGTACAGTGAATATGTCTTTTTTATATTTATTGTTATTGTTGTTGTTGTTATTCTTAGTGTGCTAAGCATTGAATATGATGCCACCTGTATATTTGGTGCTCTACACATTTTTTCTGGATGAAAGTATATAAAATTAAATTAACATCAGCATCTTCTTATAAGGGCTCATGCTACTTTCTTTCATAACTGACAAAATGTTGGGGAGCATGAAAAACTTGAATGCCAAAGAGATTAATATTTACTATTCAATTATAGAAATAGAAAAAATTGAAAGGGTGATGGGAATTCTGCTGGATGAATCAAATGTCCTAATCAAGCAATTTAGGTGGTGATGACAAAGAAGAGTGGTCGAAGCCCTCACTTACAGTGGGTGGACTGAAGCTTCATGTTTAACTCTATTTCAAGTTGAAATCTGAACAAATTACATTAAAGGATCAATATATATCCAGAAGGATGAAAAGAGCAGGGAAGAGGAAACAATAAAAGCAAAATTTTGTCTCTATTCCTTTCTGGTCTATGTTACTTTTAGGCTCTCTCTTTGCTTAGAGGACCCCTTTCAATATTTCTTGTAGGGCTGGTTTGGTGTTTGCAAATTCTTTTACTTTTTGTTTGTCCTGGAAGCTTTTTATCTCTCCTTCTATTTTCAATGACAGCCTAGCTGGATATAGTATTCTTGGCTGCATATTTTTCTTGTTTAGTGTTCTGAATATATCATGCTAGTCTTTTCTGGCCTGCCAGGTCTCTGTGGATAGATCTGCTGCCAATCTAATGTTTCTACCATTGTAGTTTAGGGTGGGGGGATGGGTTAGCCTGGTGATGGGTATTAAAGAGGGCACATACTGAATGGAGCACTGGGTGTTATACACAAACAATGAATCATGGAACACTACATCAAAAACTAATGATGAAAAAAAAACTAATGATGTAATGTATGGTGACTAACATAATAAAATAAAATTAATAAAAAAAGCAAAATTTTGGAAGCTGTAAAATAGATGCATAAGTAATAAATAACACTCTAGATCAGGGGTTGGCGAATATTTTCTACCACGTCAAGTAGTAAATATATTTGGTCTGTGCACCATACAATCTCCATCATGATTACTCAACAGTGACATCGTTGTGTGAAAGCAGCCACAGCCAACACCAAAATGAATGGGTACAGCTCTGTTCTAATAAAACTTTATTTATCAAAACAGGTGGCTAGCAGGCAAGCTGTAGTCCACAGTCTGAAAATCTACAGACTTAATGAAAATGCACCCAAGCTCATAGTGGAAGAAGCTCAGAAACAGTCTAGTTCAGACCTGAGAGTGGAAGAAGGATTCAAGAATTGGCAATGACAGAATAAATCTAACTTTGGTATGCACCCCAGGGGGTACACTGCCATCTCATACAACCTGACAACTGTCTTCTACCATCCTGGAAAACATCCTGGAGAAAGAACCTGAGAGGTTAGATCAGCAGGAACCTGGACTGGAGAATACCAGGATTAGGTGAAAGCAATGGTGATTTTCTGAAAGAAGAACACAGTGAGAGTTTCCCCCACCCCCCTCCATTTCCACTACAAGGCTGCAGCACGTGTGCAGCCTAGTTTACCCTCCAGGAAAGACATTAAAAGAATGTTATTTGATCAATAAAAAATTAGCTCCAAAGAATATTGTGGATCCTGCAATGTATGATATGTCATTTTAACTCACAGTCAAACCCTTCCATAAATGGCAACCATAAAGCAAAAGGTGATATCTAAAAAGAAATATTCAGAGAAGGAAAAGGTAAGTCCTTTGAAATTTACATATGTTATCATAATTTCAAAATCAGTAAAGGGGTGCCTGGGTGACTCAGTCAGATAAGCGTCTGACTCTTGATTTCGGCTCAGGTCATGATTTCAGGGTCATGGGATTGAGCCTGGCATCAGGCTCTGGGCTGAGCATGGAACCTGCTTAAGATTCTCTCTCTCCCTGCCTCTCCCCCATCCCCTGCTTGCACATGATCACTCTCTCTCTCTCCAAAAAATAAATAAATAATTAAAAATAAAATCAGTAAATATTGGGAATGTAAGATGGAGAGTTCTCTCAGAAAGTAGATCAGAAACACCAAAAAGTATACATAAAAAATGATTTGAAAAAAATTATTTGAAAGTATAGAATCCTCCCAGACGTTATAGAATCTGAATAATAGGGAATTAAAGAATGAGGAAAAGAAAAAAATGAAGGAGGAATAAATAATTCAACATGTTTTTTTCAGAACTCAAACTCATGCATTTATAGATTAAAATGGTCCAACAAGTACCAGGACTATAGCTAAAAAAGACCCCTGCCAGGACATATTATCATGTAATTTTAGAACAGTGGGGGGAAAAGAGAATATCCTGAGAGTGTTCAGAGACCAAGGGGAAAAAAAAAAAAGGGAAAAACAAGTCAAAATCAGATTACGAATACAGGGTTAAGAACTAAGAATGACAAGATGAATACAAAGAAAACTACAATAGGCACATCATTGTCAAACTATTGAAAATCAAAATTAAGGAAAAGGTAATGAAAGGAGACAAATAAAAATGTTATACCACATATAGTCATGTTGGATTAAAGTACTGGGAAATAAATTCCCATTTCCCCCTCAAGAGGAACATTCTGATCTACCCAGCAGAAAACAGGTCTGTTCCAACGTCAAGTTCCTTCATATAAATTTCAAATTTACATGAAGTTATTTACTTGAAGTTCCTTATGTTTTCAATTTTTGTCATATTTTCCTTTAAGTCCTTGAATATATTTCTAATATCTGCTTTAAAAATTTTTTTCAGCTAATTATAAAATCTCAAGCATCATAATGTCAGGATTTATTAAGTTCTCTTCATTTCAAATATAGGTAATATTTTGAGCATGTCTAGGAATTTTTTATTGTATATTGTACAATATAGATGAATTATATCATCTTCCTTAAGGTGTTGAGTTTTGTTCTGGCAGGGAGTTAAATTAGAGGTGATATCTTTTGGATAGGTTTACTTTTATTCTCTGTTAGTTCAGGTCTGCTTTGGATTTGAACTCAGTACTGGAGTGTGCCCTTACTCTATCTCTAAGGCAAGGCTCCTCTAGGGTCTCAGCTGAATATCTAACTAAGGTGTTCAGTTCAATCTCTCCATTCTGGGTGTACTGTTACCACTTCAGGGTCCTTGCATTGCACATTTCTGCAACAGGTGATCCCTGTAAGGCCCTCAACATCTCACCCTCCGTGTGTCTCTTGTCCATTTGCCAAGAACCCATGATGAATGCCCACACAAATGTCTGTAGTCTACTCTCTGTGCGGTCCCCTCTCTTCAGTTATGTTCTGCCATAAATTCTGGCTACTTCAGCAGCTCAGAATTCTTAGTTCTGCTCTTGCAGTTCAATGAGACTAAAGTTTTGCCTGGGATCCACTTCCATGTTCCTTGTTGGAAAAGTGCTCCAAGACAGAAATCTGTATATATTGTGGGGGTGATCATGGAGCTCACTCTTCATGGTTCCCATTTGCCAAGGATCACTGTCTGTACTACCTATTGTTCAATCCCTCAACATTATTGCCTAACATAGGTTTTCTCCATTTTCAGGAATTTATGACTGGGAGGACAGGTCTGTTAACTAGTTACACTTCTATGGATGGAAGCAGAAGACTCCATTTTTAATTTGAAAGATAAACTCCTTTATTTTGCTTTTAATATTCACAGTATAGAATAGTATTAGAAGAATGGTTCTGGGTACCCAGTGTAATTTCTTTCTTTCCAGATTCCACTCTTTTCCTCCACATACCTTACAAAGGCAATATTTACATTAGCCCTGGAAATCTGACCCAGCACAAACAGCCATCTGGCATAATCTTACAGAAATAAGATGTGTAGGCTTGTAACCTATCAGCTATCTGGTGAAATTTGAAGCTCTTTGCTCTTTTCTCTGTAAACCTGACCAATGACAATTCCTTGGCAGTAGATTATGTAACTGAATTCATTTTTTTCTGACCTATGGAGCATTTCTTCAGTTTCTATGTAACTATGCCCCCGTAAGACCTCCAAGTCATCTTATGAACTGCTTTCATGAATGTTATTCAGCTAATAATCATCCTAATAATGGCAGTATCCACAAGCTGTTCTCTCAAACCACTTTTTGTCTTCGTAAAATTATTGTGTCTTACATCATCTTCCTTACTGCTATCAGCAAACGTTCTCACTCTTTCCTAATTATTTCATCTTCGGTGACAGAAAGGATGAGTTGCTATTTGTTAGATTTGCCCAGTATGTTCTATAGTTGCTAGGTGATACCAGCCAGCACCAGCCTAAAATACTTAATAATCTTCAGATTAAATTTTCTCATTACTTTCTCTAAGCAGCACAAGGCACCTGGACCACAGTGATTTAGGCTGCATTATAAAACCCTTTGGATTAAACCAATTTTCTGATTGGCGCACAGATTAATGTAAAGGATAGATTAATTTTTGTGAACTACTCGTTCAGCTGAAGCAGCTGCTCATATTTAAAACTGCTAACATCATCATATTCTAGCACACAGAAGTATGGTTTTCCTAAGAATGAAGATACCAAAAGAGAAACTAATAAGGCATATCTAAGCAGGGTGTTTGGTAATCATGAGATAACACTCTGGAGGGATTAGAAGCATGAGGATGCATTTCTGTCAAATTATTAGCTCATGATAACCCCTTCTACCTTGTCACACCTGACTGCATAATTCCTATCCAATTAAAAGCGACATTTTCTGGTGATGTTAGCAATTTAGTTGCACACTTTCTTTTTTATCTGAGAACCTCCTTGGAAGACTGATCACTGAAGACTGGAGATGTCTTTGTTCCTCAGATGCTCTCATACATATTTGGTGAGGAAAAACTGTCAAAAACATGTTGCATAGGGCCTGGCTATTGAACAGTGGAAGCTATTCCCCTGTTGTTTGGTTCAAGGCCACAACATGGTCCGCTGCATTTGTTCCACTTCACCAATCACTGCTGAGAACTACTCATCTATTTTTAAGAAGTTCTTTTTCATTGCAATTAATTAAGTTAGTTGCTTCTTATAGGTATGAAGGTTGTTAAAATGAGGGACCCTAATTCAAAATCATATAAAAAATTATCATGGAACACTACTTCAAAAACTAATGATGTACTGTATGGTGACTAACATAACATAATAAAAAAAAATTATCTATTGTACTTGTGTGAGCTTTGATGAGCAGCAGTGCCTAAAATCACCAATACCCTCTTCCCCAAACAGAAAAAATCATCTTCCTATATGGTCCCCATTTCCTCCAGAATAAAGATCAATCTCCTTGATAAGCATGCAAGGTCATTCATGGTGTGTCTCAAACTTTCCAATATTTTCCCAAGTACCCTATACTCTATCATAATAAAATCATACTTTTTCCTAAAATGTTCAGTCCTATCACCTATATATGTGTCCACATATACCATTTCCCTAGCTGCAAATGTCCAATGAAATCTTATTTACTCTTTAAGAATCAGCTCAAATACATACTAACTTTAACCCTTCAACAGCTCTAAAGGAATAATTTTGCTTCTCTGTCATGTGTTTTATCAAGTTGACTTGTCAATTATATTTTAGTTCATCACATTTTGGTTCCTTGATTATCTATATCCAACATGGTAAATTATATGAGGGAAGGTACTAGGTCTTCTACAGTTTTGTAAGCCAAATATCTAGGATAATAAGTACGTGGTTCTCTGCAGGTGCTGTTATTGCTTGAATTTACAAATAAAAATGCAGGCACCTAGAAGCCTACCCAGAGCTGCACATAAAATTAATATGAAGCCTGTGATTAAAATTCAGATAAATCAAGCTAATAGGTTGTCAACCACACCAATTAAAAGAAGTACAATATTTAAAAGAAATATTTAGAAGAGGATTAACTAGGACTCAAAGCACAGGCTTCTTGAATTTATCATTATAAATAAGGGGATAATTAAAAATAAAAACTGGAACCAGAACTCCATGTGTTTCATTTTTAGAAAAAGAATCATTTCCATCTAATACAATAAATAAAATAGCATTTACTGCAATATTCAATGAGCTATAGAATCCAAAGTGAAATCAGGAACTTAATTTCGTGTTTTATCTACTCCAGGCCTATTAGTGAAAATTAAATTTCAAGTTAATAGCAATAAGATGAAAGCACATGATTTCCACAGAGCATTGTAAAAGGGTAATTTAGTATGTAAATAGAACAGAAGCATTTTCAATGTATAATATGTTTTAAATTATTGTATTATAGATAAGAAAATCATAATTCCCACTATAATTTATATTTTTAGATTTCTTTTATAAACAATTAAATTTTAAGAGGAAACATATCATAGTTGACAGTAATTTGGAACTTTATGAAGGCTGTTTTTGGCTATAACAATCAAATACTTAGCTAAAACAGACATGAGAATGGCTAAAACGCATTTTTTCAAATGATAAGAACTCTGGGACAAATGTACCTGGATTGGTTCAGGTATTCTTGGATATATTCCATCAGGATATATGATGGCGGGCGCCTGAGTGGCTCAGTTGGTTAAGCGACTGCCTTCAGCTCAGGTCGTGATCCTGGAGTCCTGGGATCAAGTCCCGCATCGGGCTCCCTGCTCGGCAGGGAGTCTGCTTCTCCCTCTGACCCTCCCCCATCTCATGCTCTCTCTGTCTCTATCTCATTCTCTCTCTCAAATAAATAAATAAAATCTTTAAAATAAAAAAAGTAAATATGATGGCTGTTCCAGCTCCTGGTGTCTTACATAGATTCTATAATGTTGGGGTTAATGTAGAGCATGAAATCAGCCATAATACCGGGCTTGCTAAAATGTAACGTGGAGGCCGCTGAGGGCAGGGAAGGTTTCGGAGAAGGGCGTGGGCCTTTGGAATGCCCGGGCCTTCGTGACCACTCTGCCCTTGGAATCCCGCCAGGAGTTGCCTTCGCTGAAGTTCTCTCAGCCCAAACAGCCGCTCTATGATCTAAGAGATGTGTGCATTGTCCTTTAGGCTATGTTTAGTAGAACACGCAGATTAGCATATGTATCTTTACCGTAAATCCTCTCAGTTTCAGTAAGACACCTTGTCACACATCACGTGCTTGAGAAACAGTGATAAGGATTTGTGCTTGTCCTGAAGGACCAATAAAAGCAGGAGCAAAGAAGAGCAAAGGGTCTTCGTCTCTGAGCGTTGAGCCCGTTGCCTTCTCCTCTCTTTCACGGCAAAATGTGGAGTCATTTTTCATCCGCCGGTACGGGGATTGCTGGCCATTCCCGGCACTATAACATCCAGGCAAAAACAAGGAGCATTTACTACTAGTTTTGTTTTTAGTTAGAGAGAAATATATTTTCGATAGTCCCTCAGTAGTCATTTCCTCCACTGTCATTGACCGTGGTGGTTAATATGCTTATGCCATAAAAATCACAGAGGCTGGGAAAGTATTTGACATTTTCAGCTCTTGTATCAGGCAGCAAGCTTCATCACATACTGTGCATATTCCTACAACTACACTTATTCTATCATGCATATATCCTCCCATAGACTGTAGGCTTATGAAAATAATTTTAATTTCTATCCTTAATGTTTTAATAAATTATCTTTCAGTAAGTGAAAGTGTAAAAGGAAAAGGAAGAAAGGAAAACAATAAATTTTAAATGTGGCAGACCTTCTTCTTTGACCAGAGAAAAATATCAAGCTAACTGAGCAACACCAGGATAGTATAGCAATCTGCTTTATTTATTGAAGCTCTTTGGGAATATTATTATGTATATCCACTCTCAGGCTTCTCTCCAAAAGCCAAGCTACAATTCCTTTCCCCTTGGCTCAATATACTTGTCCTGAATGCTACTTAGCTTTGTAGAGGTTGCATTAAAAGATCCAAAATCAGATAATTTAGCCATAGCTTCTTTTTTTTTTTTTAAAGATTTTATTTATTTATTTGAGACAGAGAGAATGAGAGGGAGGAGGGTCAGAGGGGGAAGCAGACTCCCTGCCGAGCAGGGAGCCCGATGCGGGACTCGATCCAGGGACTCCAGGATCATGACCTGAGCCGAAGGCAGTCGCTTAACCAACTGAGCCACCCAGGCGCCCCGGCCATAGCTTCTTTTGATAGCAAGAAATTCTTGTTTCCTTCAAATCATGCCATCATTTTGAGATTGTTTAATTTTTAACAACAATAAAGTTGAAAATACCACCTGACTGGGGAATAGTTGGGTAATTAGGTTAAAATAGCAGAAATATGAATTGAATACAGTTCTGGTGCTTTAATGTGTAGCTTTGGAGTCAAATGCACACTACTTAGAACACAGACTTTAAGTTCCTGTGGTAAGCTCCTTGGTTCACTCATTTTCATATGCCAGCTTATGCTATATGCTAATGAAGGTCAAGACTTAACTGTAATATAATGTATATAATATAATATAATACAGTGCACATTGCAAAATAATGGGCTCAGTCCCACTGAGGTCCAAGGCAGAGGGCTTTCTACAGCTCTACAAGGAACAGTAATAAAGCACAAAACATGGCCTGGAGTGGCTTAGTGTTTTTCAAATGACCAGCACTGCTGAAATCTGTCTCTTAATAATAGAATGAACATTTCTGACAAAATTCATGGCATAATAGGAACAGTAGCATAAATACTTTAACAAAAAGGAAAACTGGCCAAAAAAAAATGTACTGAAGGAAACAAAATTGTTTTTCTTGTTGATAAGCATGAGTTGTATTTAGATATGCTTTATATATGCCCCCTGATCATAATTTAAACACGATTTATTCTTAAAGCATAACAATTTTTAAGGATCATTCTTAATTTATATTTTCTTCACTTCTTACTTTACTATTTTAATAATTGCCTAATGTATGCTTGACCTACGATGGGTTCCTAGCGTTGCTAAATGAGTAAATAGGTGAGTAAATGATTGAAAAACTCCTTTCCTTCTTTCTCCTACCTTGAGGTTGTCTTTACCAACATCAATGCTGCACATGACTCCCTCATATGGAAAGACCATTACAGCCACTGTGCTGTCTTTCATATATAAATTCCTTGTTTTAAATTGTCAGTTACATTTGCAGAACACATTGCATTTATAAGAATGTACCATTATGATATTATAAAATGTTACCTTGCCAGATGTAGGATCAGGCTCTTGAAAATATAGCTCATTTACCACTTAACTTTATGACCTCTATTTAGCCCAGTGCATTCAACAAAAAGGTGGTCAAAAATTTCAATAAATACTTATTAAACAAATAAAAAGCATAACAAATACTGCTAACACTATGGAGGAATCTGACAGAAGACAATCAGTGATCCCTACTTTTAAGAGAATTAAAATCCAGTGATAGAACATGAAATAACAAAGCTAACTTACATTTATAATTTTGAAAATTATTAATGAATAAACAAAGAAGTATCCTATCTGATGTTGTTTAGTGATTTAGACACATGCCAAATCATCAAATATTTTAACCGGTATTACAATTGTAAAATGAAACCTCAACATAGAAAATGAAATAAACTTTTTTCTGGGAAGCTTTAGAGAAAAGGTGACATATGAACCGGGGAAATGGAGGAAAATTTCATCTGCATGCAAAGGAAGAGAAAATCCAGAAGTAGTATCAGGAACAAAAGTTCAGAGGTATTGAAAGGGTGAATGGGAATAACAGGGAAGAGTGTGGCTTGCCTTAGCCATAAACTTTTATAAAAAGTTAGGATCAGGGAGTGGTGAGAAAGGGAATAGAGCTTACAAAATTGACTGGTGTTATATTATATAATTAAAGAATTTAAATTAAAGAGTTTAAATGTTGTCTATAAATAAAACATTAGACAATACCTATACAATTTTTAAATACAAAAACTTTTCTAGGCACAGTGGATACAAACATGAACAAGATTTGTGATAGAGAAATGAGTAAGATGCAGTATTTTCTATCAGGGATCTGATGGCCTAGAGAAGAAGACAAACTAGTGATGAGCTATTGTAGCACAGAATGTGAGAGATAAGTCTAAAGGGCTAATCAGAAAAACAGAAAACACTTTAGGTCTTTCAAATAGAGGAAGTTTAATATCAGTTAATTGGTTATGCCAGTGATTAAAGAGCTAAGAAATGGATATTAAAAGCAGCAGGAAGCCACCACCAAAACAGGTCTGAAGGGACAAGGGGAAGCCATGGTGATACCAGAGCCCAGAATCCAGGACCATCTGGTGACGGTCAATACCACAGTGGGAGGTGACATTATGAAGTTTGAAACCCCTGCAGATAGAATTATCCAGCTGGAACTGGGACTACAAAGGAAAACAATGCCAGACATATCTCTTGATGATGAATGAGAGTGAGAGAGAGAGAGATGGATGTGGTTTTCTGGTATATTGATCAGAGCCAGGGAAAAATAGGGGACATGTGTGAAAATTTACATAAAAATGACCAGCACCAGATATGTGAAATAGAGGATATGTAAATAATAACAGAGATTAAAAAACCTTCTGCAAATACATGATTAAAATTTATCTTTCTGGGCGCCTGGGTGGCTCAGTTGGTTAAGCGACTGCCTTCGGCTCAGGTCATGATCCTGGAGTCCCGGGATCGAGTCCCGCATCGGGCTCCCTGCTCGGCAGGGAGTCTGCTTCTCCCTCTGACCCTCCTCCCTCTCATGCTCTCTGTATCTCATTCTCTCTGTCTCAAATAAATAAATAAAATCTTTAAAAAAAAAAATTATCTTCTGGACAAGTTGGAATTAGCTATATGAACAAGGAAAAATATTTTGGATAATGAGGGAACAACATGTATAAAACTATGGAACTTATAAAAACAACGTTTTCAGACAAATTTAAATATTTCAGTATGGTTGGTGATAAGAGCATTTATGAAAATCTAACTAAAGATAAGTCACCGGTGTAAGGCTCTAGCCATATTGGATCAATGGAGAGTCATAAAAACATTTTATCTAGGAGAGTTGCCTAATCAGAGTTAGGATTTAGAAAGATTAATCAAACATAATGGAAGATAGATTTCAAGGTCAAGAGAATGGAGGTTAAGAGACTAGAAGATTGACCCAAAGGGAAAATAGTGTGTCTTGAAATTGAGCAAAGACCCTGAAAAAAGAGAATGGACATATGGAACATATATTTAATTGACTTTGGAAGAAATATCAGGTTGAAGGTGAAAAGTGTAAGAAGCTTAGTTTTGAATTTATTAATTTTGAGGTCCATGAAGGATATCCAGGATTTGGCAATGAGGTATTAAGTCAAGGAACACTTTGGGGAGTTATCAGAATTTGGAAGTAGTTAAACCAGTGGAAGCAGGTGAGATGTCAATATAATCAATATAGTATATAGAGGAAAACAAAAAGATGACTGAGACAAAAAGTCTATGAATTATTAAGGTTAAAAGGAACGGTAAATTAAAGAAGAACCGTCCAAAAACACAGTAAAGTCAGAGCTGAAAGTGTACTCTTCTTGGGCACGTTTGCCTTCAAATCAAGTACTTATATTCTCTAGTTTGGTGTTACTCCCACAAGTAGTGTGACCTTCTCTAAGATGATGTCCCAGTCTCTCACGCCTCAGGGAGCATATCCACTTCCAAACATATTCAATCCTACCTCCCTGCAGGGATCCAGTTGCCTCCACTGGCTGCTATATTTCAAGCTTCCAAACCACCACAAAATTCTTTCTTTATCCTGGTAGTGGTGGTTGCTTTGGCCTTTGTTAATCTCTGGGTGTCACTCCATCTCCTGTTGGTTTTTGGCTTTTCTATAAACATTTTAATCCATTCCCTGAAGTAAAACCCTTCTATTCCAAATACTAAGAGTGGTTTCTGTTTTTATCATTAGACTGTGACTGATACAAAAAGTATTGGGGTCATGCAAAACCAAGAAGGGGGTCTTTTAAAAGAAGGAAGTAAATACTGCAAAGAGGTTAACAGAGTTGAGAAAAGGAAATCAACAAGCCACTAAATAAGGCAGGACACCGACTTGTTTAATAATATTCCAGCTAGTATGTGATGGAACTGGACTGTAAAGGTGTAGCTTCTAACCTCTGATTTCATAATTTCTCTGTAGCACACAATGTAATTTAACACTTAGAGTAAATCCTCCCTTAAATTTTGGGGTTCCTGGGCACTTGCCCATTGCTGTGTTTTGATGATGAATTGCATAATTTAACTCTTAGTGCTATCTATTTCTGCAATATCAGTGATAGAAGTGAGTCCATAAGCCTTCTTCAAAGGAATTGGATCTGATGCTCAACTTAGTAACATACCACAGAGACTTTCTGGGGAGTGAATCCTAGCTTGATAAGATGCCAGGTTAAAGAGTTACTTCCATATAAGGGTTATATCATGTCCCTGCATGATACTCACTGGTACAAGACATTCTCCATTCCACCAAGTGATTTAGAGGCAACATATGTACCTCTAATTTGTGAGAGGTGAATGTAAGCTACCAAAAAAAGGTTTAGAGCTCCAAAATATAAATGCCTTGAAAGCCATCACTCCCATGCTTACAAGGAAAAATCTGGATGAACTAAAACTCAACAACTTTTCTTGGACTCCTCAGATCACCAAGGTCACTAGACAAACTGAAATCTTGTGAGAAAGCTACAGCTGAAATCTCCTTACCTGGAGCAGAAACCACTGGAGCCATAAACTGGTAGGAACACATAAATATCAACTTTAAAGAATTCCTAAAAGCTGACTATGAACTTGGGTGAGAGTAATAAGGAACTCTTGGAAGCCAGAGTCTGAGGGGAAGCCCAACAATTTGTGGGTTTTACCTTTAAGAACCCCAGTAGGTTCTCACAGTAAGGAAATATGTCCAGTCACTAGTAGAGGAAGGAGAAGAGTAACTAATGTGAAATACGGCCAGTGTTCTCTATAATAAAGACCTACTCTCCAGGGGAAAAGACTTTACCTAAGTTTTGTCCAGCCTAGGGGAAGGGCATTTCCAGTTTCCCTTTTTCATAGAAAGCATCAGTCAAGAACACTTGTGAACGGCAAGCCCAGGGACACAAGCCCAATAAAATAATAAGCTTCAGTCATTGACATTTTACTCTAACACTTCACAATTATAGTATTTACAAATAATTTACTGTTGCCTACCTTTAGTTTTGTCAGTTAATATTTCAGTTTTTTGTATAGTGTCTACATAAATACATAATTCCTGAGATATTACAATCTTAGGTAAAATCAAGGTGGAACAGGCACTCCTTACAGCACATTCAAAAGATTTGTTTGCTAGGGAAAAACAGTTGGTGAGTGTAATATTGCAAGGTCTTGTGCTGGATGGGGAGGTTCCCATGAGTTTACTTTTGGCTGTTGAAAGACTAAATGATTCCTCAGACTCTTACGATTATCTGAATGAGGCACTGAGCCAACAAATCATCAATATTTGTGATAAAGAATCAAAACTGCTTTTTCAAAAGCACTTTACTACTATTTAAAATTTCAAATCATTTAAACTCTGTTGTTTAAACACTGTCTTCAAAACAAGCAACAATTTATTCTTAGTTTCAGAGAAAAGAGCATTAAGTATCAGTTGTTCTTGATTGCTCTTCATTATATTGTTTTTCTTTTTATTTTCAATCTGTAATAAAGGCCCTCTGTGTGGAGCATGGCTCATCCAGAAAGTGACAAACATTAAACAACCAATCTCTGTGCTTAAAAATAATGGAACTCATGTTACCTAAAGAAGTAGGCCCTTGAAAAAGAGAAAAAAAATAGTACTGTGTCAGATAAAATTTTATGAAAATTATTGATAATTATAATAAATCATGATCAAGGTTTTCATTCCTTACATGTCAGATATTTTCAGGCATTGGTTCTATTTTGACACCTACCTGCCATTCTGAGTTTTAGGCGTGTGTTTGCAAAGACAGTGACTCGTCAGCCTGTATACATATGTTTCAAGTATAAAAAGAGAGATAAAATTAACTGTGGAATTATTAAGTCATGTGTATGGGTTAAATATTTAAGTAAAACTTCTAAAATAATAAAAATAAAATGTATAACTTTATAGTGATTAGAGAATGAAGACACTTTGATGAATCCAGGAAAAATCATAAAAGAGGAATGCAAACTTTGCAAGGTAAACAGCAAGAAGTGAGTTGGTGAGATTGTGTATTATTAAAATTTAACAAAATCCAGACAAATTCTATTTTCAAAAGGAAAATTAAGATATTAGTACATAAAAAATGAAAGTAGGAGAGAAAAATAACTTCTTGACAAATATTAATAAAAAGAACACTGGATTGGATATATAATTGTTAATACAGACTCCCAGGTGAGAAGCCTAATTAAAGACACAGTGTTGCACTATTTAAGGATAAAATGTAATCAGTAGATAAAGAAAAGAAGTCCAATCAGAAGGAAAAATAGGAGTAGAGGCAGATGAATTAGAGCCTAGAGAGTGATTCAGGATAACAGAGTGTAACAAAGCTGGAGCATAAATTTTGTGTGAGCCTAAAGGAGGTAAGAGAGAGAGCTGCAAAAGTTAATGGATGATATACTTTAAATAAAATTTATTTGGTAAGTCATTTAGAATATTCTTCTAATCATCCATGTAATTTTGAATAGCAAAATATTTTTGCTAGGTTTTAGTTTTTAAAAATACAAAGATAAGTTTCTTTCTACCAAGCAGTTGATGGTCCAGCGAGAGGAAAAGCAAAAGAACCAGTTATTAGAGGAAAACATGTGAGAGGTATACCCAAAGTATGATGCAAGCAGACAGAAAAAAACAGAAATCACTCTAAGTCTTTAAAGTGGAAATCACTTTAAAGTATACTTTAAGAGAGTAGACTACAGTCAATCGGTTATTACATTGATTAACCAAGAGTTTCAGAGCTATCAAAAGTATCAGGAAGACAGATCTATAACAAGGCTGGAAGGATAATGGAAAAGGATAGTGTTACTAGATCCTAGAAACAAGGGCCAACCAGGAAGATCTAGAATCACACATGGGGAGTTGGGGGGAGTGGCCTGATGGGAATGGGGCCCATCTAGAGTTAGCTAGTTACAGAAACCAGAGGCAGAGCCCACATCAGAATCCCTGGATAAGACCCAATAAGAGGGGAAAATATGTCCTGCTACTTTCTCTTCTCATCAGCTGGACCTACTTAGAAGCCAATTGTTAATTTATCCTTTGAAAGATGTTCTCTAAAACGCAAATTGGAGGCAAGGATAAATGGGGAATAAATTTGAAAAAAAAACAGGCAAATTATTAGTATCAGGAACATCAAATAGAGGATATGTAAATAATAAAGGACATGACCAAAAATGTTTCTTGGAATATGTGATTTTGAAGGAACAGTTGAAATTAGTAAGATGAATGATCAATGAAAAGTGTTTTAGAATATCATTTCAGCATACATGAAATGTATATAAGAGAAGTCTTTAAAAATTGACCAGAAAACAAATATCAAGGATTTATTGTGCTACTAGATGCTAAAAGTAATTGGAACAGTGTCAATATCTTCACATTCAATGTAATTCCAATGAAAATGACAACAGTATTTTTTGAGGAATTTAATAAACTAATTCTATATTTTATGTATGAATTAAAATGGCTCAAAGTAGACAATATACTCACGAAGTTAATGATGGGGTGGTGGTAGATGATGTTATTGGCATATAGACAGGAAAATAAAGAATGTATAGGGGTGCCTGGGTGGCTCAGTCGTTAAGCGTCTGCCTTCAGCTCAGGTCATGATCCCAGGGTCCTGGGATCAAGTCCCACATCAGGCTCCCTGCTCAGCGAGAAGCCTGCTTCTCCCTCTTCCACTCCCCCTGCTTGTGTTCCCTCTCTCACTGTCTCTCTCTCTCTCTCTCTGTTGAAAAATAAATAAAATCTTTAAAAAAAAAAAAGAATGTATAGAACATAATGGAGAATCCAAAGAACCCAAATCTTATATAGAGATTTAATAGATATAAAAGAGAGAACATTATACATAAGTGAAGAAATTCTCAATAAATTTTGCTGGGACAATTAACTCTCCATATTAGAAACAAATTAAATTGGTGCTCACCTCATTCTTACACAAAAAAATAAATTCCAATTCATTTAAACTTTAAATGAGAAAGGTATGTGCCAACACTTTTAGAAAACATGAGAGAATATTTTTACGACATTTTATGTAGACAGTACTTTTTAAAAGTAAACAAATTGTGCAAAGCACAAACCACAAATACCTATAAATACTACCATATTAAATTCTAATATTTTGGGTCAATAATCTTTTGCTGAATTAAACCTACCCCAACACTTAGTGTCTCGAAACAACAAATATGTATTATTAATCATGAGAATATGGGCCAACTAAGAAGTTTAGCTGATCTGGCTATGCTCTGTTGATCCGAGTTGAGCTTATACATATATTGGGGTCAACTGATAGATCAGTGGGTAGTGAGCTGACTATTACTGGGGCAATCATACTGACAGAGCCTTTTATCTTTCATCATCCAGCAGGTGAGCATGGATGTGCCCACATGTCAATAACAGTGTTCTGAGAGAGAGAACAGATAAGTTCTCTCGAGGCATGGACCCAGAACTAGCACAATGTTGCTTCCACCATATTATTTTGGCCAAAACAAGCTAAAGTCTATCCAGATTTAAGAGGTGGAGAAATAAGTTCTATCTGTTAAAAGTTCATAAAATGTTACTATAGAAAAAGTAAAAATACGAGCCAGAGAAGATATTTATAATAAACTAGTAAAGAATTTGTTTAAAAAAAAAAAAGCAATGAGATTTATTACTGTGGATTTTGGCTGAAGAACAAATAAATTGAACAGTTAACTAGAAAAGAGAACCTAAAGCTTACCCTTATATACATGGACTTTTAACATATGAGGGAAGATATTTCAAATCGCTGTAGAAAGGGAAGAAATTTTCAGTAAAATGGAGCTGAAAATGCATGGTCATAAATCTGGAAAAAATTTTTAAGTGTACACTACTTCCTACCAAACACAAAATCGTTATAGACGTATCTCTCGCCAGGATCACAGTGGCAGGACAGATTTTTTAAAATCGCCCAGCTGCAAATTTCATGCAGCAGAAACTATAGGCAGTAACAGAAAAACAGACAAAAAGACACACACCAATAATAGTTACCAGTCTTAGATAATTCAAGTAGATTAAAGATATTGAAATATATAGAGAACCTAAATAATATCACCAATAAGGTATATGTGATAAATACATACATATATCCACATTCCCAGACATCCTCAAGCCCTGATATATTTATTATGTACTGTACACTGATAATGGGGAAAGCAGCTTCTTTTCAAGAATCCTTGGAATAGTTACCAAAATTGATCAAACAGATATATTGGGTCAGAAAGGTAAAGATAATTAATTTTTTAAAATAGAAATAATAACATTCCATATTCTCTAAACACAATGCAATAAACTATTAAACAAGTACTTTCTAGTTGGAAGGTAGACAGATTTCTTACTAAACAACTTTTGGATCCCAGGAAAAATATAAAAAGCAACTGTGGATGTCCTAGATAAGGAAACAGTGACTAAAGATAACTTCTGGCAACAGGGAAATTTCTGAGAAAAATTCAGAAAAATGTTCATGGAACTAAATGTTTAAATCAGTAAAAGAAAAAAGAAATCAAAAATTAAAACAAACAGCTTGAGAATCAATATAAACAAAAGGATGAAATAAAGAAGAAAATATTTAAGGAAAACAAAAGATTAGGTAATAAGCTAGAATAAAGAAAATAAATTTATCAAAAAGCTGATTCTTTGAGAAAAAAACCAATATAAGTTGACACACTACTAGGCAGTCTAATTTTATTTTTATTTTTTTTATTATGTTCAATTAGCCAACATATAGTACATCATTAGTTCTTGATGTAGTGTTCAACGATTCATTAGTTGTGTATAACACCCAGTGCTCATCACAACAGGTGACCTCCTTAATACCGATCACCTGGTTACCCTATCCCCCCCCCCCACTGCCCTCCCTTCTGTAACCCTCAGTTTGTTTTCTGGAGTCCAGAGTCTCTCATGGTTTCCCTCTCTGATTTCTTCCCATTCAATTTTCCCTCCCTTCCCCTGAGGTCCTCTGCACTATTCCTTATGTTCCACATATGAGTGAAATCATATGATAATTGTCTTTCTCTACTTGACTTGTTTCACTTAGCATAATCCCCTCCAGTTCTATCCATGTCAATGCAAATGGTGGGTATTCATCCTCTCTGATGGCTGAGTAATATTCCACACAGAGAAAGTGTAGAAATGGATTCTTATATGAGTACAAATATAAGAAATGAGTGTAGGGAACTAAACAGCAGACGTTAGGATAGTTAAGAGAAAAAGAAAGACACTGCTTTATCAATTCTGTGAAAATTTTTAAAAATTATGTTTTAGTGAGCCTAGCCTTGTGGTTATCAGTATGATGGGTAGATTAAATAGTAAAGTGTACATGCACAGTTATTGTCTTTTAGAAGACAATATATAGAATTTTTAAAAGCTGGTGTAGGAAAACATTTATTTAAACAGACACAAAAGTATAATCCATAAGGAAAAAGATAGATCAAGTACATTGAGATTAAGGACTATCAAAAGTTTTATCTAAAAACAAAAGCTGGAAGCTAAGCCCAATAGAATTACATGTGACATAGACCAATAAGAAATAAATTCTATAAAGAATTTCTACAAAACAATAGGAAAACTATTTTTATTTTACTTTATTTTATTTTATTTTATTTTATTTTATTAAGATTTTAATTTGAGAGAGAGAGAGAGCACAAGCCAGGGGGAGAGGCAGAGGGAGAAGCAGACTCCCTGCTGAGCAGGGAGCCCAATGTGGGCCTCAATCCCAGGACCCTGGGATCATGACCTGAGCCAAAGGCAGACGCTTAACCGACTGAGCCACCCAGGCGCCCCAAGAAAACCATTTTTTAGAGGGCAAAGGACATGAGTAGTCATTTCAAACAATAGGAAACAACGCATCACAAACACATGAAACAATGTGCAACCTCCCTAATAGCTGTGGACATCCGAAGTGAAAACACATTATACAAATTATAGTTTATGTCGACATAAATTTATGTTATACAAATAGAACAGATTTATCATAATTAATGAGTGGGTATACAAATATAAGTGATAATATTGCTGAGAGTAAACGTTGGTTAAATTACTTTCTACAACACCTTCACATTACCCAGTGAAGCACTAAGAAGTTACAAATTAGCAATGTCCTTTTTGGCTCCAATGCCGTAGGTGATGTGTGCAAGAATGTTTGATGTTAAGTTTATAATTTAATCTTTAAATAATGGACTATTCAGTGAGAAGGTGAATGAATTTCAATAGCAATGAACATCATTAGCAATGGATACAGATGACATTGAAACACGTGTGTATCTTATTTGGGGGAGAGGGTGAGTACTTCACGAATACAGAAAACACTATCCTCTTCTGGGCGGACACAGGTTGTTTTATTCTTGTTTGACAGCTAACATGTGTTCATAGAGTGCAAGTATGTGCAGATGGGTGCCCAGGCCTGAGTAGGGGCAGGACTTCTCCTTCCTTCTCCCAGGGTGTGTTTTGGCGCAGCATCTAGAGGGCCTGCATGTGTGTGTGTGTGTGGCCTGTGGCCTTGGTTCATCCCACCTGCAAGTTTCTCAAGATCACAGTGGCAATGCTCGGCGTCCACTCCTAAACAACCAGCTGCACCTGTATTCCAGCCACTTAATCCAAGACACTTAATCCAAGTCTGAGCCCTCGGCAACTTTCTTTTCCACCAGAAGCTTCCCTGTTTCTGTGGCAGCCACTAATCTTCTCAGAAGTCTGAATTTCAGTTTTCAGGCTGGGGTTCTTCTAATTTTCTAAGTTCCTCCCATGTTCACTGTCCCTCAGCATAGAAAGAGTATCTGCTTCTTCAGTCACTACTTTGTACCCCACAGAATCCTCCTTTACCCTTGTTCAGCATTATTCAACTTTTGCTACACTTTCCGGTCCAAATTATCGCCTGACTTTCTGTTATATTAAGTCCCTAATAAAATACTGACTAGTTTCAATGGAATAATATGTTACATACAGGAATTTTCTCTTCCTTCACCTGGGCCAATTATAGACCTTCACGAGGGGCAATTGTTCCCTTGGGTTTCGATGAATTGAAAAGACTTGAACTTCTACCAGAAACTCATAGATAAATTGGTCTCAAACATAATGTCAGTGTACAGATTTCTAGGTTGTAGGAGGGTAGAACCTGGAAGTAGAGACTGGTGAAAATAAGTTATTGTGCTTTGTTTTTAATTTGTGAATGTCCCATTGCTTCATAAATCATCATAATATTTTGAATGACTTCTTTGCCTAAAATTTTCTTACTATATCTATAAAAAACGTGAGTAGAAAACTACAAAAAAGAAAGAAGACAAAGGAAAAAGAAAGAAGAGAAAGGACAAAAAATAAATTTAAAAGTGCATGGGTGTGGGTGTGTGGCAGAGAGAATGAAAAAAACCAGGTGATAATGAAAAAAAAGGTCACGGAGGGAGCTGTGGACCAGGAGCCACACATTCCAGCAAAGCTTCTCAGTGTGAAAAACACTTAAGAGCATGACTAGCTGCATAGGATTTACAAGGATGCTTGATACAAAATAAGTACTTAGTTTCTATTTACAAACTGATGCTAGTTGCAAGTACTCAATTGTGTTTTGCAATAAAACTACCTTCTCTTGAATTCCCACTGTCCCTAAATAGTTGAGAAAAGGAAGTTGAAATGTTATGGGTACTTCAATTCTGCCTGAAAGCTTTTACAACTACATTAAAAGTTAAATAGGTTAACATTTTACAACACACATAAAATACTCCCTAAATTGGGGGGGGGAGGGGAGGGAAAAAGAAAATGTTCTGATCTCTGCTGAAATATAAGAAGTTAAACTCTCAAAAATTAAAAAAAAAAAAAAAACAACTAACCAGATCAAGTATGGCCAGCTGTGACTAAAGTCCTCAAAACTAATGCTGATTCTCAAGTAGGTTTTATCATTTGTTAAAGATTTCTCTTGTCGGGGTGCCTGGGTGGCTCAGTTGGTTAAGCGACTGCCTTCGGCTCAGGTCATGATCCTGGAGTCCCAGGATCGAGTCCCACATCGGGCTCTCTGCTCGGCAGGGAGTCTGCTTCTCCCTCTGACCCTCCCCCTCTCATGCTCTCTCTCTCTCAAATAAATAAATAAAATCTTAAAAAAAAAAAAAAACAGATTTCTCTTGTCATATTTACAAACATAGATTTAATACACAATTGTCATACAAGAACAAAAATAAATACTTTTTATCCTTGAAAAAATGGATATTTGCTTAATAAAATTTATGGAAGGTTTTCATGAATAGATTTCATTTTAGACCAGCAAGCTTTTTGTGGCATCCTAATTTCACTTCTGAAAAAGCAGTATCCGATTACAAATAATAAAGCTTTAGAGATAAGCTTTACCTTCAAACTGTTCTAATTTAGAACAACTGAATATTAATAATAAAATGAATCCTAAGTAGCATGAAAACTGCTCTCAGAAGGTCATACTCTTGTGAGATCCTCTTCTTTGTCCAAAAAAATTTTGAAAAATAAATCTTCTGTCTTCTGTCAATAAATATTCCCCAGAGTACTGTGCCCCAGAGTACTATACCCCAGAGTACTAAACTGAGTAATATGATTTGATCTGAGTAAGGTGTTAGCTCCTACTAGTTTACTAACAAGGTACTAATATAGGGCTTCATTCCTGAGTCAGGTTCAATTCATTTACAGAAAGACAAGTATCACTATTTTAGATAGGGTCAAAGACAAACTGAACAGAAAGAAGGTTTTTTGGGTTGTTGCTTTGTTTTTTTTTTTAAGATTTTATTTATTTATTTGACAGAGACACAGTGAGAGAGGGAACACAAGCAGGGGGAGTGGGAGAGGAAGAAGCAGGCTTCCCGCTGAGCAGGGAGCCCGACGTGGGGCTCCATCCCAGGACCGTGGGATCATGACCTGAGCCGAAGGCAGATGCTTAACAACTGAGCCACCCAGGTGCCCACAGAAAGAAGGTTTTAACCACATTTTCTAATTGTATGATTTCCACTATGGACATAATGGTTCTTAAAATGCACAGAGTCAGTGATTCTCCCCAGGACTTCTCCCAATTACCCTACTGTTGCTTCGTTTTGTGAACATTTCAGTATACAGAGGGGCACATGGTCAATAGGAGGGTCATTGGACATTTAGAAATACTGGACAAGGATTCCAAAGACACAGGAAAGGATGATCTAGAAAAGGCAGATATAGGTTTGCTGACCCTGTAATAAGTAGCATCCTCTGGGGGGGGAATAGGCAATGATTGGTATGTAGGTATTATTTACAATGTTTAGGGTTAAACTCAGGTGGCCAGAGTCTGCATAGAACTGAACCAAGGTTATAAGGTTGACTGAAAAATGGTAAAAAAAAAAAAATGGTGGTTATTAGGAATAAAAGGACCTCTTTTTTTTTTTTTTTCCAATACCTGATTTTGGGAAGAGGAGTCACTTAGTGTGGCAATTTGGAGAGAAGCATCATGTCAAGAGTGAAGGTCTAGTTATTACCTGGCAAGAGGTTGGGGTTGAAGATGTCAGGAGAGTTTACTAATAGGTCCACTAATATGGACCACCAAGAGGAAAATCTCCCTGGTATGTGCTGAGAGGGAGGGCTACATGCTGTTCATAGGGGTCAGGTGGGGGTAACTTTACCTGTGAGATTGAGAGTGATAGCAACAGCTTGACAAAATTAGATGAAGGAGTTTGTTCCCCATTTGCTGGGGACATGAAGGAGGGAGAGGACAGAAGAGAGTAAGGGGAAAAGTCATCCTGGGATGTTGGGTAATAAGGGGAGGACTGGATTAGAGGTTGAGGAGAAAGAAGGGATAAGACAAAGAGTAGATAAAGAAGGAAGACAGCAGCGATTTAGGTTGGGGAACTCTGGAGGAGCTTATTCCAGCTTCTTGGGTGGAAGCTGGTTACTTCAGGATGTCATCTGCTTATTTTATGAGTTTGGGAAAAGGAGTCAACTTCATGCTGTTGTTTGTTTCTGAAGACTCTCAAAAGAACCTTAAAGTTTCCTGCTGCGGTAGATTTTCATTCGCTGCTAAACTTGTACTTCAGACCCGAAGTTGCAATCCTGTAGTTTTGCAGGGGTATTGGTGGTGAGGAGGAGGCAGCAAAATTCAGGATTGGTCTTTCTGTGGTGTCTCTTCCAGGAGACCTAGGTCTCCAGGCAAGATCATGTAAGGCCATGGTGGGATGTATGGAGGAAAGGCATAATTGACATGTTTGTGTTAAGTATGAGTACATTGAATAAAATCTTGCAGTATTTAAGGATCTCCAATTGGGTCTAATTAGAATCTCCTAAGGTCTAGGAGGGTAATATTTTACAAGGGATAATCTATGTAGATCAGAAGGGAGAGTCAAACGATAATCAGAGCTAGAGCCAAGACTTCAGGTCAACACAGGTGATATTCCTCAAAGACTTTGGATAGTTTGACTTTAAGAGTGCTATTGGCCCATTCTGTTTTCCTACAGATTTGACTGTGGTAAAGACACTGCAGTTTTTGTGAATATGGAAACACTTTTTTAATAACCTGAATAACCTTACCAGTGAAGTGAACGCCTCTATTATGAGAGAAGGGTAAAAAGGCTGCCTCGAGTGGTAAATTTTAGGTGTAGTGGTGGTAATAGCCTATTTTCAAGGAAAAGTGTCTAACCATCCTAAAAATATGCACACTGTGGTTCAGACCAATGAGATTTGGAGAGCTGAATGAAATTATTAGCTCATGCAGAAAGGGATCTGGCTTTAGCCCTTGTCTGACTTGGGATGTAATGTGCTATTAATATACCCAGCATACAGTAGGATATTCCAAGACTATATCAAGATTACCAAGTAAAAATATTAGGAATAGGTCCTACACATCTGTATATTGATGTAATTTTATAGGCAAGTGATATGAATCTTCAACCAAAAATCACTGTTCTACACACACCAGATTCAAATTAAAGAAGCAAAGTTGCAGTCAAGTTAACATTTCAAAAAAAATAATAACTGAAATTAGGATAACAGTATCTGGTTGTCCACTTGCACACAAAGCATCATTAGGACTCTGGTAAATAGAAAGACGTTATTGACAAGAGCAATGACAGTTCCCTAAAAACTTCATACCATTTCTGAAATATTTATGTAAACAACATTTACCCACATGAATTCAACCTAGGGAAGGCTAGTCATTTTTTTCTGTTTGACAGTGCTTCCAGTTAACTCATCAATAGTAATATAGACAAGAAATTTAATTTTAGCATGTCTCGTTTTATAAGTGAAAGAACAAATCATTTGTGATTTTCTAGGAGCCTTCTCCTTATTTAGGATTTGATTTGGAGATGCCAAAATAAGAAAAGTTTTCAGGAGGTTTGAATACTTGATTTAGTAACTCATGGGTTGGGGCACCTGGGTGGCTCAGTTGGTTAAGCGTTTGCCTTTGGCTCAGGTCATGATCTCAGGGTGCTGGGATGGAGCCCCATGTCGAGCTCTCTGCTCAGCAGGGAGTCTGCTTCTCCCCCCCCCACCCCACCCTCTCTCTCTTCCTCTCCCAAATAAATAAATAAATAAATAAATCTTAAAAAAATAACTAATGGGTTACCGAAAACACACACACACACACACACAATACTTATCCACCTATTTATCAAAGTGGCAGCCAAATATTTTAAAAACAATGTGTTACAATGTTGTAAAGACTTTTAACTTTTTCAGAAGTGGGAAAACACTTCCTCTTATCTGAAATTATTTTGATAAAACAGAGAATCTTTGTCTTGTAGGCAGATAACTCAGAAGACAAAAATCTTTTACTATCTCTCATTAAGAGCAGGTCAAAAATATCCAAGACAATTTTGGCATTTTAACAGAGAGAAAACTAAATTTAGTTTTGTATCAGTATAATGTTTGATACTAAAGCTAAACTCATCAAACCGTAGCCAGCGCTGGCAAGGACAAATAAAATTTATTTCCTCCACAACTTTCTACAGCTTTCTATATGCATTCAGGTTTTATCTTACACTTAATTCTTTTCATTCTAGAACCAGTAATTTTACCTTAGCACAATATTACTCTCTTTTTCCTTAATGCATTCTTATATACTTTGCATACAAAGTTGTTCCACTCTGTATTATTTCTACTTTACTCCCATTAACACATATTTTTTTTAAAGATTTTATTTATTTATTTGAGAGAGAGAATGAGAGAGAGCACATGAGAGGGGGGAGGGTCAGAGGGAGAAGCAGACTCCCTGCCGAGCAGGGAGCCCGATGCGGGACTCGATCCAGGGACTCCAGGATCATGACCTGAGCCGAAGGCAGTCGCTTAACTAACTGAGCCACCCAGGCACCCCCATTAACACATATTAATTATAACTTTTTACAACAGTAACTTTTATTTCACAGAGAAAACTAAGAGTGGATGATAGTGAGCTGTCATATGGCAGTATTTTGTGGCAGACCAGCATAACTTATGAAATTGCATCTCAGAATATTTTATATCCATATACTCCCTTATCATGTAACTTCTCAAGGTGGCAAAAATAAGCACATTTATAAATAGACCCAAATACATAGAAAGCCTCTCTCTGTAAAATACACAATTAAGAGGCAAAAAGTATATAAAATTAAAATTATGCTTACTCTTTAATATTTCAGGGTTCCCTCTTACAAATGATCAAGGTATCTCATGAATATCCATTAATTTACTTAATTTAGCTTAAGTTTGAGATTTTAAGTTACCTAAAGACCTTGGAAATGATCATATTGACATACTAAAATATAATTGCTGAAATAAAGTTGTCAGAATAATGCTTTAATTTGGTTAAGCATAAATTTACATTTTTCAAATCTTAAACATCTAGTAGATATAATGCTAGCTTGCTCAAAGAGTAAGGCTGCCTAAGTGTAGGAAGAACATAGTCAAGCAGAATAAACTATATGATTATGTTTACTTGATGTTGATAAGTCAGAAGACAGCTGTTTTTGTAAACCAATAATATTTTTAAAATCCCTTCTTTGCCAAAGATTTCCCTAAATTATGTGAAGGTAAATTTTTAAAATATTTGAAATAGTTTCTGATAGAATGTTTTTTTGTTGTTGTTAAATATAGAAAGTATTGGAAGTTTAATTGTCTTATCTTGGGGAATTTTAGTAATATTCATTAATATAAGCATTTATTTATCTCTAAGCCAGTCAGGAATACCACTTCTTTTTTAAAGAGATTATGTAATTATATAATCACATTTGGTAACACCACACAGAAGTAGGGAAATACTATACAACTTACAGATACATAAATATACATGCAGACACAGAGGATTGTAGCTCAGAGAGGGCTGGAGAGACCATTGACTTAAAGTGTTGGCCATTTTCATGGGGGAAATACTCCCACTACGGCCAATTTTAAGCTACTCACATGATGTTGCTAGTTGCAGTGTGAGGAAGAGATGTATAAAGAGTCTCTCATGAGCTACTATAACCCAGTTCCAGAACACCAATTCTGCCTTTATTAAAAAAGTAAAAATAATTAGGTAAATTTGATCATTTTTCCTTTGATCAAATTTCCTTTCTTTTTCCCAGACTCTTGAGGAAAATATTCTAGCTTTGACTAACTGTAGGTATGTATTAATATTTGAAAAGACTGGTCATAATACAAAAATACTGAAGTTAAAAACAAGCAGACACTTTGGCTATAATGATGTGCCATTCTTATAATCATTCAAATTCCCAATTTTATAGACACAGAAAAGGAAGACAAGTAAAAGATAATTATAGAGGTCTTAAGAGAACTGATCAAGGATTAGCACATGCAAGTAATTTATAAGAATAAGGTCATAAATTAATTGAACAAGAAAGATAATTAAAAGAGAAGGATTATTTAAATTAGAAAGAAGAAAACAGTGAGTATATATTCCATATCTGACACAATCTTAGACTCCTTATACATTAAATGTTATTTTTAATGATATTACTTATATTTGTATAACCATGCACAATTTACATAACACTTCCACATACATTTTCTCTCTTAAGCAATTGTAACATTTTGTTTTTCTAGAAATGTATAAAAAGATGTGGAGCTATCAAATTATTTTACACAGCAAACATGACCCTGATGATACTAAAATCTAATTTGAAAAACAGAGAAAACAAAACCATAGGACAGTCTCACTTATGAATATAGATATGGAAGTATGAAAGAATTAGCATAAAATCCAGCATGCAAAGTGCAATATAAAATACTATTCAGTGTTTAACTCAGAAATATAGGGATAGTTCAACATAAATAAGTTTACTATTAATATTAGTATAATGCAATAGGAAAATAACAGAGTGCAGGGGAGTGTATTGACTCTGATATCAGGTTACCTGGATTTGTATCCTTGCTCCGCCATGTTGTTAAAAATTCACTTTTCCCTCTCGAAGCTTGTCATGGTCTTACTTCAGGAGTGTGTACTCACTTGCCCATCTGACATTGAGCTTGGTCATACAGCTTATTTTGTTCATGGATTGTAGGTGCCATGTAAGCTTTCTGAGGCATGACAGGTTGGCACCATCACTCCTGAAGGGACCAACCCTGCACCATGAAAACAGTGCGCTCAAGCCAGTGTCTCTTTTGCCTGGTCTCCTAAAATGAGACCCATGTGATGTAGATCTGAACTAAATCCTAAACTTAGTGTCCAGCTGGCTCAGTTTATCCCAGTGCAAATCCAATGAACAACAGCCAATCTGCAAAGCCCTGAGCATGAAATCTCTGTTGGTGTAAACCACTGATACATTTATGTTGTTTGTTATTTTGCATTGTACACAACCACTAATACACTAGCTCTGTGACCTTGGGAAAACTATTTAACATTTACACTTCAGTTTCCTCTTCTCTAAAAGGTAAAACATAGTATCTATATCACAGATTGTAGTGAAGATTAAATGAGGTAGTACATACGGAGTACTTAGAACATCATAGTAGATAGCAAATATTCAATAACTGTCAACATTTTTATTAGAAACTGAGGTATAATTTAATTTGATGCTTAAAAAATAAGATAACATTTTTTAAAGATTTTCTTTTTTTTAAAGATTTTCTTTCTTTCTTTCTTTCTTTCTTTCTTTCTTTCTCTCTCTCTCTCTCTCTCTCTTTCTTTCTTTCTTTCCTTCTTTCTTTCTTTTAGAAAGAGAGAGAGAGAGCACACAGTGGGAGAGGGAGAAGCAATTCCTCCTAAGCAGGCAGCCTCATGCAGGACTCTATCCCAGGACCCTGAGATCATGACCTGAGCCAAAGGCAGACGCTTAGTGGACTGAGCCACACAGGTGCCCAAAAATAAGATAACATTTGAAATTGCATTTATAAGTAGAAAGAGAACTTCTTCAACATGTTGAAAAATATCTTTTTAAAGGAAATAGCCAGTTATATGTTTTGTGAAATTATGCCTTATATAAAATATAGTATATATAGACCAGTCAAACATTAATTCCATTTAGTATTTAATTCCTAGAAAAATTATTGTCTGAGTAATTTTGTATACTTTCCTTTAAATGAAAACAAGAAATATATAACCTATATTTTTCTTCCTTTTTTGTTTCCTTTGTTGTTAGGAATCTCAAAACCAAATATACTATTCAGTTATAATCATCAAAACATTCCAATGTTTATTACATTTATTTTTCTCTTGCTAGTATTTTCTTAATTTTTAAGTGCCATGTTTTATTAAATTTATAATATTTTTATTTGTGGCTTATATATAATTCTTAGGGGATATTTTATTTTTTTATTTTATTTTTTTTAAAGATTTTATTTATTTATTTGAGAGAGCGAGAATGAGAGAGAGAGAGAGAGCATATGAGAGGGAGGAGGGTCAGAGGGAGAAGCAGACTCCCCGCTGAGCAGGAAGCCCGATGTGGGACTCGATCCTGGGACTCCAGGATCATGACCTGAGCCAAAGGCAGTCGCTCAACCAACTGAGCCACCCAGGTGCCCCTTAGGGGATATTTTAAACCTTGATTCTGTAAAAATAGCAGGAAATCCACTATAGTTGAAAAAGGTATTAGACATAACTGGATTCTATTCTTGGTTCCATAAATATATTATCGTGCATTCTGGGACAAATTGTTTAACTTTCCTGGGTTTCTTTGTCTACTTTTAATTGATAATAATTTTTTTCTAAGACACACAAATTGTTGAAGGGATCAAATGTTATCATAAGCCTGAAAACATTTTGAAAAATATGAACTTTGATCAAAATGTACAGGATTATTAATTAACCTAAATTGAGACCAAAGATGATGTTATTTAAATGTTCAAATTTCTATTTCCCCACAGATATCTCTGTTTCTGATAGAGTTCCAGAATTCTGCTTCCCAAAGGGACAGTGGTTTGTTTAATAATACGGTCTGCAACTAAATTTTAATTACATCTTTTCTCAAGGTGATATAAAACTTCCCTAGGTCCCCAAACAACACAGAGTGAAATATAGTAATACTCTATAATCAATAGTTCAGTTTTAGCAGGGTGAATAAATGTGAACATTATAAATCCTCAAATATTGTTTCAGGGTTAAATGTATGCATTTATGTAGGTTTCAAGTTGAAGACAGATATAAAGCCTATAAATAGTAAAAAATAATAATAATAATCATGATGTTTCTAATTACATGTATAATTGATCAGTAAATATAGGTTGATGCTTACAAATGTAGAATATATGCAGAATAAAAATGTACTTTCCAGAACTTATCACAGTGAAATGCTAAGTTGATCAACCTAAGTTTAATCTCGTAAAATATTCCTATTTTTTATAACTCTTTAAAACCCCTAGAGAGTAGGATTTACAAACTGAAATGTCCACAGAAGCCAGAGAAGTAAAATATGTGAGTAAAATTAGCAGGGTGGGGACCCTGGAAAATTGGAGACTATATGCCTTAGAAAAGTGAGTGGCAGGCATTTAGCTCCTCTAATTGTTGCTGAGAACAAACATAAATCTAAGATTTTAGATTAATTTTTCAAGAAAAGGAAAGATTGGGATTTTTATCTAAACCCTCTTGACTATAAAATATAGACAACAAATCTAATTATTTTTAAATCACTAAGCAACTCAAATCTGTTATACAGCCCAACAATTTTCAACCTCTGTCCTATATTATGTATTGCCTTTTGTTTTTTCTACTTCTCAATCTCTCCATTCTTTTATCAACATGACCTGGCTCCATGTTACCCACCCTCTACTAACAAAATCCTCAAATCTAGCTGTGTTATCCAAGAATCTAGCCCCAGGTAGAGGGTATGCTCATTCTTGATCATGTACCTTTGCTCATGGCATACATGAAGAAAATGGATGAGCCATTAGTTTTACCTTGTGTTAGCAATACTTTTTGAATGGTTAGTGGGAAAAATAGGACTATATATATTTTTTGAAATGGAGGCAATCAGAAGTGTGAGGAAGGGATTTCATCCCCTATCCTATCAAATTCCAGAGCCTGACATATTACCAAGAATAAGAAAGAGCTTTTGGTCATCTTCATTCATTTATTTAATCCAATTTGTTGAACTTACAGGTATTGGCAATGTGTTAGGTATTGGGTATAGGTATTTAGAGAAATCATTAAAAGGCATGGACTTTCATCTCATAGAGTTTACAATCTAGCAAAGAGAAAGATAATAGACAAATTGTTGTATAAATATCAATTTACTGGGATGCCTGGGTGGCTCAGTCGGTTAAGTGTTTGCCTTTGGCTCAGGTCATGATCTCAGGGTCCTAGGATTGAGTCCCGAATCGGGTTCCTTGCTCAACGGGGAGCCTGCTGCTCCCCCTGCTTGTGCTCTCACTCCTGCTCTCTCTCTCTGGCAAACAAATAAATAAAATCTTTCAAAAAAATATCAATTTACTTACAATTCTGAAAGCCACATAGGTGAAATATAGAGTGCTGTGAGAATATATAATAAGGTATTCAGCTAGATCAGGGGACCATGAAAGCTAACCTTTAATCTTGAACCTGCAGAATACATGGGAGTTAGCAAGGTAAAAAGAATAAATGTCAAGGTAGAGCACATAGCATGAATACGTTTTTACATTTTGTCCCAATTGCTTTATCATTTCCACCCCCACCACACACACACATTTTCTGAAACTTTTGAGCATCAGTTGAAGACATCATGCCCCTTTAACTACAAAATAACTCTATTTGCCATTTATTTTTGAAGACATAGTAGAAATGTATTTCTCATTATCAATTAGGAGTTAATTCTATTGGAAAATTCTCATTCATAATGGACTAGAATTTTAGCTTCTTTCAGGTGAAAAGAGAATACTACCTTCTAAATAGTTTCTGAACTCTTATAATTTTTTCACCTATATTTAACTTGGCAATATTTCTTAAGGAACCTGACTTTATTAGGTATTTTAAAAGTATATTATCTCTGCATCTCTCATATTTTGTCACTTTTCAGGATGTCATTACAGTGTGAATATCTGCCTAGAGTCTTGCAACATGGTTGTCCTGAGTGAATTTTATTACCTAATTACAATATTAAGTTCAAGTGTTCAAAAATAGATACAAAACAAACACAAATCACTTTTGTTAAGTACTTGATTTGCCTCATGGGAACAGAAGCACATGCGCATATACAAGAGTATCTAACTTAGCCAGGAGAATTCATCATTCTGAGTGCATCCTCATGTTTTAGAAGAAGGTCTTAGAACATTAGCATATAAATTATGAGATCAGTTAAGACAGATTCTCCTCATAATGATTTCGGTTAAATGTTAAGTCATAATGCTTTAAATTAAAATATTGAAGATATTAATTTCTATGTTTTTCATTTAAGACTAGTTTCATTCTAGTTCAGTATGTTCCAAGGAAAAAATATTTAAGGTGCGCATTGATTTTTTTCTGATACATTTCTTTAGTTATTATTTTCTGTTCAACTAGTCCAAATGGAGTAGAATAGGAGGGCTTCTACTCTATGGCACTAGGAAAAAACTATTTTTATTATTGCTGACCAAAATGAAGATGGAAGAAATGCTTTTGCATATCAGCTAATCTTGGTATCTACTTCCCAATGCTATGGTTAATTTAAAATAGGTTACAACATGTAACTCAACACTCTAGCATTATATTTCAACCCACAACTATGTTTTTAGCTAAAAATCTCTGTCTGCTTTGAATTTTAACTATTTTTAAAGTCACTTCAACATATCTCTCAAATTTATATGAGAAGTAGATGAGATATAAGATAAACACTACTTATGGGGAATGTTCTGTTAGGGTCTGAATTCAAGCTAGCCAGACAAAATCTCTGAGCTCTCTAACACAGTGATAAACTGATGTGAAACTTATATAAGAACAATGTTCTGGAAGTGCAGAAAGCTAGAAATGGGGTTGAATACGTGCCCTGTGCCTGCATTAGAATACCAATATATTTAGTTTATTCAAAATTAAATTTACTCAAAATTAAACTAACATATTCATTATGATAATAAGTAATGGATTTGAGTCACTCTAAAATGTGAAAGGCCATTTTAAAATGTATTGTGATTTGGGAAAGAAAAATGAAAAGCTTAGAGGAAATGCTATATTAGCACAGGGATATTTAAAGTAGAAGTAATGAGTTTCCGTTATATAATTTTAATGATATTTGTATTACCCAATAATGGATTTAGTCTTTATAATTAATAATAAAAAATAAAGTTCAGTGGGATTTAGTTCTGCCTTAGAACTAATATAGCTTAATTTCTTCTATGATACTATTTTTGTTTTCATAAAGCTAATACTTGATGTTCCCTAGGTTTGATTCTATTTTCTTATCCATTGACCTCTTTCTAATGTGAAGAAATTTTTTTCAGGTTTATGACACATGCTGTAAGTAAAAAGTTTGTTCACCAAAGAAAGTATGATGCTTTATAAAAATTCTTTTTTTTGCCAAAACATGATTACCTAAAATATGTACTTGAAAATGATATTTTCTGTCAGACTTAAGACAGAGAGAATGTGTCATAAAATAACCTACAACAGAATTCTGTTCCTAAACAATATCCAGTTAGAGCTAATTTAGCTGATATTTTAAAAGTGTTGTAAAATTTGTTTGAGGCATCTTTGTATATTAGTCCCCTGCTCAGCATGACCAAATGCTCTACTATACAAAGCATTATCCTTTCTTTCAACATGATTATATATGTATTTTCTTATGTTATTCTACCAGGGGTGCCATGATGTCGGAAGAGTATGTATCATTTCACAAATGTACACATATAAAACTTGTCCTCTGTACATAGCCATATTGCAGGCAATGAGGAACAGAACCAGTTCAAACACACTATCATTCAACTACACCTACCCAAAGAGTCATTTCCAGGTTCAAAGATTCACTGCAATAATTCTAAGAGATTAATAAAACCAAAGTCTGTTATAATATGTGGGTATAATTCCCTTGGGTTATTTGACTTGGACAAGTTAGAGAAAAGAAATTTCAGAAGAAACAATTGATGCAAAGACTGAGAGTTCATTAACAATAACAGACATTGATTGAGCTCTTATTTATGACAGGTACCATACAAGCCATTCCTAAACATATTATGTTCCTTACTTTTATATTTTGCTTAATGTATATAGGTTAATTTTACCAATGTTTCCTAAGATTTTAACACATTTGCTTTAACATTCATTTGTAGGAATAGGTACATTTCAGCAATATTAAAATTGTACCAATTATGTTCCCAATCTATTTCTTTAAGTCACAGTTTATTTATGTTTATTTTCCTCCAAATAACAAACTATTTTTTATTAGGAAATGTCCTAATCCACTGTTAGAACTTCAAAAGTACTGAGTCATTTAACTGAGAAAACTTGGCAGATTTTATTAACTCACTTGTCAAAAGACTTGAAATAGATCAAATTAAATAACCATCTTATGTCAAGTAGATTTCAAACAGTTCAACTGACCATAATAAGACAGTTGACCCTTGAGTAATGCAGGGGTTATGAGAGCCAACATCCACACAGTCAAAAATCTGAATATAATCTTGATTACCCCCAAATTTAACTATTAATATCCTACTTTTTTTTAAAGATTTTATTTTTATTTGCTAGAGAGAGAGAGTACACACATGAGAGAGAGTGAGTGTGAGTACAAGCAGGGGGAGCGGCAGGCAGAGGGAGAAGCAGATTTCCTGCTGACCAAGGAGCCCGATGTGGGACTCAATTCCAGGATCCTGGGATCATGACCCGAGCCGAAGGCAGCCGCCCAACCAAATGAGCCACCCAGGCGTCCCAATAGCCTACTGTTGACCAAAAGCATTACCAGTAACATAAACATTTGATTAATACTATTTTGCATGTTATATGTATTTCATACTGTATTATTACAATAATGTAAGCTAGAGAAGAGAAAATATTATTAAGAAAATCATATGGAAGGATGGGGGGAAAGATGGTGGAGGAGTAGGAGACCCTATTCCAACCAGTCCCTTGAATTGAGCTGGATATCCACCAGACCACTCTGAACACCCACAAAATCAGCCTGAGATGTAAGAAGATAGATCTGGATCTCTACAAGCAGAATATCCCAGGAGGTTGGTTTCAAGGTACAAAGCAGGGACCCGTGATTCCATGGGCAGATATCAGAAGATAAACAGAAGGTGGAGGGAGCCATGGGGATCCTGCACTGCCAGTGAGTGAAAACCTCCCTCGCTGGGGGCAAGGCACAGACTTGAGACCAGTAGCAGTGGGGAAAGGACTTTAGGGCAGCCCCCCGGACTGAAACCTGGAGCGGCGGGGCCATGTGTGTGAACTGAGGGTGGCTGGCAGTTTTAGAAGCACAAAGGGCAGAGACATGCCCCAGCCCTGACCTGGAGGCAGGACTGGGAGTGCTGCTGAGGGGCACACAACCCAGGACGCTGCAGTTTTTAGCAGCATAGACAGAAACAGAGATAGTGTGGCATGGAGAGCTCACTGAAGAACAGACTGAGATCTCTCTGTTCTGAGGCAGAGGGTTGAAAACAGTCTCTTCTGCTCTGACTCTAGGAAGAGATGTGGAAAGACACCAGGGAAAGCCGCCAAAGAACAAAAACCCCCCAAAAATGGTTTTCACTGAGCCCATCCCCCCCCACAGGGGGCAGGGCAACTTTGCCCAAACAAGGTTGCCTGAGTAACAGTGGGGCAGGACCATCCCCCAGAAGACAGGCTGGGAAAACAAGAGGCTGACAACCCTAAGGTTCCTATAAAAAGCAGAAACATTTACCAATGTTTCCTAAGATTTTAACACATTTGCTTTAACATCCATTTGTAGGATCTTGCTTGGGTTGCATCTTGCTTGGGGTGTGGTCAATAATTTGGACTCTGTACATTCCCTCAACCATCCCTCAACAGAATGACTAAGAGGACGAAACCCCAAAAGAGGAAAGACTCAAGAGACTGTGACTTCTGCCACAGATTTACAAATGGATACAGATATAACCAAGATGTTGGAAATGGACTTCAGGGTAGCAGTTATGAAGGCAATAGCTAGAATGGAGAAATTGATCAATGGTAACATAGAATCTCTAAGGGCAGAAATGAAAGCTGAACTGGCAGAATTTAAAAATGCTATCAATGAGATCCAATCTAATCTAGATACTCTAACAGCTAGAGTAAGTGAGGCAGAAGAACGAATTAGTGATCTAGAAGACCAATTAATAGAAAAGAATGAAAAAGAGGAGGCCGGGGAGAAACAACTCAAAATCCATGAAAACAGAATCAGAGAAATAAGTCACACCATGAAACATTCCAGTGTCAGAATTATTGGGATCCCTGAGGAGGTGGAGAGAGAGAAAGGACTAGTAGATATATTTGAGCAAATTATAGGTGAGAACTTCCCTAATCTGGGGAATGAAACAAACATTCGTGTCCTAGAGTGGAGAGGACTCCTCCCAAGGTCAAGGAAAACAGGCCAAGGCCCCAGCATGTAATAATAAAACTCGCAAATCTTAGAACCAAGGAAACCATCTTAAGGGCAGTTAGGGGGAAGACATTCCTTATGTACAAAGGGAGATACATCAGAATAACGTCAGACCTATCCACAGACACCTGGCAAGCCAGAAAGGGCTGGCAAGACATATTCATGGTATTAAATGAGAAGAACATGCAGCCAAGAATACTTTATCCAGCAAGGCTGTCATTTAGAATGGATGGAGACGATGCAGAGCTTCCACAACTGGCAGAGACTGAAAGAATATGTAACCATTAAGCCAGCCCTGCAAGAAATATTAAGTGGGGTTCTATAAAAGGAGAAAGACTCCAAGAGTGATATAGAACAGAAATTTACAGAGACAATCTATAGAAACAAGGACTCAAAGGCAACATGATGACAATAAATTCATATCTTTCAATAATCACTCTCAATGTGAATGGCCTAAATGCTTCCATAAAACAGCACAGGGTTGCAGATTGGATAAAAAGATAGGACCCATCCATATGCTGTCTACAAGAGACTCATTTTGAACCTAAAGGTACATCCAGACTGAAAGTGAGGGGATGGAGATCCAACTTCCATGCCAACGGACCTAAAAAGAAAGCTAGGGTAGCAATTCTTATATCAGACAAATGAGATTTTAAGCTAAAGACTGTAGTTAGAGACACAGAAGGACACTATATCATTCTTAAAGGGTGTATCCAACAAGAAGATCTAACAATTGTAAATACCTATGCCCCCAACATGGGAGCAGCCCTCTACATAAGCCAACTGTTAACCAAAATAAAGAGTCATATTGATAATAATATGTTAATTGTAGGAGACCTCAATACTCCACTCTCAGCAATAGACAGATCATCTAAGCAGAAAATCAACAAAGAAACAAGAGCCTTGAATGACACACTGGACCAGATGGACCTCATAGATATACACAGAACATTCCACCCTAAAACAACAGAATACTCATTCTTCTCGAGTGCACGCAGAACTTTCTCCAGAATAGACCACATACTGGGTCACAAATCAGATCTCAACTGATACCAAAAGATTGAGATTATTCCCTGCTTATTCTCAGACCATAATGCTTTAAACCTGGAACTGAATCACAAGAAAAAATTTGGCAGAAATTCAAACACTTGGAAGCTAAAGACCACTCTGCTCAAGAATGTTTGGGTCAACAGGAAATCAAAGAAGAACTTAAACAATTCATGGAAACCAATGAGAATGAAAACACATTGGTCCAAAACCTATGGGATACAGCAAAGGCGGTCCTAAGGGGGAAATACATAGCCATCCAAGCCTCACTTAAAAAAATAGAAAAATCCTGAATTCACCAACTAACTTTACACCTTAAAGAACTGGAGAAAAAGCAACATACAATGCCTAAGCCACACGTTAGAAGAGAAATAATTAAGATTAGAGCAGACAACAATGATTTAGAAACCAGAAACACAGTAGATCAACTCAATGAAACTAGAAGCTGGTTCTTTGAAAGAATTAATAAGATCAATAAACCACTGGCCAGACTTACCAAAAGAAAAGAAAAAGGACCCAAATTAATAAAATTATGAATGAAAGGGAAGAGATCATGACTAACACCAAGGAAATAGAAACAATTATTAGAAATTGTTAACAACTATATGCCAATAAATTAAGCAACGTGGAAGAAATGGATGCCTTCCTGGAAACCTATAAACTACCAAGACTGAAACAGGAAGAAATTAACAACCTGAATAGGCCAATAACCAGCAATGAGATTGAAGCAGAGATCAAAAACCTCCGAAAAAACAAGACTCCAGGGCCTGATGGATTCCATGGGGAATTCTACCAAACATTCAAAGAAGAAATAATACTTATTGTCCTGAAGCTGTTTCAAAAAATAAAAACAGAAGGAAAGTTTTCAGACTCATTCTATGAGGCCAGCATTACCTTAATCCCCAAACCAGGCAAAGACCTCATCAAAAAGGAGAATTTCAGACTGATATCCCTGATGAATATGGATTCCAAAATTCTCAACAAAATCCTAGCTAATAGGATCTAACAAAACATTAAAAGGATCATCCACCACTACCAAGTGGGATTTATCCCCGGGATGCAAGGGTGGTTCAACATTCGCAAACAATTCAATGTGATAGAACACATTAAGAAGAGGAGAGAGAAGAACCATATGGTCCTCTCAATTGATGAAGAAAAAGCATTTGACAAAATACAGCATCCTTTCCTGATTAAAACTCTCCAGAGTATAGGGATAGAGGGAACATTCCTCAAGTTCATAAAATCCATCTATGAAAGACACACAGTGAATATCATCCTCAATGGGGAAAAGCTGAGAGCCTTTCCCTTAAGATCAGGAACATGTCAAGGTTGCCCACTCTCACCACTATTGTTCAACATAGTACTAGAAGTCCTAGCAACAGGAATCAGACAACAAAAAGAAATAAAATGTATTCAAATTGGCAGAGAAGTCAAACTCTCACTCTTCGCAGATGACATGATACTTTATGTGGAAAATTCAAAAGACTCCACCCCCAAATTATTAGAACTCATACAGCAATTCAGTAATGTGGCAGGATACAAAATCAACGGACAGAAATCAGTTGCTTTCTTATACACTAACAATGCAACTGTAGAAAGAGAAATTAGAGAATCAATTCCATTTACAATAGCATCAAAAACCATAAGATACTTTGGAATAAACCTAACCAAAGAGGTAAAGGATCTATACTCTAGGAACTACAGAACACTCATGAAAGAAATTGAAGAAGGCATAAAAAGATGGAAAAATATTCCATGCTCATGGATCAGAAGAAAAAACATTGTTAAAATGTCTATGCTGCCAAGAGCAATCTATACCTTCAATGCCATCCAGATCAGGATTCCAATGACATTTTTCAAAGTGCTGGAACAAACAATCCTAAAATTTGTATGGAATCAGAAAAGACCCTGAATCACCATGGAGTGCTGAAAAAGAAAAACAAAGCTGGGGGCATCACTTTGCTTGATTTTAAGCTATATTACAAAGCCATGATCAACAAGACAGCATGGTACTGGCACAAAAACAGACATATAGACCAATGGAACAGAATAGAGAGCCCAGATATGGACCCTCAACTCTATGGTCAAATAATCTTCGACAAAGCAAGAAAAAATATGTAATGGAAAAAAGACAATCCCTTCAATAAATGGTGCTAGGAAAATTGGACAGCTATATACAGAAGAATGAAACTCGACCATTCTCTAACACCATACACAAAGATAAACTCAAAATGAATGAAAAACCTCAATGTGAGACAGGAATCCATCAAAATCCTAAAGGAGAACAAAGGCAGTAACCTCTTTGACATCGGCCACAGCAACTTCTTTCAAGATACAACTCCAAAGGCAAGTGAAACAAAAGCAAAAATGAACTTTTGAGACTTAAGATAAAAAGCTTCTGCACAGCAAAGGAAACAGTCAAAAAAACAAAGAGGCAGCCCACAGAATGGGAGAAGATATTTGCAAATGACACTACAGACAAAGGGCTGGTATCTAAGATCTGTAAAGAACTTCTCAAACTCAACACCCAAAAAACAAATAATCAAGTCAAAAATGGGCAGAAGACATGAACAGATGCTTCTCCAAAGAAGACATACAAATGGCTAACAGACACATGAAAAAATGTTCATCATCAGTAGCCATCAGGGAAATTCAAGTCAAAACCGCATTGAGATACCACCTTACACCAGTTAGAATGGCAAAAATTGACAAGGCAAGAAACAACAAATGTTGGAGAGGTTGTGGAGAAAGGGGAAACTTCTTACACTTTTGGTGAGAATGCAAGTTGGTACAGCCACTTTGGAGAACAGTGTGGAGGTTCCTCAAAAAATTAAAAATAGAGCTACCCTATGACCCAGCAATTGCACTACTGGGTACTTACCCCAAAGACACAGATGTAGTGAAAAGAAGGGCCATATGCACCCCAATGTTCATAGCAGCAATGTCCGCAATAGCCAAACTGTGGAAAGAGCTGAGATGCCCTTTAATGGATGAATGGATAAAGAAGATGTGGTCCATATATACAATGGAATATTACTCAGCCATCAGAAAGGATGAATACCCAACTTTTACATCAACATGGATGGGACTGGAGGAGATTATGCTAAGTGAAATAAGTCAAGCGGAGAAAGTCAATTATCATAGGGTTTCACTTATTTGTGGAACATAAGGAATAGTATGGAGGACATTAGGAGAAGGAAGGGAAAAATGAAGGGGGTGAAATCAGAGGGGGAGATGAACCATGAGAGACTATGGACTCTGAGAAGCAAACTGAGGGTTTTAGAGGGTAGGGGTGTTGGGGGATGGGTCAGCCCGGTGATGGGTATTAAGGACGGCACATATTGCATGGAGCCCTGGGTGTTATACGAAAACAATGAATCATGGAACGCTACATAAAAAACTAATGATGTACTGTATGGTGACTAACAACAATAAAATTAAATTAAATTAAATTTAAAAAATCATATGGAAGAGAAAATACATTTACAGTACTGGACTGTATTTATCAAAAATAAATCCACATATAAGAGGACACCTGCAGTTCAAACCCATTTTGTTCAAGAAGCAACTGTATTAAGCAATCTAATTACACAAAGCAAATGGTGATGCACAAAGCCCACACTCCTGGGTTTTATAATATAAACTATCTTTTAAAAATAAAACAATTAGGGGTGCCTGGGTGGCTCAGTCGTTAAGCGTCTGCCTTCGGCTCAGGTCATGATCCCAGAGTCCTGGGATCGAGCCCCGCGTGGGGCTCTCTGCTCAGCGGGAAGCCTGCTTCTCCCTCTCCCACTCCCCCTGCTGTGTTCCCCCTCTAGCTGTGTCTCTGTCAAATAAATAAATAAAATCTTTAAAAAATAAACAAATAAAAAAAATAAAACAATTATGAAACTTTATAAATCATATAATTTCTTACTATTTGGACCAGTTTTATAATAAAATTTATTTCAAAGCTATTTACACTAATCATTGGCATAGCATCATAAAGATATTTACTAGAAATACATTATCCGATTTCCATAAAAAGTTTATAGCAGTAATTTTCATACCGATATTAAATTTAGAATCACCCATAGAGAGTTTCTAAATTTCCTTTCCGAAGACCCACCCAAGTCCAACTCAGAGAATATCTTTGGGGATAGTACCCAGCAAAGATATTGGTTAAATCTCCCCAGGTGATTCTAAAGTTTAAGAACCACTGGTCTACCAAAGCAAACTACCATCTGGGGAAGAAAGAAACTACAAGGATACAACAATGCTTGGTCTACTTTGTAAAGTGATTCCTCCAAGTAAAAATTGGAGCATTTCCCTCCAAAAGAGCCTGATAATTACCCTCTAAAGTATAATATGGAATCAAGTATTTTCCTAATCTTTGCTTTAATACCCCATTCCACAAGCACTTTGCATAAGAGTTGTTAGTTAAAAAGAGAGAAGGGGGAAAGTAAATTGTCAAAATAGGTATTACATTGATGCATTATTTAGATGAGATTATTGATAAAATTGCCATTAGACTAACACAATGAAGATAACTTTTCATGAGTTGCATATAGGAGCCCAGTTAATATACTTTGAGACGTGAACAAACTTTCCCTGTGCCTACTTATCTCACCTGTTGCCCTAAAATAATTGCCTTCAGAATCAGTAGTAAATAGATAACAAAAGTTGGAATATTCAAATCTAAAATATTAAAATATAAGAATAAAATAATAAATACAAAAGGAAAAAAAGGCATAGACAAACTCTTCATATCACAAAATAAATGAAAGAGCCCTAAGTTAACAGAAAACATGAGTCCTACCTACCATCTCTTTGCTTTGGCACATTACAAATTATTTGAACTTACTTCATTGTTTTTGTGTTTTCTATAGTGATTTATTAAAACTAAAGAATCCTGAAGATTCTAAGGCACCACAAAAGTCGAGGGGTAAGTCTGATAAATGTCAGTGCTATTCACTTCTAGATCCTTACATCACAGAGCCAAACATATAAGAGCTCTATATGCATGAAGTTGTGGAGAAACTGGTACCCTCACACATTGTTGCTAAGATTATAAAGTGATGCATCCATCCACTTTGGAAAAAAATTTGGTAGTTCCTCAAAATATTAAATATAAAGTTACCATATGATTTAAAATTTTCATTCCCAGGAAAATACCCAAAATAAATGAAAACATAGGTCTACATAAACACTTGTATATCAATGTCCACACAGCATTATACATTAGAGCCAAAAAATGGAACAATTCAAATGTCTATCAAGTGATGATAGATAAACATTCAGTGGAGTCTATGCAATGGAAATTTGTTTGACAATCAAAAGGAATGAAATACCTACTGTGACATGGATGAACCTTGAAAATACTATGCTAAATGAAAGAAGTCAATCATAAATGTCCAGAATAGGCAAATCTATAGAGACAGAAATTAGACTATTGATTATCTAGGGCAGGTCACAGGGTAGGAAAGAATGAGGAGTGATTGCTAGTGGGTCCTTACATCACTCCTCTGCAGGCGATATGAATGTTCCAAAATTAGATGATAGTGATGATTGTACAACTCTGGAAATACATTGAAAGCCACTGAATTGTATATTTTAGGTGGATAAATTGGATGTGTGGTATATGAAGTATAATTCAATAAGTCTGTTTTTTTAAAAAACTTAATATGTGCTATTAGACTGACTGATGGACTTGGCTTCCAAAAAGGCACACAATGGGTGCCTGGGTGGTTCAGTCGGTTAAGTGTGAGACTCTTGATTTCCGCTCAGGTCATGGTCTCAGGGTTCTGGGATCAAGCACTACATGGACTCTTTACTCAGCATGGAGTCTGCTTGAGATTCCCTCTCTCCCTCTCCCCACCCCTCGCTCTTGCTGTCACACTCTAAAATAAATAAATAAATCTTAAAAAAAAAAAAAAAAGCACATGAAAACAAGAGAGCTCCTTGGGGATGAAGCCAATGTGTCCAGGATCTAGGGATGGATTAGGGGCAAATTGCCATTGAAAATTTCTCCAAAAGTAATGCCTCCCAAAATGATCAAGAGAACAGTTATTATGAAACTAATGGAGACAATCTTACATTATCTGCTTCTCAAGCTTTTAAAAGCTATTCCTATCAATAAAAATTAGAAGTCTGTGTCTAATATTTGTCCATATGCTTGAAATACAATTCTTTCTCCCAAAATAAATATGTTGGAAGATAACTGCTTCTATCTACTTTTGAATTCTGTTCTAGTTCCATCTCTCACACCCATTACCACAGATGAAAATGGGTTAAAGTTGTAGGAAGTGTTGTATTCTAAAGAAAAAGGAGGCACTTTTTTTTACATTTCTTATGTAAATGTACATTTACATTTTTATATAAGCCTTTTACATTTATATATACATTTGCAAAACCCAGAAGAATGGACTCTGGTTTGATTGAAAACCCCAGAGAAGTATCTGTATCTCCTTTATGAATTAAATTCCTGAATCAAATGATCTCCTCCCCTGATGTTCACGTGTCCCATCTGCAAAATGGTCATCTTATAGGTGGGATTGTGATATGAACAAAATGACCTAATATGTGAAAACTATAATTTGTATTTCAGGAAAAAAAAAAAAGAAATATTTCACTGTACCACAAGTATGTCGAGTACATTCTCTATATACTTTAACTAGCACTGAATATGTTAATTAAACTATGTTAAGGAGATTTTTCTCTTCAGTGTAAGTTTTAAGAAAAGATCAATGTCATATGTAGCATAGAGGGCATAGGTCATGATCCTGGCTTCTTTTTGGATGTTGCCTTGCACTGTCTCACACTGGCTTTTCTAACCATATCTAGTCAATAAGTCCTATAGCTTTAACATGGACTTCCTCATTCTCTTTCTAGCCCCATTGCTGCTTTCTCACTAAATCTATTTTTATCTCTCTTTAGACTCTTCAGACATTCCCTTGGTTTTGTTTTCTTTTGTTGTGTTTTGTTCCTTATAACTTAGAATATAATTTGTAAAATGAAATATCTCACATATGGAAGTAGGCTCACTGCTATAACTAGTAGGCTCCTACCCCTCTTTCCAATATCATAGTCACAGCAAAAGTTAATTTCTTGATCACAACAGCCATGAGGCCAGCTCATGGCAGCCTTCCTCCATGTATTCATTCAGGACCCAGCTGGCTGGGTCTCTGTCATCTTCTACAGGTGGCCTCACAACAACACTGGATCACCTGATGGAGGGAAGGGTATAGAAAGAAAGGTTTGGAATGTCTTTATGTTAGGCCTGGGAAAATGGCCCATCACTTCCACTCACATTCCTCTGGCTAAAAGTAAGTTAGTTGAGCGCATACAAGTGGAAAGGAACATGGAGAATTAGTATTGCTTTGCACTCAGGAAGAGGAGGAAAATATAGATTTTGGTTATTGGGTAGAAATTTCTGCCATTTTCCAAATATCATTCCTCTAAGTGAAAGCTATTATAAATAACAAGGCTGAGATAAAACAGTTAGACATGGATAAAGCAGGGGTGAGAGAGCTCAGATATAGGGTTTTTTTGTAAAGTGATGGTCATCCATGATGGAAGACGATGAGCCCATCAGTAATATTAGTAGGTATAGAAATCAGGGAATATCTATGTTGGTGGGAAAAGTACTCTTACACCAAATTCTGAGAAGCAAAAAAGCATAGCTACTGAGACATGCTTTGTTTTTGTTTTGTAGAAATCTTTCACTGTATTAATAGAAGTTGAATAAAAATTGTAAAGAAACTTGGGGAGCTATCCTAGCCCCTCCCCCTTTTCCCAAAGATCCCACTTGCTAGTAGTCTATTGAAGAAAATTCAACAAAATACAGTAGGAGTTTTTTTTTTTAAAGAATAAACACAACATCTATACAAATATCCTATAAGAAGAAAAATAGCAATAAAACTTAACTGAAAAGTAAAAATGCAAAGAAAAATGCCATCTCAAAGTGACAAAAATTGTTAACACAACATTAGAAATTAGATAAAAGTATTAAGAAAAATAAAGAGAATCTGTGTAATCATATTTAAAAATAAAATGGTAAAATTTAAGAGAGTTAAACCTATTGACAAAATTTAGGTGAAAAGGACACAAGCTAATTTGTTGTTTTGCCTCTTGCTCATATCAGAGAGCCATTAAAATTTGTCTGAAAATGAAGATTGAATGTATTATACAGAATTATATGTATAAAGGTAACTGCTATACTAAAAATACAAACATTCCTAAATATAAGAGTTACAAACATGAAACATATGAAAGTGTTTAGAATCATTTATAAGAGGCACACAAATTCCGAGTGCTTTGAGATATTTTTTATGAACTCAGATGAGCCAATATTTAAAATTAATTGCATGTTCCATCACTAAGGCTATTAGAATATAATAGGTTCTCTTTTACATTGCTTCTGAGAGTGCAAAAGTGGTATAAATGCTAGGGAAGGTAATTTATTTATCATCTAAAATCTATTATGATTATAAAAAATTCATTTTTGGTCCAACAATTCCATTTCTTGGACCCTATCCTATTGGCTTCTTGCATACATATAAAATGTCATGTGCACAGTGCTCCTCACTGAAGTAGTGATTATAATAAAGATTAGAAACAACCCAAATGCTCATCATTTGGTTCCTTACAAACTATAGAAATGATCCCTGAAAGTATAGTCTTCATTTGGTTCCTTACAAAGGGACTTGTTAAATAAAGTGTTATCCAGGGCGCCTGGGTGGCTCAGTTGGTTAAGCGACTGCCTTCGGCTCAGGTCATGATCCTGGAGTCCTGGGATCGAGTCCCGCATCGGGCTCCCTGCTCGGCAGGGAGTCTGCTTCTCCCTCTGACCCTCCTCTCTCTCATGTGCTCTCTCTCTCTCATTCTCTCTCTCAAATAAATAAATAAAATCTTTAAAAAAAAAAAGTGTTATCCACACAGTGAAATACAATACAGATGTGGAAAAGAATGGGAGAGATCTAGCCTATAAATATAGAAATATTGTCAATTTAAGAAAAAGAAGAAAAGATCAATTGGGGATAGATAAAATTTGGGCATATGGAGATTGAGAATAATAAGGCTTATCTATGTGTTTCTTTTTCTACTGTTTAAATTTTAAGTTGGTTGAATGTATTATCCATTCAATTAATGATATACTTACTATATATATATACATATATATGTATGTATATATATGTATATATATATATATATATAAAGCACCTACAAATGGTTAGTATATGCCATAAATACAGCAATGAATCAGAGACAGGCACAGGGCTGCTCTGGATTTCAGGATGCTTAAATTTTAGTCAGAAAATCTGGCATATAAAACTGGTCTTTTATAATCTTGATTTTTTTTTTCTACTGCTAATTAACATAATTTTAAGTTCATGTAATACATATGTCCCATAGTTCTCCTATTGGGCTGCTAGTCTAATTTTTTTTAAAGATTTTATTTATTTATTTGAGAGAGAGAGACAGCGAGAGAGGGAACACAAGCAGGCGGAGTGGGAGAGGGAGAAGCAGGCTTCCCGACGAGCTGGGTTCCCAATGCGGAGCTCGATCCCAGGACCCTGGGATCATGACCTGAGCTGAAGGCAGATCCTTAAGGACTGATTAAAGAAACCATACACAACCGTACATAACAACATAAGACTTAATCATTCTGCAGAGACTGAAGACTTCCAAGCAGTATTTTGAGAGTTTGTTCCCAAAATAAAGGCTATAAAGGTTTCCAAAGTATGCTTTATGAGGTTAAATAAAATTTTGTAGAAATTTGAAAAGGAGATGATTTCTAGTTATCAGTTAGAAAACGAAATCTGTAATAAGAAAAACACACTTGAGCACCAATTGAAGCGTCAAACCCTAGAGACAATTTTCATCTACCAGTTTGATTTTAACGAAGTCAGAACTACTGATGTGATCTCTAAAACATTATTACAGGACACAATTAGTGCACAGAATTCCACCCTCATTTTCTATTGAGCAGAAAATACTATAAGGGGGAGTAATCCATACTGGAAAATATTACACTGATCTATTATTCAGGGAAACTCTCATGTCATTTGATTAGATGAAAAGATAATATTCATCCTTTTCCTTTACAAGGAAAAAGCAGAAGATGTATGAACTGGTATGTTTTATATTTTAACTAGGAATATATCTTAAAATGAATATACAAAGAAACCTCTCATGTATGCAGAAAATCAGATTTGTAATAAAATGAGTAACTAAATAGGAAAGTCACTCAAATGAGAAAATAGAAATTTCCCAGTACCTTGAATGGTTCCTGTGGAACAACTTACTCTCCTGATTACACCATTTTCCTAAAATATATATAATTACTTTTTCCTGCTATAAACATTATATTAGTTAAGTCTCACTGCATTTTTATTATTTTCCTGCATTTTTATTATTTTCCTAATAATTATATTTAGATATGCTTTAATGCATACAAGCTATAGCTATTAATGCATATTAGCTATAGCTAATCCATTTTCAATATTGTATAGTATTCCACTATATAAATAAACCTCAAAGTTCTTACCACATTATATATAGTATATTTAAAAAAGTAAATAAACATTAGTATTTTTTACATATTTGTACTGTTATGAATAATGCTTAAAGGAAATGTTTTATATACTTAGGGATAGAATGGTAAGTGCTAGGTTATATTTTATCTTTATAATAATTGCTTTAACATTTATTTTTTTCTTATATTAATGCAGCTTCTCCAGTTCTCTCTGTTTAATGTTTTCCTTGTAGTTTTTTTTTTAATTTTTATCAACAACTAGATTATTCAATAATGATGTCAAACCGAAACAGATTATTCATCACCAACACACCTATCCTTACAGAAAACCAAAAGCAGAAGGAAAATGATCCTAGATATAATCAAAGAAATAGAGGAAGGAAAGAGGAGTTTGAGAAAGAGCAAATAGACATTAGTATCTGGTATAAGAAATAATACTATATTGACTTACTAGGTTAAAGTGTATATAGAATTTAAAAATATTTTATTATGAAAACAATCATGAAAGTTATAGAAAATATGAATGGAATTAAATATATCTAATTCTCGTGGCACCTGGGTGGCTCAGTCGTTAAGTGTCTGCCTTCAGCTCAGGTCATGATCCCAGGGTCCTGGGATCGAGCCCCGCATGGGCTCCCTGCTCCTGCTTCTCCCTCTCCTATTCCCCCTGCTTGTGTTCTCTCTCTCACTGTGTCTCTCTCTATCAAATAAATAAACAAAATCTTTAAAAAAATAAAAAAAATAAGTATATCTAATTCTCTATCATTATTGGAGGAGGGCAAAGAGAAATAATTTGTGTTAGACCTTAATATGATAATGACACATGCCCAAATCTCTACTGTGGTCCTCCACAATATAACCTTTTCTGGGGCACCTGGGCGGCTCAGATGGTTAAGCATCTGCCTTCGACTCCGGTCATCACCTTCAGGTCCTGGGATCAAGTTCCATTCTAGCTCCCGGCTTAGTGGGGAGTCTGCTTCTCCCTCTCCCTCTGCCTCTCCCCCTCCTTGGCTCTCTCTCTCTCTCAAATGAATAAATAAAATCTTTAAAAAAATTTTAAAAATTAAAAAAAACATTTTATGATGACACAAATGTTATATATTTGCACTGTTCAGTACTATTGCCTAGACACAAAGAGCACTGGAAATGTAGTTTGTGTGCCAATTTTAAATTTTATTCAATTCTAACAATTCAATTTTAACCACACCCATGTAACTAGAAGCTATCACAGTGCATAGCAAAGCTCTAGGGTAATAATTTAAATAAGAGAAAATTTAATAACTAATTAGTTAATACAGAAAAAATGGTCAAAAACAAATATTTAAACCAGAAACATAAGAAAGTAGAGAAGTATTATTGAAAATGAATTTTTTGAGAGAAATTTTTGTTTGTTTCTGTCAGTTACCTTGGCATTGTTTTAAATTAAAATATTGTTATGAAGTTTTTGTGAAAATATAAGTTTGAATTTCATTCTAAAGTCATGGGACATCCATGGTTATGAATTCTCAGTGGAAATATATAACTTTTCCTCCTTCTCGAGTGCCATCTTTGAGATAGGAAAGTCTCTTAATGTTGTGTTTTTCTCAGCAGGATTTACTTCTATATCACCCCTTACATTGCAGCTAGAGCCTCTGAATTTTCTATGAAGTGCTCCACTTGGGTTGTATCTAAGACGTTGTCTCTTACCTACAATCCTTAATTCAGTGCTTGCATTTTCTGACTCAAGATTTGGCAGACATCTGCAGTGGTAAAGTCATCTTTGGCACTAGCTAGCTCATAAAATGTCTGGTTTCACCTTTTCTTTGATTCTGAATTTCATCCCAGTTCAGGGATGCATTTTTATTACTTTCCTAATTACTCAGAATATTAGCTATTTTGATTTGGACAGATTTCTAGTTTCCCTACCACATCATGCTGTCACAAAATATAGGGTGATATGTTCTCTGTGACATTTTAGCCGATGTGACAACTGTTTATTCTTGGCTTTATCCTTTATCACTAACTGTGCTATTTTGAAATTGTAAAATTCTACATTATTACTACTGAAAGAAAAAATACTTATTCTGAAAATAATATAAAATTTACGTCTTATATTTCCCATTTTCTAATAAGCACATTGTGAGAACAAGAGGGTAGGTCTAAATGACATCAAGTAACCTAGTTCTCAAGACTTCTAAAATGTATAATAACTCCAGTGTTATGTTTCTCCCCCAAAAGGAAAACAGAAATAGAAGGTAAATTAAAAAAAAAAAAAAAAACTTATGAGATACCAAGGTCTAATGGACAAAGGACTAAATTACTTAGTAGGAATATTGAGGGTTTTTGGTTTGGTTTGGTTGTTTTGTTTTCGGTTGCTTTGGCCTTCTTATGGACCTTTTGCGACGTGAGCTAATTCCTCAATGACTCCATTTTGCCATGATAGAAATAAGATGTGTATACTCAGATAGTCTAACAATCACAAAACTCAATCAATCAATCAATCAATCAGAAGCCAAGCCAATCTTTCACTCACTGTACCTAATCTCTCTTTCCCAATAGAGAAACAGTATTTGTAACCTTCTTCTGTTCTCCCCTGGTAGGATAAGTAGGTTATTTTTACCTGTTGCATTGAAGAATTTCAAACTTGTGCCTTAAAGCTACCTCTAGATTATGGCCTAACCACCTCTGGTAGTAGTAAGACATATTAAATAGATTATCCTCATGATATTTGAATAATAGAAATAAAACTATTAAAAGATTCTTAAAAAAATGTACAATGCTTTTTGAAAGAGCAATTTGCAACCAAGAAAGCAACAAACTATTGAGAGCATAAAATCAGTTATCACTTCCTATGAACCAAATTCATAATAGTAGTATATGCCTGACTATATAAACCTTAATACTTAGGCATTTAGATTTACAGAATACTCTAATAGATTCATTATCAAGCATCTACAAGCATCTACTATTTTGTCTTTTTTCCTACAATTTTATTGTTATTCCTACACTTAACTTCAATCACAGAATCAGTGAGTTTTGCAAAGTAAAGTAGTTGTTGAAGGAAATCCTGTGCATACATAAAATAGCAGACTAGAGAGACAACTTTCAACTATCAAGCTTTGTGGCATAGACATGTTTAGCTACCTTCCCTGGCTTCCATTTCCTTATGATGTAAAGACATAGAACTAATGACTGTTAATACTTAGAATGCACCTTATACATAAGAAGTATTGGATCAAAGTCTCTATTATGGAAAGAATATAGACTATGCAGTCTAAAAGTACTGAATTTATATTCTGGCTATTTGGTCTTGTCTAGATAACTGTGGTTTTCTCAACAATACATGGAAAGCTTATACTTCCCTAACAGGTCTGTAGTGAGAAAGAAGTGGCATATGTAAAGTTTCTAGCACTGTTCTTCACATAGATAACCAATAAATATTACCTCTTCTTCTTCCTCTACTTTTTTCCCAACCCATATCAAAAAATTCTGTCTTCATTGACAAAATAACTGAGACCCAGTGAAGCCCTTTGATTTCCCCAGATTTAGGACCTACTTGCAAGTGACTGTCACTTGGCATTGTAGGTTCTTCACTCTTGCCAAGACACAAGTTGTTATACACTATTTGACAGTAATCATACATTATCCTGAATGTGCTGCTAGCACATTCACTCATCTCTGCATTTTGAATGGACTCTCCTCAGTCTCCACTTATCCCAGTTCAACATATTTTACTAGTTTGTATGGAGTCTTTGGAATCAAATCTGTTCCACTTTCTTTTTTGATTGTAGAAAAAAGAAGAGAAAGCTGGCAAAAGATGGAAGGATTTTTTTTTCACATTTTTTCAAGGCAGCTTATCTCATTTTTACCTTACAACCTTTAAGATATAAGATACCACAAATCATGCTCTAAGTAAAAGTTTTATTTAGCTTACTATTTTAAATAATATTAAAGTTAAAAAGTAATACTCTTTCTTTAAATGTCTGAGTCTTAACATTTTGGCAGCAGTTCTAAATGTCATTCTATTACATGTTAGGGCCAGTTTATTTTTAATTCCCTAGAGGAATATATCTCCAGGCATATCTAAGTCTATAATAAAAGCCAATAAGAAAATCAATTTTAATACATAGGAATTTGATTTATAGGCAACTGTTCAAAAACATATCTATTCAGCAAAACGAGATATGCCTTGGTGTTTGGATATGTAAGAACTTATCCAAATAGAAAAAAGGAATATATATTTTTATATCTTAGCATCTAATTATTTTTCAAAATATTCTGAGAGAGAGTGAACTAAGTTCTTATTCAAAGTTTGGAGATAAGGGTTTGGATTAATGTTTATACATGCTAGGCAAAGTAAAGAACTGAGTTAGTTGATTAGATACTCCAAATTGGAAAAGCACTAGTTAGTCTAAGTTGTATGATTAATAAAAATTAGTTTTGGTTTCTACTGTCTGGATATCCACTACATTCCCTAACTGCCACACAGAGATGTGCAATAATAATGTGCCCATGCTCTGAAGGGCCTATCAAACTTCACATTCTTTTCTGGAAAGGAAGCCTCAAGCCTCTTCCTAAAATTCTTTGACTTCTTCCATGTGACCTTGACAAGCCAACAAAAACTCTTGCCACAGGAAGGGTTGCATGAGCCAGAGGCAAATAAAAATAAGACAGTAATAAAAGAGGTCTTCTCTGTGTAATTTGGCTTCAGGTATCACCCAATAGCTACCTTTTTATATCAGAGTATAAAATTCATGTGCAATCATCATTTCACTCTTTGATTCTATGAATTTGACTCAAAGAGTAGAACGGTGGTTGGACCAGTAGTCAATGTACCCTTAAAATGTACCCTTAAAAGTGTGTTGAAAGGATAGATCTCATGTTAAGTGTTTTTTTTTTTCTACAGTATTTTTTAAATCACATGCATAAAGAGAATTTCACAAAGATCAGCTGGGAGTAATGGATCCCTAGTTCTAAGTGTTGGAAGATTTGATCAAGATCACCAGAACAATACATATCTCCTACAGAACATCAGATTCGCCGAATAAATTCTATGTAGTTTTGTGAAAGACAGAGACATCTTTTGATGTTGAATTTCTGTTTTTCACTACTGTTGAAGTTCAGTTTTTAGTTTTGGATGTTTCTACCAACACCTATTATGTATGCATTTTGAGATCCCTTTACTTAAAATAGTTTCAATTAGTTATTGCAATTAAAAAGTTTTAAATCCTTATCCAAGAGTATCAGCACTTCAGGCCTTAAGTATTCAGTAAGCTTCATAAAATATTGGATGAAGAGCTGATTGCCATCTGGAATGCAGATGGTGATGTGTCTGGTCTACATGTAGCCTTTGAATTCCCAGGCCTACCAACATCTACCTAGAATTTCTTGGTCTCCCAACTGAAATAAAATGTATATTCCACACTTGCAAAGTCCATTTTGGCCAGATGTTTATTACATGTACAGTCAACTAAGACCAAAGAGTATAAAAATTGCTCTTGAGGTGTATAATTTTATGGGGGCTATCAGTGAAGAACAGGTTTCAAAGATAAATATTTTTACTATAGTCTCTGAGTGGCTATATTTCTGGTGAGAGAAATCCCCCATGCTATCTAGTTATTGTGTATATCCTTATAATAAACTTTTAGAGCATAAGGCCTTTGAATTTGCTATATTTTTCTACCTGGAATACTTTGCAAATAGACCATAACATGATAGACCTATTTTCTTCCTTAGGTTCAGCCCAAAATATTATATTCTTCTCTAATCAATCAAAGCAAGGCTGCCTGACTCCTATCACTTCCATTCATTTTAGATTCCATTTTACCATTAAATATACTTCCCAGCATTCAGCACTATTCAATGATTTGTTCATTTGTTGTAATACAGGTTAATTGCCTTGATTCCTCACTAGTTCATAAGTTTTTGTGAGCAGAAATCTCCTTTCTTGCTCATTACTGAAATCACAGCACTGAAAACAGCATTTTCCATGTAGAAAGACTTCAATATGCATTTTCAAAGATTGAATGTGCCCAGATATTGCTAAGTGTTTCCCACAGACACTATTCTCAGAAGATATAAAGGAGAAATTTGCAAAAGGGAATAATAAACTCATAATTCAAGTAACAATTCAATTTAATAAATTAAAGATATTGAATAGTCCTGGAGTGAAAACAAACTCTGTTCAACTTTTTTTAAATTTTATTATGTTATGTCAATCACCATACATGACATCATTAGTTTTTGATGTAGTGTTCCATGATTCATTGTTTGCATATAACACCCAGTGCTCCATTCAGTAGGTGACCTCTTTAACTTTTTTTTTTTTTTTAACCAGAAGTCCCACCCTTACTTTTTAACAGAACTCTATTTGGTGAAATATTTATCCCTAAGAATTAGTGTTCATTGGGACATATTTTGTTCATTGCTAATGCAAGGTAACCTTGGTATGCCCCTTTCTTGAAACCTAGAAGGAATTAATACGAAGGGAAGACAGGTCAGTTGTTTTATTCACCTAACATGTCATGTGGTAAGGTTTTTAATTGAATTTAATCCTCCTCATGCTTTGTCTGAAACAATATATTCTGGGCTGCATATTTGGTGTCAAGAATGGAATTTAGTAGGATTATTGGTGCAACAAAATCCAGTCAATGTGAAATCCATCAACCCCAAATCTCTATTAATTATCATGTCACCAAATTCACTGTGCACATTCAAGATAGCTCTACAAGATCTCACTTCTCAAAACTGTATGTTATTAACCTTTATTTTTAATATATTTATATAAAGGACATAACAAATGTATGAATAGTCTAAACTAGAATTATTAAAAAGTTAGATCAATCCATTTTGTAACAGTTTTACTGTTGTAGTCAAAGGAATGCAGTATTCAGAGGAAAAATTGGCAAAGGCGTTTTTGCCATAGTGTATGGCGTCACATGCTCACAGAAGAACTAGAAGAAAACACTGAAAAATTAGTTTATGTGTACTATAATAGCTAATAGCAAAGCACTTTATATGCATTATTTTATTTCTTAGGTCAATAAGACATGAAACATTTCTATGTCATAACATGGACATTTATTAGTCACAGTTTGTAAATAAAGAAGCTGTGGTTCAAAGAAGTTAAATAAGCACTAGATCTCACTTTGCTTAACATGCTGTGGGCAAGTCACAGGCATGTTTTTTTTTCATATTCTGAAGCCTGTATGCCTAGACACCTGTGTTTCATGGCTGATCATCATTTTAAGGATAGTTTTCCAACAGTCAAAACAAGTCTGGCTTCTCATTACAGGAACCAAAATCTATCTTTATGCACATGAATATAGTGTATGGACAAGAAAGAAATCTGCCTGTAAAAAGTCAAGAAGCAATTGACTGAAGGCACAGAAGTTTATGAATAAAGGCAAACCTTGAAAAGATATAAAGGGAAAAAGGAGAAAAGAAAAAGACAACCTCAAAGAATCAAAGCAACAGGGTTACTACCGAAGGGTAGCAGAACATGCCACCCCAAAATATTCCATATTGGCCTATGGATTATTTTGTGCTAGCAGCACTTAAAAACAGCAGGTGCAAGAAGGACATTCTGACCTCCCCTTTACTTCCTGAAAGCAGAAGATAAAACTCCCATGTGAAAGATGTCCTCCCTATACCAGGAGGAAAGAAACATCTCTAATACCAGAGATAGAGTTAAGGCCAAGAGAATTCTGTACAAACATACTTAGTCAAAAATAAATCTTATCCTTTAGCCTGCTAATATACTTTACTTTTCCACAATTGTCTCTCTTTTTCAAAGTTATATGAAAACATTTAAGTGTTGCTACTTTTTGGATCTTTATTTCTTTATGAAGGCCACATGTCATGTAAAGCATGTATTAAATTTGTATGATTTTCTCTTGTTAATATGTCATATGTCTATCTATCTATCATCTATCTATCTATCTTCTATCTATCTATTTATTTGAGAGGTGGAGAGAGAGAGAGAGAGAGAGGTGGGGGGAGGGCCAGAGGGAGAGGGAGAGGAAGAGAGAGAATCATAAGCAGGCTCCATGCCCAGCACAGAGCCCCATGTGGGGCTCAATCTCATGACCCTGAGATCATGACCTGAGCTGAAATCAAGAGTCAGACGTTTAACTGACTGAGCCACCCAGGTGCCCCATGTCATATGTCAATTTAATCCTCAGGCCCAGCCTAAAACTCTGAGAGGGTAAAGGAAAGGTTTTGTCTCCCCTACACCACCTATTTCTGATTCAATTACTAAAGTAAAAACTCTCACTGAGATGACCATAACATGTTTGAATAGTAACCTTAAAAAATTGATATTAATCTGACAACAAACGTATCCCTTAAAGAAATGATTTCTGCTTAAGGCACCGAATGCCAGACATAAGGACTGAATAAATTAATAGGTAGAGGATACTAATAGAAATAGAAGAAGTACGGTCCTGTGTTTTCCATTCAGACCTCTAATTTTTCAGCTACATGTTCAGCATTTCACTCAAATGATTAAGGAGTGATCATTAAAAGCTCTTGGCATTGCTCGTGGTTGAATTTAATTCATAAAAACTCCCCTACCTCCAGAGAGAACTTTTGAGGTTAAACTTACATGCTTGATATTTACTGCTGACTCTGTTTTTAAAAGCAAAATTTTGGGGGCACCAGTTGGCATAGTCAGTTAAGCATCTGACTCCTGGTTTCAGCTCATGTCATGATCTCAGGGTCCTGCTCAGTACAAAGCCCGCTTGACCACTCTCTCTCCCTCTCCCTCTGCCCCTCCCCTGATCTTGCACACACTCTCTCTCAAATAAATAAATAAATAAATAATAAATGAAATAAAAAAGTTTCATACTATTAAAAGAAACTTCCTTGGATCATTAGAATATTAACATGAGCAAAAGAAAATAGAATAATTCTTCCTAAATAACACTTTTCTTGTTTTGTCTTTTGTCTGCAAACTGGAAAAATATTGTATTCTTCCTTAGTCTCAAAGATCAGGCACTGAAAATAGCAGAAATGTCGTTTTAACCATCTTCTGTAGAATGCAGGAATGGGGGGCGCCTGGGTGGCTCAGTCGTTAAGCGTCTGCCTTCAGCTCAGGTCATGATCTCAGGGTCCTGGGATTGAGCCCCGCATCGGGCTCCCTGCTCCGCGGGAAGCCTGCTTCTCGCTGTGTCTCTCTCTGTCAAATAAATAAATAAAATCTTTAAAAAAAAAAAAAGAATGCAGGAACGGGAATGCTCGTTCTGCATATTAAGTGATTAATGAGCCCTGGATTAGTTTTGACTGATTTGCTATCGAGCTTTTGGCTGGGATAGTTTGTCAGTGCTAAAGTTGCCTACAATGTTGTATATAGGAATTAAATCATCCCAGCAGTTTGCAGAATGCTTGTATAACATTTCAGACACTATTGAAAATTAAAAATATCCAAATAATATATACGCTGATAAAGTCACAATCATTTGGGAAAAAAAAATGTACATATGGACTACATTAAACTAAGAGCAATCCATTTTGGTTCAATGAAGGAACAGCAATAAAAGATATTCATTACACACATCATGAACTATTTAGAAAGGTGTCTCAATACAGAAGAAAAGTTATGAATTCTTTATAGAGAAACATCATCAGCTGCAAATATGGCTGCCATGGACAGCCAAAGGGTCTGCCATTCTCACACCCAGGTGCTTCTGAAACACACAGGATTATGAATGTAACAATGGTTCAGGTGTAGCCTTGAAGTCAAAAGGGGTATAGATTGTTGATATCTTCCATCTAATACATATTTTTAACTGAAAAAGTATTATATAATTATTTCAGGCACATTTAAAAATGCACAATAAAGAAAAAAGAAAAGAAAAAAAATAAAATCGTCCCTTTCTACTATTTTAGAAAGAAAACCTGTAAATGCTTTAATAGATTTGATTTTAAGCTATTTTCTATGTCATATATATTCAAACTTCGACTCAGAACACACATACATGTAAATATATGCATAATTTTGTTTTCCATTTTTATGAACATTATTTTTATAAAATATTCTTTAAAACCTGATTTTCATGGTTTCCCATAATTATCAATTTTAGTTACAACAAAATTCTATTATTAACTGAGTTTTTAATTTTTACCAAGTTTTAGTATAAATAATAATGTACAATTTTGCATTTAAAGTGAAAGTACTGATTTTTGTAATGGAATACATACAAGTTCTAAGTTAGATTGATTTTGTTCTTATTCTAGCTTTTCCATTTCTATGTATAATTGCACAAGTTCTTATTTCTACACCTTAGTGCCCTCAAATGAAGCACATGGATAATGATAATGCTTTAGATATGGAAGGCTAGGCTCTAATATGACAGAAGTAAACCTGGGACTCCTAATACTTTATTTCATTTCACACAAAATCTGATTCAGTTCTTTGTTGGACAGCTCTCCTAGATGGCTCTCCTTTTCCTGATGCATTCAGGGATCCTTTTTCCTCCCTTCTTGTGACTATGCTATCATGGGGTCCCTTGCTTCCAACTTCCATGGTTAAGGGAGAGAGCATAAAAGATCCAATATGTTACAGCCAGGTTAAAAAGTAACATACATCATGCTCTGTCTACTTTCCCTTGGCCAAAACTCAGCCACGTTTTTCCACCTAGTTGCATAGGAGGCTTGGAAATGTAGATTTCCTGTATGTTCAGGAGGAAACTGGAAGATACCTTACAATGGCCCTTTATTGGGAGACATTAATAAGATAATATATGGCATGCTGCCAAATAAGTGACATTTCCAAAGTGAGAAGCACAGCTTAGCTTTTAGTGTCTAAAGCAGGCTGTTGATTGTTAATGTGCATAATCTAAAGTAAGGAAGACTTAGAGTTGGGTCCATGGTGATTAGTGAACCTAAAAGCTGATGCATAAAATGGCACTGCAGCATATGACAAAACATTTCTATTGGAAGCTGGTGGCAGATTTGGCAGTCCTTAGATTTTAACTCATTACTGAATCTTTAAAAATATGTTTTCTTGGTGGTAAGGACCTGAGTTATCCCATTTTTCATGTTATTTCCCCCGTTTTGCAAATTGAATTTTAATACCTAGAAACTATTTTATTATAGAGGATATTTCCAAATTTTAAAATTAAATATTGCTAGGATGAACACTTTTTTTTTTTAATTTCCATTACACTCTTTTTTAATTAGGAATAGTTTCTTGGAACAAATTACCAAAGGAGACATTCCTGGGTATGCCTAGATAGCTATTCATTCATTCATTTTTTTTCTAGTATATTTTGCTTCTTTCTTAAATATTCAGGCATTGAGAAAATGAGATTTTAAACATAGCAAAAAGTTTTTTGTCAGCAAAATAAAAATACTTATTTAAAATTTTTGTCATTAATTATTGAGTATTGACTAAATGGGAATTACTACGCTGCCAGTGAGTAGTACTCAAAAAATATAAGGCACTCTCTCTCCATTTGAGAGAGCACAATAAGATAGCTAGAAAGAGAGTTTTATAATTAAACAAGTTTGATTTTTAGTATTAACTCTTTTGCCCATCAGCTCTGTGATCCTGAGTAACTTAATCTTTCTGATATTATGTTTTCTCATCTTTAATTTAGAAATAATTTAATTCTTCTGGAATAAAATTAAATAATGTACATAATGTGTTTAGCAGTAGTAAAATACTATTTGTAGAGTTTTCATTATGTGCATTATATTCCAAAACTCACTGAATAGGAATTCAATCATAATTGCATTGAATAATAATTAAGAACCTATATGCTCACATGGATCAGACACAACATAAAAAATGACACCAGGTAGCATATGGCTGGGTTTCATGACCATAAGAGAAAATACTACCAGAATGTGGAGAACAAGCTGCTGACAAGAAGTATGTTGACACAGCAATATGTGGACAATTTAGAAAAAAGGACCCTATATACATGAATTCAGGTAGGGAAATAAGGATAAAATGGGGGACGTTGACTGTCGGATATTACATCAGAGCCAAGGAGGGATAGCATTTAGATATGTCTGATGGCTTTCAGTGTCCTCTAATGGGTATTTTCAGTTATAGATCTATGGTCCGTGATCTTACTTTCTCCAACGGTAAATCTTTTGATGTATCGAATATTCAAATAAGTTTCTTTCTGTAGATTTTACTTGAAAATAGTCACCAGAGGATTGTACAGAATGGGGTGAGACAATACAACCCATGTCTCAGTCACTATATATTAAAAGACCTTTTAGAGACAATCTAGTTCTAAGGGGAGACAATATGTAACCTAGAGTTTAGCCAGCCTACATAAAACAAGGGAAAACTAATTTACCTCTGGTCAAATTACTTAATATTTTGTGCCCTCAACACCTTCATGAGTTACATAGACAAGGTAAATTTCTTAAACTATCCATCCATTGCTTGATATTTGTTCTAAAAAGGTTTACCTTCTGGGCGCCTGGGTGGCTCAGTCGTTAAGCGTTTGCCTTCGGCTCAGGTCATGATCCCAGGTTCCTGGGGTCAAGTCCCACATGGGGCTCCCTGCTCAGCGGGAAGCCTGCTTCTCCCTCTCCCACTCCTCCTGCTTGTGTTCCCTCTCTCGCTGTGTCTCTCTGTGTGTCAAATAAATAAATAAAATCTTAAAGAAAAAAAAAAAGGTTTACCTTCCATCTGTTTACTCATCTCATTGACTGATTATGACTCCAAATTCACAGAGTCATTGTCAAGATGGGCTATGAAAGTACCCAATATATTACCTGGTGCATACTAGACTCTTAACTAAAACTTAAATGCCTAGAAAGCAGATTAAGTTTTGATGGACTAGTTCTATTTTACCCCTGTCTCTAGGTGGGCCAAGCAGTTCATACTGACCAGAGCCTAATGCTCAAGGAACTCAGGAATGCAGAGCGGAGCCATTCAAACACAAATTTAACCACAGCTCCTATGTCTCTCACCTTACTCTCTGACCATTTATCTCATCTGATTTCTCTGAACCAAAGAATAGCACTGAAAAAAAAAATTGAGAACTATAAAATGTCAGTCCAGTGTCAGCTATTTAAAAAATTATAACAATGGCTAGACCTTTGTAACCTCTGATATTCTAGCCTGTTCACATACTTTATACATACAACAGTTCTGTACAGATGGAGTAGTGAGTATTATTCTTTCATTGTTCTAGGGCTGGAGTCATTAATGACCTAATCTCACTAAATCATCTGGATCCTAGACAAAACAAGGTGAGATAGCATTATCCAAATCTTGACAGTCACACAGGGAAAGGACAGAAGGCAAACTGTCATTTACCTTATTAAATCGCTTTCAATATTGTACATCTACACCTAATAGCTTTGCTCTCCAACTGAATGTAGTTTCTTCTAAGTGGCACAATGAGCAATACTTTCTGAATGTTTCTTCGGAGCTATTTCCCTGTGTCCTCATCTTTGTCAGATTTTTTTTTTTCTTTTTAAAAACTAGGCTAGGGTTATCTGACTGCATTTGACAGGTTGCAGTCAGGTGAAGAATTTCAAATGAATTTTCAGACAGGAGGTCAGCCCATGAAGTGCCTTGCTGGGAAAGCTGGTGACATAAACCTGCAGGGTATGAATGAAAGCAATCTTATACCACTGAGCCAGCAGATGCCACCCAATCAATTACGATGACTTTTGGTGTGACCTTTGTGGAAAGAAGTTTACATTTGTGTCATCATCATCTTTTAGTCCACGGTGTGTTAGAAACACATGGGATGTACAATTTAGCTAAAGATCCTGGAGAAAATAGAGTAAAACGGGATGGGGTGGGGTGGGCAAGGGGATTTTGAGAATTGAATGTAATACATGCAAACCTTGGTGCCAAGACTTATTTTTTTAATGTTTGCTTTATGTTTTGACTAAGGCATAGTTATAGTTCTAGTGTATCAGTAGTGATTCGTGAGTGGAGAAATACAAGAAGAGAGCTTGGAAAGGAAGTCACCTGTTAATTAAAGCCACTAATTAGTATGCATAATATGAAATATAGCACTTAATTTAAAATTAGTAACAGCTTCTACATCTGCATTTATTATCTGCTGCCAAAATAATGCTATGTAACAACCAAAAACCACAAAACCTCAGTGGCATACTACAATATTTTTGTTCCATGTCAGTTATCCAGTTGAGAAGATCTGGTTATCCAAGCAGGGCTTGGCTGATCTGGGCTGGCTCCTTCATGCAACTATAGCCAGCCAGGGAGTTGGTGAAGGTGGACTAATCTAGGATTGCCTCAGCAGGTTTGGCTTTTCTCTGATGCACGTGGTATCTTTTCCTCCAACAGGCTAGCTAGGGTTTGTTCACAAGACAGTGGAAGGGTTTTGAGAGGAAGACAGTAGGAAATGACAAGTTCACTTATGTCCTAGACACTGAAACATTGTCATTTCTACTGCATTTTATTTTTAAAAGCAAATCACAAGATCAGTTCAGATTCAAGGAGTGGGAAAATATAGTAACAGCTTCCACATGGGAGGAGCTGTAAGGTAACACTGCAAAGGGAGTGGAAGATTGCAGCAATCATTATCAAAATGAAAAAAAGACACCCTCTTTATTGAAGAATATGTATTAAGAAAAACCTACATCTAGTACATTTCTTTCATTATTTTCAATAAGAATCTTCTGAACTATTCCAATATTCAAGGCATCACATATGGTGCTATGTGAGATAGAATATGGACTGTTATAACTAAGGGATTCATAATTCAATAGGGAATCATGTGTGTACATAAATATAACACAAAGAAAGAATGCATGCCATTTAAAGATAGAACTGCCCATTGAGGAAGCCAAAATGTTTTAGTGGAGGATGTTACACTTGTGTGGAATGTTGGCTATATTGAAAATGGAGGGAAAACATTCCAGATACTGCAAGATAAAATATGATTTAGCACGGTGAAGAAAGAAAGAAAGAAAGAAAGAAAGAAAGAAAGAAAGAAAGAAAGAA